>NC_092709.1:72338709-72644995 GCF_047496885.1 Scyliorhinus torazame | reverse complement strand
TAAGACGCTGTTTTTTGACCATCCGTCCCAGTGCGCAAAAGATTTCCCTAGCTGCAGGATCCCACTCCGTACAGATTAAAGGCTTCTGCATAGTAACCCTAACGGTGCAAGGGAGGGAGTTTAAAAACTACAGGCTCTACGTCCTTCCCCAACTCTGCGCGCCCACATTACTGGGATTAGGCTTCCAGTGCAATCTGCAGAGCCTAACCTTCCAATTCGGCGGCCCAATACCCCCACTCACTATCTGCGGCCTCGCAACCCTCAAGGTTGAGCCCCCATCCTTGTTTGCAAACCTCACCCCGGATTGCAAACCCGTCGCCACTAGGAGCAGAGGGTACAGCGCCCAGGACCGGACATTCATTCGGTCCGAAGTCCAGCGGCTACTGAAGGAAGGCATAATCCAGGCCAGCAATAGTCCCTGGAGAGCACAGGTGGTAGTAGTAAAGACAGGGGAGAAGCAAAGGATGGTCATAGACTATAGCCAGACCATCAACAGGTACACACAACTAGATGCGTACCCTCTCCCCCGCATATCCGGCATGGTCAATCGGATTGCCCAATATAAGGTCTTCTCCACCGTGGACCTCAAGTCCGCCTACCATCAGCTCCCCATCCGCCCAAGTGACCGCAAGTACACAGCCTTCGAGGCAGACGGGCGATTATACCACTTCCTAAGGGTCCCATTTGGCGTCACAAACGGGGTCTCGGTCTTCCAACGAGAGATGGACCGAATGGTTGATCAACACGGGTTGCAGGCCACGTTCCCGTATCTCGACAACGTAACCATCTGCGGCCACGATCAGCAGGACCACGACGCCAACCTCCAAAAGTTCCTCCAGACCGCTAAAGCCTTGAACCTCACATACAACGAGGACAAGTGCGTTTTCAGCACAAACCGGCTAGCCATCTTGGGATATGTAGTGCGCAATGGGATAATAGGCCCCGACCCCGAACGCATGCGCCCCCTCATGGAATTTCCCCTCCCTCACTGCTCAAAAGCCCTAAAACGTTGCCTGGGGTTCTTTTCATATTACGCCCAGTGGGTCCCCCAGTACGCAGACAAGGCCCGCCCCCTAATACAGACCACGACCTTCCCTCTGTCGACAGAGGCTTGCCAGGCCTTCAGCCGCATCAAAGCGGATATCGCAAAGGCCACGATGCGCGCCATCGACGAGTCCCTCCCCTTCCAGGTCGAGAGCGACGCCTCCGATGTAGCTCTAGCGGCCACCCTTAACCAAGCGGGCAGACCCGTGGCCTTTTTCTCCCGAACCCTCCACGCTTCAGAAATCCGCCACTCCTCAGTGGAAAAGGAAGCCCAAGCCATAGTGGAAGCTGTGCGACATTGGAGGCATTACCTGGCCGGCAGGAGATTCACTCTCCTCACGGACCAACGGTCGGTAGCCTTCATGTTCGATAATGCACAGCGGGGCAAAATTAAAAACGACAAGATCTTAAGGTGGAGGATCAAGCTCTCCACCTTCAACTATGAGATCCTGTACCGTCCCGGAAAGCTGAACGAGCCGTCCGATGCCCTATCCCGCGGCACATGTGCCAACGCACAAATTAACCGCCTCCAAACCCTCCACGAGGACCTCTGCCACCCGGGGGTCACTCGGTTCTACCACTTTATAAAGTCCCGCAACCTCCCCTACTCTGTGGAGTAGGTCCGTACAGTCACATCTGCGCAGAGTGCAAACCGCACTTTTTCAGGCCGGATGGTGCGCACCTGATCAAGGCTTCCCGTCCCTTTAAACGCCTTAGTCTGGATTTCAAAGGGCCCCTCCCCTCCACCGACCGCAACACATACTTCCTGAATGTGGTGGACGAGTACTCCCGTTTCCCCTTCGCCATCCCCTGCCCTGACATGACAGCGGCCACAGTCATTAAAGCCCTTAACACCATATTCACACTGTTCGGTTGCCCCGCATACGTCCACAGTGACAGGGGGTCCTCCTTCATGAGTGACGAGCTGCGCCAGTTCCTGCTCAGCAATGGTATAGCCTCCAGCAGGACGACCAGCTACAACCCCCGGGGGAACGGGCAAGTAGAGAGGGAGAACGGCACGGTCTGGAAGACCGTCCTACTGGCCCTACGGTCCAGGGACCTCCCAGTTTCACGGTGGCAGGAGGTCCTCCCAGACGCTCTCCACTCCATCCGGTCGCTACTGTGTACTAGCACTAACCAAACGCCTCATGAGCGCCTCCTTGTCTTCCCCAGGAAGTCCTCTGGAACGTCGCTGCCGACCTGGCTGGCGGCCCCAGGACCCATCTTGCTCCGAAAACATGTGCGGGCGCACAAGTCGGACCCGTTGGTCGAGAGGGTTCACCTCCTCCACGCGAACCCGCAGTACGCTTACATGGAGTACCCCGACGGCCGACAGGACACGGCCTCCCTGCGAGATCTGGCGCCCGCCGGCAACACGCACACCCCCCCAACACCAATCATCCCCTCCCTGCCACCGGCGCACCCCGCCACCGCCCCCTTCCCGGGAGGATCGGTCCTCCTCCCAGGTCCGACCAGAAGTGAAGCTGAAGCAGAAACCGTAAGGCTCCCGGAGACGACAACACGGGAACAAGCACCACCACCGGGGCCGAGGCGATCGACAAGGACGACCAGACCGCCCGACCGACTCGTGGCATGGATGTAACACTACAATGTTGTGGACTTTAACAAGAACTTTTTTTCTTTTCCCCCTTACGACCACTGTAAATAGTGCAAAACAAAAAAAAACCCTGTACATACTGTGATGACATGCAAAAGTTTTCCTCCCAGGACCAGCCTTGTAAACTCTTACCACCATGCGAAGCACCACCCCGCCGGGTTCATTTTTAACAAGGGGTGAATGTGGTAGTTTGCATTAGGGGTCATGTGGGACTGTGAAGCCGTGATGTCATTGGCTGACAGATCCCGGGCCCTGGTTGGCTGTTGACCTCTAGCTCCGCCCTGAAGGCGGAGTATAAGAACCAGGAGTTCTCCCCCGCAGGCCAGTCTGTTACTGAACTGCGGGGAACAAGTCACGCTTAATAAAGCCTCATCAACTTCATCTCTATTCGTCTCTCGTGAGTCTTTGTGCGCTACACTGGGAATGCCTCGCTTTTGCCCAGTTTAAGTTTGTAGCCCGAGAAGGTTCCAAACTTTTTCAGTGTTTGCAGTATTGCCTTCAGTCCCTCCTGTGGCTTCGAGACACAGAGGAGCAAGTCATCTGCATAGAGTGAGACTCTGTGCTCTCTGTCTCCTCTCCGGATTCCTTTCCAGCTTTCTGGGTCCCGCAGGGCTATCGCCAGGGGTTCAATCGCTAGCGCGAACAAGAATGTGGACAGGGGGCAGCCCTGCCTTGTTCCTCTCTGTATTCAGAGCTGGTGGTGTTAGTTCGGACACTCGCTTTGGGAGCGTTGTACAGGAGCTTCAACCAGGCGGTGAATCCCGCTCCCAGCCCAAACCGTTCCAGTCCCTCGAGGAGGTAGCTCCATTTGACTCTGTCAAAGGCCTTTCCTGCGCCCAGGGAGACGATCACCTCTGGTGTTCTCTCCCGGTGGGGGGGCGGGAGGGGGGGGGGTCATTATCACATTCAGCAGCCGCCTGATGTTCGTTGTGGGCTGCCCACCCTTGACAAAGGCCATTTAGTCCTCTGCGACCACCTCTGGTACGCAGCACTCCAGCCTTTTGGCCAGGACCTTTGCGAGTATTTTCGCATCCACGTTCAGCAGTACAATGGGTCTATATGATCCACATTCCGTCAGGTCTTTATCTTTTTTGGGTATTAGTGAGATTGTGGCCTGCACTAGCATTGGGGGCAGGGGGCCAACAAAGGATTTTTAAAATGCACACAGAGATACAGTTGAAAATCTGGAAAGGTGGTTGTAGGTTAAATATGTTCAGTAATATTTTTAACAATCAGATTATTGTATAAATGCATTTTGTGGTGTTATGATTTGTGGTGTTACAATTTCATAGGAGGCTCTACATCAGAAACTATACAATAAATGTATATTTGCAGTTAATAGAAGATAAATGATTTGGAGAGTATTAAGTGTATACAATCTTCAAATAGTAAATATTGCACAATCTTTTTGTTTTGCAAAAGTCAAAGCCTGCATCTGAGGCGAAGGAAGATATGCTGTGTGAGCTTAACAGAGACAAGGAAACACTCACAGCATTGTTCGATGAAAAACGTCATGAGCATCTGTTGAGCAAAGGTAGGGACAAAAATTGTAGAATACGAAAAGAGAATGTATTTCCGCCAAAGCTGGAAATAATGAGAAAACACAAGATTGAGTAAATTTTGGGACAGACTATCAGTTGGGGTTCTGTGACCTTGTGCCATGGGTTGATTTTAATCCTATCTGGGAAGCTGTGGAGTTAAAATTCTCCAGGTCAGTGACACAATTGGAGGCACCAGGAGCAGATGTAACAGTATATTCATGATGCTCGATCAATGACTCCAGAGGCGAGATTGGATGAGAATTGAAGGCTTTATTGGACTAGATGTTTCCCCCAGCAGCGCAGGTACAGAATGCAGCTGCTAGGGAGACACAGACTCTTATACTCCGCCTTACTGGGCGGAGCCAGCAGGCAGGCTTCACCAATGATCTTCCTGTCTCAGGTACCTCCCACACCAATGATCTTACAGCATCAACCTGGGTACCGTAATACCCCTAATACCGACTACCACAATTCACCTGTTGGTGAAAAGGAGAAAGGGTGCTCCCAGGAACTGAACAAGCAAATTTCAGGCTGCCTCTGGTGTGAACTTGACCCCACTCCATGCCACCTAAACCCCTTTCAGCCCTGCATCAACCTGGGTACCGTATAGCATCAACCTGGGTACCGTAATACCCCTAATACCGACTCCCACATTCACCCCCTGTTAAAAAAAAGAGTCCGGCGGGGGTGGTGGTCTCACGGTATACAGTGGTAGAGGTTGAGGTTATGGTGGTACCAGAAAGAGACACTTGCCAGCTTCCTGGATATGGCCTCCCGAAACGCCCACGCTTACGACCCGACTGCGCGGCAGCCCTTTGGGCAGCGTGGAAACCCCCCTGCGGCCAACTCCGATGCAACCCCCATCCCCCCAGAATCCTATTCATGTTACTGTGCCCTCTGTTTCCAGTACCATGTTTCAAATTCCAAATACCAAATGCCTTAATTGACTGACCATGCCCTACACACAATTCTGTACATGACTGTCACTGCCCAGATAGGTCTCCCAACCTGTGACCAGGACCAACACATATGTGCCATGCAGACTTCTTGAACATGGCCCATACAGCCTCAGGACAGATCCTTAAATATGCCCCGAACAGCATGGCCTCAGCCCCAAGACAGCATCTAAACCTGTCCCAGACAGTCATAACTTTTAACCTCAGACAATCTTTTCCTCATTCCCATTGTTCCTTGCATTCCTCACCCCTGTCAACCCGCCCCCAGTGTTACCACTCTCCCCAGTGGCATCTGGCACTTTAAAAGAGTGATCAGTCGATAGGGTCACACGAGCTGGAAAAAACAATTGGGGACCAGGGTGGGAGCTCACCCTAGCAAGCGTGGGCTTTTACCCCGGATCTATTTTGGACGCTGACTGGCGCCCATAAAGCTGCAAGACTCTGTAAGACAGTATGTTGTAAATAAATGTTAGTTGTTTCACACACAGCTGATGAGCCAAAGTTATTACACTCATCTTTCCTTTCTTGATATTATAAGTGAATGTATGTTAAATTTTGTGATGGTAGTGTATGTATTTTATATGCTTTGGTGCCATGATTCTTCTTTGTGTATTGTGAACTTCATTATGCTTGTAAACGTACCAATAATGTAAGTGAGAGAACAACATCAGGGGAGAAAGGCATAGCCAATAGGATGACATCAGGCCTGCTCTCTTCAAATGCCATGTGCTATTTAGCACATGACAGACTTGCATATGTTTGCTAATTGCAATTCCCTCAATGTTTTCAGAGATTGCATCAATTGTCATTTCTGTGGCTTTACACAATAGCTTAGAACACTGTTTTTCAAACTTTTCTTCCTGGGAACCACTTTTGCTAACCGGCCGACCTTTGGAACCCATGCCGGCAGGCCTTCGGGACTTATGCCGGCCAACCTCCGCGACCCACACCAGCCGACCTTCGAAGCACATGCCGTGTTCGCTTACCTTTAATATGAAAGAGGAGCCCGCTTAGTCCTCATGATCTCACTGCAATCAGGTTCACAGGAAGAAAGTGCTATGTGTATATCAGATGCCGAGTTCAACCAGTTTCTTTGTGCCATCTTCACATTTGTGAGAACGGAAAATCCAACGTTGCACATGTAATTCGGTGTGAGAGATAATCACAACAAAATGCTTATTTTACTCAGCACTGGATATTCCTGGGAGATGCTACTCCAGAATTCTGACAGCCTCATGGGCTATTGGCTTGTTTTTAATGTGCAACCAAAGGTCAGGCACAGCAGCATAATCTTTTCATTTGGAGACAGTTGTAAGTTAATAACTGACTCTGGGGTCTCAACCTCAAAAGTAATTTTTCATCCAATTCTTCTCTTTCAAAATCTGAAACTTCTCCTTTCATTTGCCAGTTCTTCCCTATAATACACATGGGCTTTGCCCTGGCACAATTGACAAAACCATACCTCAAGAAATCATCTTTATACTGCTTTGTTCCCGAGTAAAGTTTCTTCTTTGTAGGCTGTTAACCAGAGGACCTGGAGCTCTGTACAGAGCGAACACTATGACTGCTCCATCCTGCCCTGGACTTCTGAGCAACTCTCTCCAGCAGATTCGATGTGAGATCATGGCCAGTATGAACTCTGCCTATTTGTGTCTCTGGCTGTCTCTTGCTTGTAAGAAAATAATTCATCTTCACAGTCCTCTTGCCTTGCTAGCCAGCAGCTAGAACATGGAAGAAACTCTCTTTCGTGATTTGGTACCAAAAGCATGTACACCGAGAGCTCTTGACGTCAAGTGTATGTGCAGGGCCCGTGACCTGCTCACTGCTGCCACTTATGGCCGGAGGTTTGCACACAGCCTCATTTCCTTCTCAATTAAAAGGCGGCAGCAGCTGCCATTCACTTTTTAAAAAATAAATTTAGAGCTTTGTTTCCAATTAAGGTGCAATTTAGCATGGCCAATCCACCTAACCTGCACATCTTTGGGTTGTGGGGGTGAAACCCACGCAGACACAGGGAGAATGTGCAAACTCCACACGGACAGTGACCCAGGGCCAGGATTCGAACCCGGGTCCTCAGGCCGCAGTCCCAGTGCTAACCACTGAACCACATGCCGCCCCAGCAGCTGCCATTCGCAATGAAAATGCCAGTAGAGGCCCTTCAACGCTTCTCCCGTGATCAAGACCACCACGGGAACGCTGCAACTGATCGCTCCGCGACCTACCTGACACCCACCCACGGGTCATGACCCGCACTTTGAAAAACCCTGGCGTAGAACTGCTGGAAACAAGATTAGCAAGCAAACATTCCTTTCCATCTTGATGCCAAATGCCATTAATAGAAGTTTAGGGTGCATTGCTGAAGGATCTGCATTGGGGAGGTGGTATAGGGATGGGGAGGTGGAATTATCAATTTCAGTGAGTTTCAGAAGTAGAAGGCTGCTTTCAGTCTCCTACCCACCTGTGACAGGACGAGGTCACGACAATTTTAACCAGAAATGGCAGAAAGTGGTTGGAAAATGACTACCCACCTGCAGCGAATTGTGTTGCCCAATTTCTCCCCGCCAGCTCTTGATTAACTGTGGTGAAGAGATTCCAGGAGGGCTGGAATCTCCTTAAAGGAACACTGCTGCTCCTCATTGTCCAACAAAGTAAAATCAGAGTCATCATTGACCCTTATCAATATCTCTGAATTAGGATCCAGCTGATTTTGAACGAGCTACTTCATCACTTGCCTATTAAATCAGAAAAATAAATCAACTTTTCAGTGGCGAAGTAACTGGCTCATTTTAACTGTTCGGCCACCCAAGTATCTGCCAATTGGGCAGAATTAAAATCTATTTCATGGTGATATTCCCCATTTTCGAACGAATATTTTAATTTCACTAACCTTTGCAAAAGCCTATGTGCAGAGGTTGATTATTGTGACATAGGTTCAAACATGGCTAATAGTTGCACATTTCTTCACTTTAGGTGAACGGAGAATATCATATAAGGCACTGCAGGGAGCTCTCATGATCTACTTTTACAGGTTGGTACAATCAATATAGTACATGCAGGGAAAGAGCTGAATGGGTTAGTGAACCAGTTTACTGTCCCTTTACCTCTGAGACCTGTGCTGAAACCCAGTCCAGATTGATTCAACCAAACTTCTGATTGCCTATGGTTGCATATCCACGGGTAATGTCTGGAAAACCTCGCAGCTGTAAACTTACATTTCCTTCTGTAAGCTCCTTGTGAATGCTGCTTACCTCGAGAAGGGCTGGAGGAGGTAACTGCAAATGAAAAGAGTTTGAACATCCCAAAGAAACACTGGGGGGATTCTCCGATAGGGAGGCCAAGTGTTCGCGCCGTCGTCAATGCCGTCGCGTTTCACGACGGCGGGAACAGGGCCTGGGCACGACCTATTCTGGTCCTCATAGGGGGCCAGCATGGCGCTGGAGCGGTTCACGCCGCTCCAGCGTCCTTATGCGGCGCCAAATGGGTGCCGTGCCAACCCGCGCATGCGCAGTTGGGCCGCGCCATCTTGCGCATGCGCGGGGAACATCTTACGCACACCGGTCCCTCACCAACATGGAGCCGGTGTTCTGGGGCCGCGCACGGAAGGAGGTAGGCCTGGGGGGGGGGGGGGGGGGGGGCGGCCCGCCGATCGGTGGGCCCCGATCGCGGGCCAGACCCCATCGGAGGCCACCCCGGTGAAGGAGCCCCTCCCTCCCCCACGGGCCGCCCCCCCAGCATTCCCGCAGAGTTCCCGCCGTCAGCGACCAGGGGTGGACGGTGCCGGCGGGAACCTGTCATGTCGTAGCGGCCGCTCAGCCCACCCGGGCCGGAGAATCGCCGCTCGCCGGTTCTCCGAGCGGCGCCGCTGGTTTCCAGGGATGGGAGAATCGTGTGCGGGGTCAGGGCGGCGTGGCGCGATTCGCGCGGCACCCCGGCGATTCTCCCACCCGGCGTGGGGGGGGGGGGGAGAATAGCGCCCACTGACTGCAACAACTTACACATAGTCTCATACACGTTGGCAATCCCAGTGTATAACCAATACTGAAAGTGTTGCAAAGGTGCAGTAGAATTGCCCACTTGAATGGAGTTAAATGAAAAACAACAGGGGTTTATTTGATTCCTGGGGTTCTCCTGATCTGCTGTAGCTGGCACGTTAGCACAGTGGTTAGCACTGTTGCTTCACAGCGCCAGGGTCCCTGGTTCAATTCCCGGCTTGGGTCACTGTCTGGGCGGAGTCTGCATGTTCTCCCTGTGTCTGAGCGGGTTTCCTCCAGGTGCTCTGGTTTCCTCCCATAAGTCCCGAAATACATGCTTGTTTGGTGAATTCGGCATTCTGAATTCTCCCTCCGTGTATCTGAACAGGCGCCAGAATGTGGCGACTCGGGGCTTTTCACAGCAACTTTATTGAAGTGTTAATTTAAGCCTATGTGTGAGAATAAAGATTATTATTATTAGTGGAAACCAGTGCGTAAGTATTCGACGTATATAATGTTTTGCCAGGGCTTCAACAAGTTACAATGAGAGGTTTGGAGGACCCTCTAAGTGTTTACCCTTAAACATGGTAGCAGAGGGTTTTACTTTGCGTATATATTTTGATATCACCCTATATTATGTTAACTTAGGAGAGGTTGAAGTTGATAAGGTGTTTTCAGCGTAAAGAAGAGTTTCATTCTTCAGATTGCCATCACTTAGAGGAACATGTCACAGTCAATCTGCCTTTATGCAAAGATAAAAGGACATGATATCGATGAGGGTATGCTTAAATACAGATGTTAATTACCTCCATTAATTGTCACACATTGCAGTGAGGAAGAGGTTACTTTTTGGAAGTAATTTTCAACTTGGGCAGGGTTGGATAATGAGCAGCCAAGCTGCTAACTGTTTTTCACTCCGTCAATGATTGATGTTAATTTTATATCGATTTAGTACTAATTGGATGTATGAAGTAAAATAAATATCTGTGGGGGGAGAGTGAGGCAGTGAATTTAATTTTAAATTGCACTGTCAAAAAAACAAGAGAAATATAATAGCTAGAATTTTACAACATCACCCACTAACTCCTTGCGGGCGAAATTCTGGCAGGAGTGCAGGCCTTAAAATCAGGCTCAATGCAGGGGATGCCGTGCCACGTTCTTATCCACTTCTGCTAGAATTTTACCACTGGAGGGGTAGGGGCCAGTCCCAGCCCACCCTTTGGTTAATTGAGGCCCTCATGGGCCTTTTCCTCCCGCTATTGGCATTGTACCAGCGACGGGTGGTGAGGCTGTCAGGTGTATCATTCCCAGTGGCAGGCTGGAACTGAAAAGCTGCCAACAATTTCCTTGGCTGGTAGTTCTTGGAGGTGGACATAAGGCCTGAAGCCATGACCTCAGGCCGTTAACTCCCTGATAATTATAAGATCCGGTTGTGGTTTGCACCTCCCCATAAAATCCTCATCAATGGCCCAAATAGTCTCTGTCTGGGTAATTAATCTCAGGAAGGTGGAAGCTGATACTTTGATCAAGAAATGGTCCGAGACCTCAGAACAACAAAGGTGAGAGGAAAAAGATTGCAATAACTTTACAATGGAGATAAAGCTGTGGAAGATAATCAAAAATGTCTACTTCTATTATCTCCAGAGAAGAACCGCGTTTCCAGGTGCCATTCCAGTTATTGAATTCACTCATGGATATTGATGCCCTCATGTCAAAATGGAGATGTAAGTTATAATTCAAACTTGGCTTATTTAAATAAAACAAGCATTTGTTTTCATTAATTTACAATTTCTTCCTATTTTCTCCAAGACAACCATGTTTGTATGGTTCAAAGGATGATTGGAAGTAAATCAGGTACCGGTCGATCATCTGGCTATCAATATCTACGTGCTACGATGAGGTAGGATTAAAGGACAGCCATTTATTCACAGGATTTGCACTGTTCTTCAGCCAGTTGCAGTGGAAAATTGGGAAAATTTCCATGGAAATGTTTGGTGATTATTGGGGTTAATTTTAGACCTCCCCTTGAATACTGAAGTAATTTTTCCTTTGGGTTTTCCTTTTTCCAAAGCAAACAAGCTTGAGGCTTTACAAAGACCTTTGTCGCCCTTAGCTGGGCTGACACAAAAAGCTGAATATATTTACTGCAGTACTTATGTTAAAATTGTTCAAAGAATTCAAAGGTTGACCCTGGCACTACTTTGTATCTTAATATGTGAGATTTGACTTTGCCTACTGCAGCTGCACACCATATTGTTGGTCTTGTGAGCTATCCACCAATACTGTTGGATAAGTTTTCAATGTAAGTACTAGGACAGTATCAACTGTTCCATTATTCAAATAAGATGCATTTGTATTTATTTGTCTGTTTCTTCTCGTCCTAAGAGGGTGTCTATCGATCTGCATCTTCCTCTTCCACAATGCAGTACAATGCACAGTCGACCATAATCATTCTGAAGAATCATGACGGGGTGCTCTCAGATCTGAAGAGGCATCTGAAGTGCATGAGTAGCCCAATGATTTGTACTGCTAACCCCCCTTGTACACATATTACTCCAGTTGTACTGACAGGACTCATCAGCCTGGTGATCAGTGGGTAGTCCTTGCTCCATGGAGGCAGTCACTGACTCTCTGTGGAGGAATGAATTCTGTGGGAGATATGATTGCCACAGAATGATAACAGCTCCCAGGACATCATTTGAGACATGGATGATCACCACCTATCTGAATATTGAGTGAGTGGAATTCCTTCAGTTGATGAAGATTCCAGGTAGATCTGAGAATCATAGAATCCTACAGTGCAGAGGTTTGCACTGACCCTCCAAAAGAGCACCCTACTTAGGCCCACTCCCCGCCCTATCCCCACCTAACCTGCTCACCTTTGGACATTAAGAGGAAATTTTCGCAAAGCCAATCCATCTAACCTGCTCATCTTTGGACTGTGGGAGGAAACCGGAGCACCCGGAAGAAACCCAAGCAGACAAGGGGAGAAAGTGCAAACTCCACCCAGACAGTCACCCAAGGCTAGAATTAAACCTGGGTCCCTGGTGCTTGAGGCAGCAGTGCTAACCACAATGCCACTGTGCCACCCTCAGGGAATCTTGATTACCACAATGTACAGCCAGTGACTCCCTGCAGTTGTGGGAACCCATCCACTACAGTGAAACCTGACTGTCTTCTGTGCTTGACTGTCCTTGATAAACAAGGCATCAGTGACATAGGAGGGGCATTTATGGGGAGCAGCTTGTGAGATTCTGCTGTATTTTGCGAGCAGAACCAAAGATGGAACAATTCAGCGCTGTAGTAATCTTCTCTGCAGACACATGCTACTCCGGGTTAGATAGGGGGCCTCAGAGGGAGGGGTCCAGACATCCAGCATGGAGTGGAGGAGTCCCCCCACCTCCCCTCCGCCAGCACAAGTTTTGCAGAAAGAGGATCAGTTCTTTCAACATACGTGAGCCTTAGGAGGCTCAGGCTTTCATGACAAGTCTGTCCTGACATCTGGAGCAGTCTGGAGCAAGGAGCAAGACCTTCTTCCCAATGGAACAGGTGGAAATGGAACACAGGTGGCCATCAAGGAGGCTATAATTGAATGGACACCGCCCCCCCCCCCCCTCCACCTCTTCCCTCCCCCAATGTTCGCAGGCTCTCTTCAAGAGTTCTGCACTCTCATTTCCTGTAAGGAGAACAAGCAAAGAGTTCTGAGTGTGAAAAATGGATTGTGTGAAAAGGAAGGAAGGGCAACATTTGTGAAGGGCGATTATGAGACCTGGCTGTGAGAAAGACAAAGCTGAGGGTGAAGGTCAGTGTTCAGACAGGGTGCGAGGGGGTACCTGGAGAGAGAACAATAAGTGGAGCTGCGAGCTATAGTGATCTGTGAAGTTATTAAAAATGCATTTCTGGAATGTGGCGTCGCTGGTTAGGTCAGCATTTATTGCCCATCCCTAGTTGCCCTTCAGAAGGTGATGGTGAGTTGTCTTTTTGAATTGCTGCAGTCCTTGAAGTAGGAGCATCCACTGTGCTGTTAGGGAGAGAGTTCCAGGAGTTGCCCCAGCGACAGTGAAGGAACGGCGATATATTTCCAAGTCAGGGCGGTGAGTGACTTGGAGAGGAGCCTCCAGGTGGTGGGGTTCCCAGGTACCTGCTGCTCTTGTCCTTCTAGATGGTGGTGGTCATGGGTTTGGAAGTTGCTGTCTAAGGAGCCTTGGTGAGTTACTGCAGTGCCTCTTGCAGATGCAGTGTTGTGAAAGAGAGCCATAGGGAAGTCAGAATGTGTGATTTGACACCTGCAGGTATTGCGCCACATCTGGAGTGCAAATGTCAGCATTTACCTGAAGAAGGCCTGGGGCAACCTGTGGAAATGGGGCTGGAAGCCTCCAGTGACTGTGGACTCTGGAACATCACATGCAACAATGGGTGGTTGGAGCATCAATCATGGGATCTCAATTTGCAGGAGGTGGATCTTCAAGCAGCAGATGGACAGCTACAATATGTAAGGTTGGGTGGCGATGGTCTGTGCTGGGAGGCGGATTAGACAGGAAGGAAAGGAATGAAGAGGTAGGGTGGGTGTGGAGGCCTAGATGGGGTGGGAAGCTGGGATGTTAGGAGAAAGACAAAGATGCTGTACGGTCGTGGACTGGATCAGCTGGTAAGCAGCAGGAGGGTGGGACTGGACGTGATGGAGTGCAGGGAGGGGAAGTGATTTTATTTTACTTTATTTGATTTATTGTCACATGTACCAAAGTAAAGTGAAAAGTACTTCACTGCAGCCAAGGGCACGTATATAGTACGTACCCATAGTAGACAAAAAAAGAATAATCGACAGAGTACATTGGCAAATGGTACATCGGCAAACAGTGATTGGTTTCAGTGTGGAACAAATGGCCAAACAAAGCAAATACATGAACAAGAGTAGCATAGGACGTCGCGAATAGTGTTCTTGCAGTGAACAGATCAGTCCGAGGGGGAGTCGTTGAGGAGTCTCGTATCTGTGGGGAAGAAGCTGTTCCTGTGTCTGGATGTGCTGTTCTTCAGACTTCTGTATCTTCTGCCTGATGGAAGGATCTGTGGGGGGTAGTTTCTGTGCAGGAGTGAAAAGGCAAGGCTGGGGGAAGGGCTGGAGAGAGGAAGTGGGTTCAGAACGTCAATTGAGGAGTCATGGGTGATAGGAAGGGATTCTGAGAATTAAAAGGGGGCAGTAGGAGCCAGTAGGTGGGAGGGTTCAGGTTTGGCAATGGCAGAAGAAGGTGCGCTGTGATAAAAGCAAATTACTGCGGATGCTTGAATCTGAAACGAAAGGGAAAATGCTGGAAAATCTCAGCAAGTCTGGCAGCATCTGTAGGGAGAGAAAAGAGCTAATGTTTCGTGTCCGATGACTCTTTGTCAAGGCTATGAGTTGTTGGAGCGGATGTGAAAGAACAGGTGGATTCGGGGGTTGGCAGAATGAGGGGGCAAATCCACTGTCACGGGGGTGAGCTTCTCAGGAAGGTTGGGAACTTTGACATTCACCTGCACATGACAGAGGATTCTGGGGGTGGGTTGAATGATAACCGTGGGAAGGTGAGATGTTACACCTCGATGGTTAAGAGGAAGAGGTGTGAGTGCTAGGGTAGGGGTAAGGTTTTTGAGTCAACGTTGAAGTTATCAATAACCATGGCTGCACATAACTATGAGGAGTCTCGTGTTGGAGATCTTAAGATGCTGCATGGGAGTTGGATCACGGGATGGGCGGAGATGCAAGTCACTCCAACTGGACAGCTGAAGAAGAAGCGCAGCATGCATTAGTTAAAGTGGTAGGGTGTTGGGATAGGTAGGTGTGCGAAGGTCCAAGGCTCAGCGTGTGTGAGAGGCTTCTTACACATATCTCATGGGCCCTTGCACATACCTTTACCTTCCTCACATGCATGACTTAGGGAACATGGACCCCGATGAAGATAGTTGTGGGGGGGCGGGGGCATTGGCGGGGGAGGAGGCTGCACAGACTATGAATTGCAAATGAACCACATTAGACCTTATTAAAGTGTACGTGAACTCTATTTACAAAAGTGTCGAAACATTAACAATCATAATGCATCCCTGCAACCACATGTGGAATCAAAATTCCTGAATCTTGCATTCCATGCCACTTCTTACGGGTTTTCTCCTGACATCCACAGCAAGGGTGGAGGTAATTTACTGACCAGTTTGTCCTGTTGTGCTGGGTGACCTTGGTGGCCGTCCTCTGGAGACCTGAGGCCTGCAAGGCCCCGGCTTCACTTAGTTGTCCTGCTGTGGGGCAACTGTTTTGTGGTCACAGAGAATGAAGCTGAAAGAGTCACAGGCAAGGGGAATTCCACAGGGCCGGACACCTTCGGAGAGTCATGTGGAAGTCCCAGGTGTGTCCAAAAGCTGCATCTCCTCCCTTTGGGTGCCTGACTCCTTGAGGAGAAGGGGCACCTGGAAATTGATGGGGTGCCCATTCCCCTCCCATATGGCCGCAACAAAAGCTCACCCATAGACATACTGATGGAGTGCAGGCCCGTGCACATCTCCAGCAGAAATTTGGTGTTTTGTTGGACCAGATTCTCCATGGCATCAATCAAGCTCCCTGTGGCGACCCTGGAGCTCACACAGGTCGTCACCACTTTATGAGCCTCACGTGCCACTTTGTTAGAGCCTCGGATACCGCTGCATGTGGTTCCCAGGCTCATGCTGCTTCCCCCACATCTGATGGGTGACCCAACCCAGTGACTCATCATCTGACTTGTACGTTGCAGATGCTTTTTCCCCATCAATCCTCTGAGTGCCGGTGAGCTTGGCTGACCAAGCCCTTGCCTCTTCCTGCAATGGACACATGTCCATGTGGTGACCACCAAACTGAGACACCCGGCCTGAACTACATCTAGTATCCACCGAGGTGTGTGTCTGTCTGCGCTGGTGGAAGAGGCGGATGACGCCTCTACAGGTGCACGTTCTTCCTCTTGCCCAATGTCCTGAGTGGGCTGTAGGCTGGATGAACTGCTGGATAGGGCCTCCTCATGTTCCATTGCTCTCTTCCTGCTGGCACCTGTAAGTGAGAGAGAAGTGTGGGCGGCATGGTGATTAGCACTACTGCCTCACAGCATGATGGACCCGCGTTCAATTCCGGCCTCAGGTGACTGTGTGGAGTACACACATTTTCCCCATGTCTGCGTGGGTTTCCTCCGGGTCCTCCAGTTTCCTCCCACAGTCCAAACATGTGTGGATTAGGTGGATTGAACATGTTAAATTGCCATTTAGTGTCCAAAGATGTGCAGTTTAGATGGGGTTACGGGGATAGGGTAGGAGATTGGGCCTTGCTAGGGTGCTCTTTCAGAGGGTCAGGGCAGAGTCGATGGGCCAAAAGGCTTCCTTCTACACTGCAGGAATTCTATGGAATTCTAAGAGAGCAAGTGACTGACTCGAACATGGAGGAACACATGACCCTTGTATTTCCATGTGACATAAATGGATCATTATTGGATGAAGGCTGCCTGCCGATGACCCCACCACTGCAGGCTCAGTCTAGTTCCTAACCCACCACTGGGCTGCCTGCTCCTTGACATTGCTGAAGTTCTTGAGTCTGACCAGCCCCCTCCTGTCCTCCCCCTTTCTTGTTGTGTCTCAGCTTTTCCTGTGCAAAATAAAATATGCTGTTGAGATAAATTGGGTTTCAGGTCTATTTCTCATGTTTCTAATCTTACAAATAAACCACTGGGATGTGTGCCCTGCAGCTTGTCCAGAAGGGTTCTGGGGCAGCACCCTCCAGAGCCCATGCAGATATAAGGGTAAAAGCCACAGAGTTATGTCATTAGCAATGGTTGCTGGTGCCCTCAACACCTAACCTTTTCAGGGCAGCCCTCTGGTAGAGGCCCCAGGCACTGGCCATGCTGGAGACTTCGTCCCCTATTGGTTTTCCATAATGACTTGTCCTCCTCCTCCCAACCTCTGGGTACAGATCAACCCACCTGGGCTCCACAGGTGGAGAAGGATCTCCAAGGGAGCATCACTGAATCTTGATCTCCTTTAGTGTGATATTTGGATGACTTCCAAATATGGTGCCCAGGTACGATGGTAGGATGAACTGTCTCTCCTGCTGCAAAAAAATTCAAGAAATCCTCGACTGCATAATTAATGAGACCGTCATCGCGTGAAGCAGTGCAAATTCTCATTGGATTCCATGGCGGGAAACGTTCCCTGCCCCTGCCCCCACCTGGGGCCTTGGACCCAAATGGAAAATTCTGCTTTTTGTTTCCTGAGGAGGATCAGATCCCAATATGGCACTGAGGAAGGATGAATGAGGCAAAAAAAAAAGAAAAATCGCAAGGAGTATCTCAAATATTCAGCAGGTCAGGCAGTACCTTTGGAGGAAAACAGAGTTAACAGCTAAAATCTTCCATCCTCGTTCATGGCTGGGATTTTCTGGAGCTGCTGAAAGTAAATGGAGTTTTGGCTCAAACGCCAAATTTTCTGTTCTTGATTAGTCACAATGGGTCCTGTCACAGATAAGACCGGAGAATAATGCCTTTGATGAATGTAAGAAATTAAGATATATTGCATTATATGTATTTGGTGCAGTGAGGGTTTGTGTGTGCATGACCTGGTTTGCAAGGCAGTTAGGCTTTGTGGCTACAAGAGGTGCAATTAAAGCATCGTAAAAGTTTGAGCTGATGGACCTCTGTTTAAATTAAGAGGGTTCCTTGGGGTGTGGATAATTAGAGACATTGAGCTGGATTTAACCAAATCGGAACAAAATCCCATAGCGAGCATATTTAGCTGTGTGTTTCCTATTGCTCACAGCACCGAGAAGCACAATGCTATAAAATGGCATCCGGGTTAGATAGGGGGCCTCAACTGGGAAGACACGGCTGAGGTCACACATAACCTGGCTTTGTACACTGAGGAGCTCCGCTCGCCATTTTTAAATGGCGCCCGATCTCTGGAGCCCAAAAGGGACCCCCGACTGCCCCTAAGCCCCAATGCACTAGGGCCCCCCCCCAACACCCGCACAAGGCACCCCTGACCTGATCACCACTGTGTAAAAGATGCCAGCTTGGCACCATGGCAGTGCCACCCTGGCACTGTGCCTGTCAGCTGGCAGTGCCACCTGGGTACCTTAGCAGTTCCAACCTGGCACCTAGGTGGCAGTTCCAACCTGGCACTGCCATGGTGCCCGGGTGGCACTAGCATTACCAGTGCTCCACACTGCCGAAAGGGCATTCACCTTGGGATCTCCAATCCATTGGGAAATCCTCACGAGTGCCATTCTGGTTTGTGCAAACCTGTACTGAGTGGCACTCACCTGAGGTCTCTGAGGTGAAGTGGAAAGAGCCCAGCGCCTTGGTTACCTGCTTATTAAAGTGAGACTAGCTGTCTCGCTTTAATATGCAGATTTGCTAAAAGATGATGGGCAGGATTTGCATCGCAATAGCTCGCAAGATTGTGTTCGATATCCTGAGATGTTGCAAGTCGGCTAGATCCCATGTGTGGGGTCTCCGGCTTCTATCGGCCTCACTGCACCGTGGCGAGACACTTCTCGGGTGCAGCGTGGCTATTCAATCACACCCATTGTGTTTAGCTTAGTGAAATGAGACAGTTAATGCGAGGGGCCAGGGGCTGAAGCAGTCAGATGTTGAGGTTCCAGTTTACTTTTTAACAATCTTTCCAATTAAGGGGAAATTTAGCGTGGCCAATCCACCTACCCTGAACATCTTTTTGGGTTGTGAGGGTGAGACATGGGGAAAGTGTGCAAACTCCACACGGATGGTGACCCGGGGCCGGGATAGTGCCCCCCTGTACCCCCCTTGCCACCCCCAGACCACCCCTCACCAGTCCCCCCAGCCACGGCTCCCCACCCCCCCCGACTGTAGAGGCACTGGACAGTCCAGCCACCCCACGAGATTGACAGAAACTCAGAACACACGTGTCCCGTGCCATCGGGAACTCGGCCCATCGGGGGAGGGCTTCAGGGGATGTCCAGAGGCCGTCCCAATGGCGTGCGGCGTACTCCCCGATGACACCGTTTTGGAGGGGGCGGAGCATCCAAAAACAGGCGCCGCCCCCGATTTCGGAGTCAAAAGGGATTCTCCGCCCGATCGTCAATTTTGATATCACCGTCAGGCAACGAAGAATCCCGCCCATAATCTTTGCACAGACCTTGGGTGGGATTCTCTGTAGCATGACGCCAAAATCAGGAACGGCGATCCGGCAGAGAATGGCTCCTGATGCCAGAATCGGGGCAGGCGCCGGTTTGATACAGGGTCGCGATGCTCCGCCCCTTCCAAATTGGCATCATCGGGACACACGTCATGTGCAGTTGAAACTCTGTTGGTACGTGATTAGACGGCCCACCCGCGATGCCCCGTCTCCGATGGGCGGGGTTCCCGACGGCGTGGACCACGTGTGGTTCCAACAGTCAGGAGCCTGGCGTGCCACCTGCAGGGAGAGAGTCATGCGGACAGTGTCCAGCGCTGCCACACTTGGCCGAGATCAGTGCGGCTGACCGGGGGGGGCTTCTGCCAGGGCTGGAAGGGTGGTGGGGGTGGGATGTGGGGTTGGGGTGGGTGAGTACGCGGTCCAGCACGGCTGGCGCTATTTTTTTCTGTGAGACTGGTGCGTGTGTGGGGGTGAAGGTGTGCGTGGCTGCAGCTTGTCAGCCCTGCGTATGTACAGCATGGGACCTGCCGATTCTCAGACTGTTTTCCGCACGTTCCGCGGGTGTTTCACGCTGCGCTAGTGCTAGCCCCTCACCGGTACCGGAATCAGTGAGGGCTTCGCGCTGATCTTCCCATCGTGAAACACCATGGACCCTCCATTGGCGGCGGCACTTAGCCTCAGGAATGGAGGATCCAGCCCTTTGTCTTTTAACTGATATGTTTAAATATTAGTTCAGTGACTGGATATAATTGTAGAATCATAATCTTTTAAATTTGCAAAGTATGTAGCTTTACTTCTGTGTCAAAACCTAAAAGGCACTTACAAATGGTATGGACCTTTGGGAGTTGAACACCCCACAATGGTTCTTGTCAGTTGTAATGCTATACAAAAAATTTAAAATTTAAACATGGCCGGAAACATTAATTTCCTTTGATTACCATATATGCTTCATGACCTTTAAGTACTTCCAGCACTTTCTGAATAAAACTTCAATATTTGTTCTTTTTCTTAATTCTCTGTTGCAGTGACCGATATAAAGTGTTTGTTGACTTCTTCAACCTCGCAACTTTCTTGGTCCCAAGACCGTGGATTCCAAAGCTGAACTCTTCACTTCACAAGTTTCTGTACACCGCAGAGTGTGGCGATTGCTCATATTTCAGCAGTGAAGAATCTGATTAAAGCAAAAATCAACTCAATGCTTCACAATGAATATATGTTGAATGGAAAATGCACAAAGAATGAAAACATGTTTTAAAGCTGTTAATGATCCATACAAACTTTTCTTAATGCTTTATTGAGTAAAACATTTTCACTGAAAGATTTTGAGGCAGATCTTGAAATTGTGATAGTGTGAAATGGGTAATCGTAAGTCTACAGCTTGTTTTAGATGTCTTGTGATTTTTATTTCCATTAGCTATAATATAAAATCAATATCATAGAATCCCTACAGTGCAGAGGAGGCCAATCGGCCCATCGAGACTACACCAAACCTCTGAAAGAGCACCTTACCTAGCCCTACTCCCCTGCCACATCTCCACAACCCCACCTAACCTTCGGACACGAGGTTTAGAATGACCAATCCACCTAACCTGCACATCTTTGGACTGTGGGAGGAAACCGAGGCACCCACAGGAAACACACGCAGACAGTGGGAGAACATCCAAACAGTCACCCAAGGTTGTAAATGAACCCGGGTCCCAGCGCTGTGAGGCAGCAGTGCTAACCACTGTGCCACCGTGCCACCCAAGACTTTGGATTCCAAAACTGACCTCTTCAGTTCACAAGTTTCTATATACCGCAGTGTGACGATAGCTCATACTTCAGCAGAGGATATGTATCCTCTTTTCATGCAAAAGAAATTTGGATTGACACCCCGTATTCACAACTAGTTTCCTGTAACATATTGTATGAATGAGTGAGGTTACCTACATATAAATCTATTTACGTAAAATATTGTAAATAATAAAATAATCTTAATTTTTCAGTTGATGTATCCTCCTAGATTATGGTATTATAGTTCAAAAAGGAGTCTGATTTAAATGGGCAATCCTGCTTCTAATGAGCAATGGACATCCCATCTTTTGATAATGTGCAGTAATTATGAAATTCATCCATTTTTCTTTAGAAAAATGCATGTATTGTTCAGAGCATTTTTAAAGTTTTGTGATTGGGAATGAAGGGTGGCAACAATAATTTTGTTAATCAGCGCCATTTTAATGCATTGTATTTCGCTGCAAAGGCAAAATATTGTAATTTTACTCCCTTTTTGTGGGTATCTACTGTGGCCTGCAGATAAAGGAGGGGAAATCAACAAATGTGATGCCCATAAACTGCTAAACTGCTTGTATTTCTGAGGCACTGCCGTGGAATATTGGCACTTTTGAAAACAATTCTGAAATTGAAAAGACTATTTTATTGTAAATATGTTAGTTCCTTGTCACTTTAAAATACACCAAGGTTGTTATTGAGAAACATCATCGACTTCGATGAAAGCACAAATCAAGAAACAATCACATGAATTACAAAACTATAATACTGAATTTTCTGTGAAATCTAAATGAAACATCTTTGGGTTTCTCAGGTAATAAAGGTTGCGAATACTGACGAAAGATGCTGAAATCTTGGCATAAATCTTCTGATGCTGTTGCATGGTGAGGTAGTTTGCCCATTGCCAGTGCATATTGGAAAACAATGCACAAAGCACTGATGATATTTTGATGCTTCTTAATACAAGTTACTCCACCAAACAGTGGAAGGTTCAGAAATTTGAAGGCAAAACTTTCTTATGTCCAGGCTAAATATAAGCAAAGTAGGTACAGAGGAATCAGGTCGGCCAGTGCATACACCCGTGTGACTACCCATTTAAATCTCCTTCATTGACTTAAATGGAAAATCCAGTGGGTCCCTTGCTTTGATTTTCACCGCAGGCCCAATAGAAACACCTCTTCGAACTCAAGTTTAAGGCTGTTCCGCAGGAAGACCAACATCCAGGAAACACCAATTTCTTCTACACAAACGCTACTGCAACGGAATCAGCGATACCTAGGACAGAAAAAATTAGCAAGGTTGAGAAACGGCATTTCTCATTTACAATAATCATTTCATGTTGATTTCTTCTTTGTTGTTCCCTCTCTTCTCCATCTGAATGTATATAGCAGACGTCTACTGGGGTAACTTATTTAACACCCCTTTCTCCGATCAAAAGCAAAATGCTGTAGAAATGCTGTAGATAATGTATATCTGAAATAAAAACAGGAAATATTGGAAATATTCAGAAACTCAGACTCCGCATCTGTGGAATGCGAAATAGTTAATGGGCAGGATTATCTGATACTGCTGCCGGCAGGATTTTCCAGTCCCATCGATGGTAGCCCCCCCCCTCCCCCCACGGGTTCCCTGGCGACGGATGGGATGCACAATGGGAAACACTGCTGTCAAGCGGGGAAGATCCCGCCGCTGGCCAATGGAGGGCCACTGCCACAAAACACACCTGCATAAGTATCGTTCTGACAATAGTCTATCGATCTGAAACATTACCTCTCTTTGGTAAGCTACTTTGAGGATAACTAGAATTGACCCACCTTTGAAGGGGGAGATGGCTCTCAAATTCAGTGATGCTTCACTCAAAATGTTGCTCAATGCAGTAGAGGCCAGGAGGGAAGTCCTGTACTCCGACAATGGAAGGAAGTTGTCCTGGAAGGGAAAAAATCTCCAGGATGGTGCGCAAGGCTTTTAACAGAGGACTTTCCTGCAGTGCAGGAAACATGAATGACCTTATCTGCTCTGTCAGAGTAAGTGAACCCTCAACTGCTCACAATTTCCCTCCCCCCCCATCCTCTTTGCATAGGAATGGTTGAGCATAAACAGGAGAGAGGGCGAGAGAAGAGGGGAGTGGGCTGGCTGGACCACAAGAATATCACTAAGTTCGAGGAGCAGACAGTTCAGCTTGCAGGGCAGGCACTAGACTGAGCCTGTGTGGATGAAGAGGTCGGCAGAGAGCCTCCACATAGCAAGGATCCATGCATAATGTAATCACATTGAAACCTACGCTCATGCTTTCTTCCATGTTGGAGGGAACTAATGCAGTCACTCGCTCTCTCTTTCACTGGTGCCAGCTGGAGGAGAGAAGCATTTCCCAATGCACTCGGGATTGAGGACTTTGGGTGGAGAGGCCACGTCCACATACACAGCTAAGATGCTGTCTGTTGGGGGTTTTAGATAAGATTTTAAACAAAATAGTGGGGGGTGGGGGGAGGGTTCAGTTGTATGGAGAATTATAAAATCAAAGTTAAAGGAGAGGGTACATGTGCAGGTTAATGACGAGGACATTAAACTAATTAAAGGGCCGAGGGCTCAGGAAAGATTAGTAAAGTTTCCAGAACACATAATAGGAAAGAGAGTATAGAAGGTGGCAGGAATCTAACTTCAGGCAGAGCAAAAAAGGAGATAAATATGAGAAGGGAGGTGATCAATGCAGGACTGAGGGTGTTGTACCTAAATGCATGCAGTATGCAAAACAATGAGCTTGTTGCACACATTGAAATTGGCCGGTACCAGGCATCACGGAGACATGGCTGCAAGCGGGTAAGGGCTGGGATTAAATATCCAAGGATATGTGTCAAAAGGACAGACAGATGGGCAGAGGGTGCAGGGTTGCATTGTTAGTAAAGAATGAAGTAAAATCGATTGCAAGAAGCGATATAGGATTAGAAGGCACAGAATCTGTGTGGGTAGAGTTGAGGAATCGCAAAGGTAAAAAGACCCTGATGGGAAAAAAAAACATAGAACTGTACAGCACAGTACAGGCCCTTCGGACCACGATGTTGTGCCGAACTAGTCTGGAACTAAGATCAAATCAAACCTATTCCCAATTATTCTAGCGCACTCCATATGCCCATCCAATAACCGCTTGAAAGTTCCTAAAGTGTCCGACTCCACTACCATAGCTGGGAGTGGACTCCACGTCCCAACCACTCTCTGAGTAAAGAACCTACCTCTGACATCCATCCTATATCTTCCACCATGAACCTTATAGTTATGCCCCCGTGTAACAGCTACATCCACCCGAGGAAAAAGTCGCTGAACGTCCACTCTATCCCTCTCATCATCTTATACACCTCAATTAAGTCACCTCTCATCCTTCGCTCCAATGAGAAAAGCCCTACCTCCCTCAACCTTTCCTCATAAGATCTACCCTCCAATCCTGGTAAATCTCCTTTGCACCATTTCCAATGCTTCCACATCCTTCCTATAATGAGGTGACCAGAACTGCACACAATACTTCAAATGTGGTCTAACCAAGGTCTTGTACAGTTGCAGCATAACCTCACGGCTCTTAAACTCAATCCCCCTGTTAATGCTAACACATTATAGGCTTTCTTCACGGCTCTATCCACTTGGGTGGTAACTTTCAGAGATCTATGGACATGAACTCCGAGATCTCTCTCCTCCTCCACATTCTTCAGAACCCTGCCATTAACCCTATAATCCGCATTCAAATTTGTCCTACCAAAATTAATCACCTCACACTTATCAGGGTTAAACTCCATCTGCCACTTTTCAGCCCAGCTCTGCATCCTATCAATATCTCTTTGCAGCCTACAACAGCCCTCCACATTATGCACTACTCCACCAATCTTGGTGTCATCAGCAAATTTACTAACCCAACCTTCAACTCCATCATCCAAGTCATTGATAAAAATCACAAATAGCAGAGGACCCAGCGCTGATCCCTGTGGTACACCGCTGGTGACTGGGCTCCAGGATGAAAATTTACCATCTACCACCACCCTCTGCCTTCTATGTGATAGCCAGTTACTGATCCAATCGGTCAAATTTCCCTCTATGCCATGCCTCCTTACTTTCTGCATGAGCCGACCATGGGGCACCTTATCAAACGCCTTCCTAACATCCATATATACGACATCAACTGTTCTACCTTCATCTATGTACTTAGTTACCTCCTCAAAGAATACAATCAAACTTGTGAGGCAAGACTTACCCCTCACAAATCCGTGCTGACTATCCTGAATTAAGCTCTATCTTTCCAAATGATCATAAATCCTATCCCTCAGGACCCTTTCCAATAATTTACCTATGACTGAAGTGAGACTAACTGGCCTATAATTCCCAGGGTTATACCTATTCCCTTTTTTGAGCAAGGGGACAACATTCGCCTCTCTCCAGTCTTCTGGCACTATTCCTGTCGACAGTGAGGACATAAAGATCAAAGCCAAAGGCTTTGCAATCTCATCCCTCGCCTCCCAAAGAATCTTAGGATATATCCCATCAGGCCCAGGGGACTTATCTATCCTCAGGCTTCTCAAAATTTCTAACACATCTTCCTTCTGAATATCTACCTCCTCCAGCCTACCAGCCTGTATCGCACTATCCTCCTCAACAACATGGCCCCTCTCCTTTGTGAACACTGAAGAAAAGTATTCATTTAGGGCCTCTCCTATATCTTCAGACTCCATGCACACGTTCCCACTACTGTCCTTGACTGACCCTAACTTCACCTTGGTCATTCTTTTATTCCTCACATAAGTGTAAAAAGCCTTAGGGTTTTCCTTGATCCTACCCGCCAAGGCCTTCTCATGCCGCCACCTAGCTCTCCTAAGCCCTTTCTTGAGCTCCTTCCTAGCTATCTTGTATCCCTCAAGTGTCCTAACTGAGCCTTGTTTTCTCATCGTTACATAAGCCCCCTTCTTCCTCTTGAAAAGACAATCAACCTCTTTTGTAAACCATGGTTCCTTCACTCGACCATTTCCTCCTTGCCTGACAGGGACATACATATCAAGGACACGCAGTATTTGCTCCTTGAACAAGCTCCACGTCTCAATTGTGCCTATTCCTGACAGTTCCTGTTTCCATCTTATGCTCCCCAATTCTTGCCTAATCAAGGACAGGGAGTACCAGGCTATGAACCTGGCACACCAAGATGGTGTGGTGTCGCTGGTGACTGGGCTCTGGGTACTGCGTGGAAGTGAATCATTAACGGCTGGGGGGTTTGAGGTCATGGGGTTCGCGGTCGCGCGCAACCAAATGTCCATTGTAACGGTGAACCATGCGAAGGATGTCCTCATGGTTCTTCTTCTTTCACTTCTCTTCTCTTCTCCGGTCTTGGAGCTTCTGGAGTTCTGTGGAAACAAGCATAGTATCTGTTACTATCTTGGTTTAATATCTCGTATGATAGCCTGTCTGTCCTTTAGTGCCAATTACTCCCTTTATAATTGGTCACTATGTGTGACTCCCTCATTTTTTTTCTTCAAAAACCGAATTTTAGGATAAGACACACTTTCAAATAATGAACCAGTGCGGGCCGTGTCGCAGACTGTGCAATGTACCATCCAAATGTTTCAGGATGTAAATAGCATATGGTAGGCAACCTAAGCGTTACCTGAAACAAAACAAAACGTTTTGAACTAAAACTTTCCAAAATGAGGTGCGTATGGGCCGTGACGGGTAAGATTTGGATGAAGTCCCCGGGTAGGACGGCGACCAATGCAGTGTGTGCTCTACCCGAGCGTAGTTGACCAGAGGGGGGTCCCAGGCAGGGCGAGTCCCAAGCCGTTTCTCCACTGCCTGAGCAACCGACAAGAACGGGCAAGAAATGTAGTCATCGTGGGGGGCTGCCGTAGTGGTTCTTCCCTCGAACCAGAAGGGCAGTTATGATCGGGCGTGTGGTATCTGTCAACAGACGAGTTCCGCTGAACTGGCGTCTGGGATCCTAACAAGTCTCTGCAGACAAACTAGTTCCTCTAAACTAGCGAATGGCCAATAGCAAGTCTCTGTGGGCAAGTCCTCAGAGGTTTCGGCCGAAAAGGCGTGGGGCCGTGAAAAAGAAATTTCCGGCCTGACATACAACATGTAACAAACAGTACAAACAACATAAAACATGCTGCAGGTTCCATCAGAAAGGACACCGTTTCTCCCAAGCGGTTCCTTTTAAAACATCATCTGGACACCTCAGTTATCGGTTGCGAACAGGGTCGCAAAGGGGTTCTCGTTTTGGGAGTCAGGCTCAAGGTCGTCATCTTCTCCCGGATGCCAAACTCTTGAATGTATCAGGGCTGATAGGGCTGTTTGGTATGATTTCAGATCGCTCTCGTCATTCCGGACGAATCTGAGCGAGTTGTCTCTGTGCCAATAGGTGGTGTCTAGTTGTGTGGGGACGGAATCGGGGTCGTCATTGTAGGGCGGTGGTCGGTGGTGGGGTTTATTTAGGAAAGTGATCATGAAGGGATCACTCGAATCGTAGTCGGATTCGCTGGGTGTGGGTCCTGTTGCATGGGGATAGTAGGAAGGCGTGATGTGGCTATCGTCTGAGTCACAGTCGCTGTCTCTGCTGCTGCAGTCTGTGGGCGTTCCGGGGCGGAGTGTATATTTCGGGGGTGGAGTCGGGGTTGAGTCCGTGGCTGGGCTGGACGTGTTGGGGGATGGTAGGGTTACGTTGGCTGTGGGCGGGGCGTGGTGTGCTGCGTCGAGCATGACGTGGTGTGCGTGGTTCGACTGTGTTCCATATGCCTTCAGCTGGTTGATATGGAACCACGCAGTCTTTCCGTTGGGATACTTTATCTTGTAGATGGAAGGGCTTACTTTGTCCGCAATGGAGTACGGACCCGAGTACTTTGGTGACAGGAATGTGCTGGGGTTGTATACAGAGAGCATGACTTGCTGTCCTATACTGTACTCAGTCGCATGTCTTGTCGAAACAAGCCTTGCTCTGTTTCTTTCTTGTGCCCAATGTCACTGCGGCTGCTAGTTGAGCCGTTTTAATATTATCCACTAATTGCTCTACTGCTTTCTCGTGTGTGAGGGCCGTCACCTCGGGGCTGGTCAAGTCTAAACCTAATAGATATTCTGTGCCTTTCATGGGGTAGCCGGTCATGAGAGTGTGTGGGGTGTAACCTGTGGAAGTAGAAACTGTATTTCGCTAAAACATCAGTGCAAAAGGGAGGACTGAGTCCCAAGTGGTGTTGTTTTGCTGGACCATTTTTCTGAGAGTGGATTTTAGGGTCCTATTCATGCGCTCCATGATACCACTTGACTGTGGGTGGTATGCAATGGGGAATTTTGGGGTAATGCCAAATATCGTGAGGACGTTCTTCATGACACGTCCCGTAAAATGGGAACCATGGTCGGATTCAATGCTGCGGGGGAGTCCCCATCTTGTAAAGATGTGGTGGGTCAAAATCTTGGCTGTGGTCTTTGCCGTGTTTGTTCTGGATGGGAATGCTTCCACCCATTTTGGAAACGTGTCTATCACCACAAGTACATATTTATAACCATTCCTGAAAGGGGGCAATGGTCCTATAAAATCAATCTGGAGGTTAGTCCAGGGGCCATTAACGGGTCGGGTGTGGCTGAGTTGAGCCTTTTTGGCATATCTGTCCGGATTATTCTGGGCACAGATAAGACAATTCTCGATGTAGTGATTTACATCGTCCTTTAAATTCGGCCACCAACAAAGGTGCCTGAGGTGGGCTGTAGTGGTATTGATTCCCTGATGTCCATGACCGTCACGGAACAAACAAATCAGTTGATTCCTGTCCTGTTCAGGAACCACATAAGGGGTGTCTTTTAACACCACACCATCATGTGTGGTCAGAGCATTTTTAAATCTCTCGTAGGGTGCTGGATAGTTTCCTTTTAAAATCTCCCTAAGATTGCTGTCCTGCTTCTGGGCCTCCACTAGATCCTCAATATTAGTCTGCGAGACCTGAACTGCACTCACTGGTGCGCTTTCGGGGGGTGTCCAAAAATATCCATGCCTGGAACCTGCTTTAGCCAGTCCGTCGGCTTTTACATTTCCAGGGGGGGAGGAACGATGGTGACTGCGAACTTTGAATATCCCAAAAGTCCTGTTCTGTGCTCTCTCTAAAATGTGACGGAGCAATGGGGCTGAGGGGAGGGGTTTTCTGTCTGCGGAAACAAATCCTCTTGCTTTCCACAGCGGCAGGAATTCCGTAAGGCTGTTGCAGACATAGAGGCTGTCCGAGTATATGTCTGCTGGGCTGGGGAAGGAATCTGGGTGTTCCACTATGTATGCGATGGCCGCAAGTTCTGCTGCCTGCGTGCCTAAGTGTCCTGGGAGTTTTATTGCTATTTCTTCTAGGGAGCGTCCTCGACATAAATGCCGCAACCTGTTATGCGCTTCCCATCCAATATTGTGGAAGATCCATCCACATATATCCTTATGGGCTCACACGTGTCTGTGTGCTGGAGGCTCTGGGTTGAACTACCTATCTTTCTGGGGGGGGGGTTTAGCAATAAAGGGGCCTGTGTTGTGGTGTGGAGAGATAATTTCACATACATGGGGGGTTCCGGGGTACTGTAGGTTGTCGGCTAACAAAGTTTGGGTCTTTGTCCGTTTCACAGTGATGTCCCGTTCCTGCAAGAGAAGGGTCCATCTAGCTGCTCTTATTTGGCTGCCTGTACCGTCCTTGAGTCGTCCGTCCAGTAAAAGTTGGGTGGGGGTGTGTTCTGTGAGGATTGTGATGGGGTTCAGTCCGGTAATGTACGAAAAATACTGAACTGCCCAAAATACTGCGAGCAGGTGCCTCTCACAGGCTGAAAATCCCTGCTCCACAGCATCTAAAATTCTGGAGGCGTAAGCTACGGGCCTTAACTGTTCGTGCCATTCCTGGAGGAGCACGGCTGAAAGGGTGCGGTCTGTGGTTGCTACGTCTATAGCGTAAGGGGAAAGGGGGTCTGGAACATGTAGTGCGGGGGCTGCTATGAGTGATTGCTTCAACGCATCCACAGCATCCGTATGCTGCGGAAGCCATTCCCAGGGGGCTCCTTTCTTTAGGAGGTCTGAGAGGGGCGCTGCCTTGCTGACGAAACTGTCAATGTGGTTTCGGCAGTAGCCAACCAGTCCTAAAAACGACCGGAGGGCTGAAACGTTCTGGGGAAGGGGCAATTTAGCGATCGAGTCAATCCTTTTATGCTCGATCTCGCGTTTACCGTGCGTGATAATTGTTCCCAAATATATCACCTTATCTTCCAAAATCTGGGCCTTTTTGGGGTTAACTTTACAACCAATTGAGTGTAACAGTTCCAGGAGTTCGGCCAGAAGCTCGATGTGCTCTTCCTTGGTGTCTGTCTGCAGTAGTAGGTCATCTACGTACTGGACCAGACATTCGGGGCGAGAGAATTTGGCTAAACCATTTGCCAGCTGTCGGTGGAAAATGGAGGGGGAGTTGTGGAATCCTTGTGGCAGGCATGTCCATGTGTACTGCTGATTTTTAAAAGTGAAGGCAAATTTGTACTGGCACGCCTTTGCCAATGGAATGGACCAGAATCCATTACTGACATCCAAAACCGTAAAAAATCGGGAATTGAGTCCCTGCTTGAGCATGGTCTCGGGACTTGCTGCTACTGTGGGGGCTGCTGCGGGGTGATTTTGTTGAGTTCCCGGTAATCGATGGTCAGTCGCCATGATCCATCGGGCTTTCTCACTGGCCAAATCGGGGCATTATTAGTGGAGGCTACTGATCTAAGTACGCCCTGCTCTAATAAGCTATCTATTACCTTTGCGATTTCTCCCTCTGCCTCTTGGGGAAATCCAGACTGCTTTTGGGGTCTAGGGTCAGGTCGTGTGATCTGTACGGAGCCAGTCATCTGGCCACAGTCGTGTTTGTGGGTCGCGAATGCTGTCCTGTTATTTTGCAGAACTGCCCTAACCTGCTTGTCCGTGCTAAGCGTGGTCGGGTTGAACCAAAATTCGCCTACTGTGCTAATTTTGTTGGCGTATTCTCCTATGTTGAGCGTTGCGGGGGCTCTTGCAGATTTTGCCATTTTCCAGACACACTGGTTGACTGGATCAAATGAAAGATTGTGGGAATTCATGAAGTCTATTTCTAGAACGTGTTCTGCTGTGTGGGGCAGATCAACAAAAACTACGGGGTGCTTGGTGGTGATGGTACCGATTTGAATGGGTACAGGGGCTGTGATGTGTCCCTGCTGTGAGTGGCCTGTAAAGCCGCTGAGAGTGATAGTGGCTGTAGTGGGCCACGTGTCTTTTTGAAACAGGGTGGAGGAATTTGTTGTGGTGCGGGACCCTCCTGTGTCCCATAGAAATTCGATGGGCTGTCCCCGAATTTTCGCTGCAACTACCGGTCGTCCTGACCTATCCCAAAGGGTGTCGCAGACCCAACTGGGGGAGCCCGTACACCGTCAGTCCGTTCCGGTCAGGTCCACCTGATCTGAACGGGTGCTAACGCTATGAATGGGCTCTGTCTTCTTCTTACTCAGAGTGCCTGTCTGCTGGGCTCTCTGTGGCTTTCGTGGGGCATTGCACTCTCTTGCGAAGTGTCCCAACTGTCCACAGTTGTAACACTCCTGTGACTTTTGTGGGGGGCTGTTCTTTCCTTAATTTACCCATGCGGGGTTCTGGTGTGTTGTAACTGCCTGTATATCTGCGTCGGCCTGCTTTTCCTCGGGAATTTTAACTGTGGGTTTGTTTTGTACAGATAGCTCCCAGGCGCGGGACAATCTTTTCACGACTCATTTTTCATTATGAGCCTCCTCTGAGGGATCATAATTTGCACACGCTTTCTGTCCTGTTTCTGTGGCATGGGAGATGTGGGGCGTCATTCTCCGACCCCCCGCCGGGTCGGAGAATGGCCGTTGGCCGCTGGGAATCCCGCCCCCGCCGAAGTCTCCGGTACCGGAGATTGGGCAGGGGCGGGAATCGGGCCGCCCCGGTTGGCGGCACCCCCCGCTCAATTCTCCAGCCCGGATGGGCCGAAGTCCCGCCCAGAAATTGCCTGTCCCGCCGGCGTAAATCAAAGCTGGTATTTACCGGCGGGACCAGGCGGCGTGGGTGGGCTCCGGGGTCCTGGGGGGGGCGCGGGGCGATCTGACCCCAGGGGGTGCCCCCACGGTGGCCTGGCCCGCGATCGGGGCCCACCGATCCGCGGGCGGGCCTGTGCCGTGGGGGCACTCTTTCCCTTCCGCCTCCGCCACGGCCTCCACCATGGCGGAGGCGGAAGAGACTCTCCCCACTGCGCATGCGCGGGAAACTGTCGGCGGCCGCTGACGCTCCCGCGAATGCGCCGCATTTCCGCGCCAGCTGGCGGGGCAACAAACGCCAATTCCGCCAGCTGGCGGGGCGGAAATCCCTCCGGCGCCGGCCTAGCCCCTCAATGTTGGGGCTCGGCCCCCAAAGATGCGGAGCATTCCGCACCTTTGGGCCGGCGCGATGCCCGTCTGATTGGCGCCAGTCGGCGGACATCGCGCCGTTGGGGAAGGATTTCACCCAAGGGTGCGGGCCCATTTGGCCATGTTGTCTGGGGACAAATGGGCAAGGTCTACGTCTCCAAAGACTACTGCAAAGTGGATCCACAGACAGACAGCAAACGCTGTGGGGTGCTCGGCTTTCTTTTGCCTGCATTTGTTGAGGCCATCTACGGGGTCACCCCGGTTATACCCAATCGCATCCAGGATCGCGGTATGCATTTCTGCAAGGGTGCCTCCTCCTACATTCTGTGGGTCGGGAAGGGCTGCTGCGACTGAAGGGTCTAAACTTAAAACTGTGAGCTTTACATGCTCTCGCTCATCCAGGCCGTACATGGTCGCCTGCTGCTTTACTCTGGCAAAGAAATGGTGGGGGTCTGAGGTGGGGAGGAACGGTGTGATTTTCTCGCACGCGTCCCGTAATTGGGTCACTGTTAAGGGGGTGGAGTATAGAAATTCCACATCGTCCGATGTGGCTGTGCGGTTACTGGGTTCATTGGAGCCTGAACTATCTGCTGTGTGGGGGGTTGGGGCGCTTTTCTCTTTTGGGGCTTTCCCTGCGCACATGTTCCCTGAACATATCTCTGCGCTGTCTCGTTTAATTCTTCCCAATCAGGGCCGTCTTCCTCTTCTAACTTTGCTCCAAAGGTCTCCTGGAATCCTTTTTTAACTGAAAGCAGAGATTGCTGTTCTGCAATCTGCTTCCGGCACTTTGCGTGGTCTAACGAGCTTTGTCTTTGCTCTGTGGAGGCAGCATGGAGTGCTCTTAACCCTGCCTTCAGGTCACCACACTGTCTCTGCAATGCTTCTACCTGCTTCTCTGTTTCTTCACGTACCAGGACTGCCTGTTGCGTGTCCTGATAGGCCTTTTCATAATGAGACTGGAAGCTGCTTAAGTGCGCCAGACAAGACTGGTGTGCCCTTTTGGCATCCTCCACCACTCCGTCTTTTGCTGCCAACTTCCTTCTCAATTCTAAGTTCTCGCTTTCTACCTCGCTTACATCGACCTTACTCATTCGATGTATGCCTTCTACTTCTTTCCGGAGCATCCTAAAGACCTCCTCTGTGCCTCGCAGTTGTGCTAAGCAGGACACGATTGCCATCGGCTTGCGAGCTTTCCCTAAGCTCTTTTTGTGAATCTCACTCAGGTTCTCCCACCAAGTATGTCCCATACTCCCGGGGCCTGATTCCTCGTTGTCACAGAATTCACTCCAAAGGGGCCATGCTTTCCCTTTGAGGTACTTCCTGATTTCTTCCTCCCAAATGGGACATTGTCCCACTCTACTGCTGCTGGTCGCTGCGACTGCAAATTCCTCTGGGTTCATGAGGCGTTGCATTGCCTGCATTGCCATCTTTCCTATCCGAATGCTGCTCTTCAAATTTGTGACGGGGTATTAAGGCGGTGCTGTAAATACGAGTACGGCTTTCGCTACTTTCCGAAGTACAAACTCCCGACAGTTTTGTCGCAACAAAAAATCTATCAGTTTTACCTTATCACCCTGTTAGTTACGCATGCATACACACACTTCCGAATTATGAGTATTGATCAGAACTGCTTGAACACTTGTGATTTTCTGTTCCCAATTGGATCTCTAATTCAAATTCTGGGTCCCGGCGGAGTCGCCAAATAATGTTGCTAACTTTCCGGTCGGTTCAATTGCTCTGTTTTATTACCTTTGCTCTCGAGTCGCCAGGTATCTTTATGATACCGCCACGAGGTTCAAGTCCAAGTAATGATCAATAATTCACTACACCGATTAGTAAGATTCAAATCAAAGCACATTTATTATACACAGTAATCGCTACTCATGCACAAATTCTACGTCTAAGCTACTTCTACAACCAACAGGCCTATACTTAACTTCGGACTGGCCCACCAGGTCAGGGGAACAAATGGCCTTTTGTTCGGGTTCTGAGTCTGCGGGATTCGAAGTTGGTACAGATTGGTAGCTAGGAGCGCCTATCTCGTAGCGAGCGTTGAATTAAGACTTACTTCTGTCGGCGGTCACTGCACCGGTCACGGTCAATGTTGCTGGGTGACCCGGGCAGGATGAAGAGAGAGCTGAAGAGCGATTTGAACTTGGGACTTAACTCTTATAGTCCCCAGGGGCTTCCCGCCTTTCGGGGCGGACCCTGTACCTGGTCCCAAGTGATTGGACTTTGTCCCAATCGCTTGGTTCGATTTCTCCAATACTGGAGCGGTTCCCTGATCGATGGGCGGTCTTGAGGTGCTCGTTCACCTCCTTTGTGTTGGCTCCTGCTGGCGCCAGGGAGTCTGGCTTTGCTTTGTGTGTCCCAAATGTTACTTATTGTTCCCGGGGATTTCTCATCAATATGTAGATGGCTGCTACATTGTTATGCTGATGGTCACTCGTATCGATGTTGTCTGGCCTTTTGCAGAGTTAAATACACAGCAAACCTGTACCTGCTGGTTTCTGTCTATGTTGGCTGACTTTCCCATCAGCCTTTGCCGTTCACCATTTTAAATCGGGGAGCTGGCCAATTTAGGTGGCTACACCATCACCCACCCCCACCACTCCCTGCGATGAACAGCTCCTCAAACACGGTCACAAACATCGTCCACCTTTTCTCAAACTCTCCTGCTGAGCCCTTTAACTCATACTTTATCTTCTCTAATCGCAGGAAGTCGTATAGGTCACCCAACCAAGCTGCTACCCCCGGTGGCGATGCCGACCGCCACTCCAGCAAAATTTGACGCTGTGCAATCAGAGAGGCGAAGGCCATGACATCGAACTTCCTCCTCTCCATGAGCTCTGGCTTCTCTGAAACCCCAAATATCGCCACCAAAGGGTCCGGGTCCACCTCCTTCTCCATTCTCCTGGCTAAGGCCGCAAACACTCCCGCCCAGAATCTTCCCAATTTTTCACAACCCCAAAATATGTGCGCGTGATTCGCTGGCCCCCGCCCACTCCTCTCACACTCATCTGCTACGCCCTGAAAGAACCCATTCATTCTCGCCCGAGTCATATGCACCCTGTGCACCACCTTAAACTGTATTAAGCTCATCCTTGCACAAGAGGAGGTCCCGTTTACTCTTCGCAGTGCCTCACTCCATACTTCCCAATTGATCTCCATTCCCAACTCCGCTTCCCATTTCTCCTTGATCTTCACCACCCCCTCGCCTCCCTGCTCCTCCAGTCACTTATATATATCCCCAATTGTTCCCTCCCCTTCCAGATTCGGAAGCATCAGTTGCTCCAGCAGGGTGTATCCCGGCAATCTAGGGAACCCCTTCCAGACCTTTTGTGCAAAGTCCCTAACCTGCAGATACCTGAACTCACTACCTCTCGGCATCTCTACCCTCTCCGAGCTCCTCCAGACTAGCGAACCCTTCCTCCAAATACAAATCCCTCACCTTGACCAACCCCACTTCCATCCACCTCCTGTATATACTATCCATCCCCCCCGGCTCAAACACATGATTCTCGCACAGCGGTGTTAACACCGGCATCCCTTCCACCCTAAAATGCCTCCTCAGCTGATTCCATATCTTCACCGTGGATTGCACAACTGGGCTCCCTGAATACCTACTCGGAGCCATTGGCAATGCAGCCGTCACCATAGCCCTCAAACTAGATCCCTTACAAGATTCCTCCTCCATCCTAACCCACTCTACCCCTTCTTATTCCCACCACCGCCGCACCTTGTCCACATTCACCACCCAATAATAATGAAGCAAGTTCGGCAAAGCCAACCCTCCATGCTGCCTCTGTAGCAGGATGCTCCCCACCCTTCCCTGGCACCTTCCCCGCCCATACAAAGTCAGAGATGATCCTGTCCACTTTCTGAAAAAATGCCTTTGGTATAAAGATCGGGAGAGCCTGAAAGATAAACAAGAACCTTGGCAGAATATTAATTTCCACCACTTGGACACTCCCCGCAAACGTTAAGTGCAGTGTATCCCACCTCTTAAGATCCTCCCTGGCCTTCTCCACCAGCTTCGTTAAGTTCCACTTATGGAGCCCCGTCCATTCCCTCGCTCTCTGAATCCCCAAATCTGTCCCTCCCACCATTATGCCGATCCCATTAATCCGTATTTATTTCCGAATCCCCTCGAACAACCCTCAGCCCCCTTTCAACTGATATTGCCAATCCCCCACCCTCCTACCCTACTGGCTCTCACTCCACCCTCAATCCTCACCATCCCTTCCTATCAACAATGCCTTCAGTCTGCCCACTGGAACTCATGCCTATTCACATCTGTATGACCTGCCCGCTCCACCATGGTCTGTTGCACCCTCCGCTCAATACCCATTCACCAATTCCACAACCGGGCAGCATCCCTTTCCTTTCCCCTGCCATCCCTAACCTCCCCCCACCCCAGCTCTCCACGCACAGCCCACCTCTTAATTGTTTTTCTCCCTGTCCAATACTCCCCCAGGTCATCGCTGCCCAACAGACCTCCAGCCGTCCACCTGCAGCTTGAAGATCCATCTCCTGGAAGCTCCTGCAGCGAGACAATTCACATTGTTAATACTTCATCCACCCACTGCTGCATGTGGTGATGTCGGGTCCACGGTCACTGGAGGCCTCCGTCTTCTGATCTCTGCAATCTGGCTGAGGTCTTCTTCCAGGTGAATACTGGCATGTCCATGCCATGCTCGGTCCTTCTGGTGGCGCGGATAATTGGGTGGAGGACAATACTGGTGGGGCCATTTCATTAACGGGATGCAAAACAGCTTCACGCCGGCCCGTGGTGGGAATGGCGATCCGCCAAGATGGGTGCGAGCACACATTCCCGTTGTGATTTCACACTGGCGGGAAAACAATATTTCAGCTCCCACCGCATTGTCCCCTGCGCCTGCCATTACACCAGTAAAACCTTGGCCAATGTTTTCACTTGGTAACGAGAGGTCATCAGTATGAGATCGTCTCCAAGAAATCCAATATGGAAAATCCAGAAGCAACTTCTTAATGCAAAGAATGGTCAGAATGTGAAACTCACTACCAGAAGGAGTAGTTGAAAGAAAGTATTGCAGATGCGTTTAAAGGGTAGACAGAGAAGCATTTGAGGGAGAAGGGAATGATGGTGGTGTTAGATAAGTAAAGACAGGAGGAAACTCAAGTGCAGCATAAAACCAGCATAGCCTGTCTGTATATTCAATGTTACCTTTACAGCCACTGGCAGGGCTTGGGAATTGATAAGAGTTCCAGCTGTTGCTGGACCATGCAACATATGTAGTTGCCAGGGGGCAGTGGAAAGAGGCGGGGCCTGAAACGGTAGGGCCTGAAGGAATACCCATTGGGAGCGCCTTGATGCCTGCGATCCTGGGAAGTTGTGGGGGGGGGGGGCGAGGTGAATACCGGTGATCCCTGTCGGTGAGAGGAGGATAACGCCAGCGATCCTTGTGGGGGAGCATCCCGATGTCCGGGGTGGGGGTGTTTAAATTCATTTTGAGATCAGGAACTGCAACTTTGAACATTTGATGTAGGATGAGGAGAATTGGGCTGGTTCTCAGCAGGATAACACTTCTGGGTGTAAGTATGATCCTGATACGGTTTTAATGTTAAATTGAAGAAGGTGGGGAACATCCAATACAGAAATATAAAAAATACTGTATTCACAAAAATTCCCCAGATGAATGAAATGTTCTTTTCCATGAACTGTACACTGCACAGAAAACTTACCACAAACATTCTTCCCCATTTTGATGTATACGTAGCCATCAACTCCCCATTTGGTTCCCCATGAATTTCGTACAATCCAGTAAGGGGTGTCACCTGTTTTCATGGAAAAAAAGGGCTAAATGTTACTGTTTTTTCACAATTGCCACTTATTTAATGGAAAGCCAATATCAGAAAACATTATTAGCACCCAGTGCAGGACTGATCAAAAACTATCAGATCCTATGAGACTGTTGCGATCTTGAGCGCCATGAGTGTCAGAAACCTCATTTTGTTGGTGGCTAGGTGACACAAAGATAATAACTGGAAAATGGTGGGATTTGTACCTGTGACACCCCATGATGTGCTCTCAATAAACAGTGCCTCTTGACTGCCTATCCCTCTGCAAACATGCTCTTCGAACCAGAGGTGTCTTGCATGCCCATACAAAGGTTCAAGCCAGTTTATTAAGCTGGCATGGGGTGCTACGGTAGCATGGTGGTTAGCACTGCTGCCTCACAGCGCCAGGGACCCGGATTCAATTCCAGCTTTGGGTGAGTGTGTGGAGTTTGCACATTCTCCCCATGCCTGAGTTTCCTCCGGGTGCTCCGGTTTCCTTCCACAGTCCAAAGATGTGCAGGTTAGGTAGATTGGCCATGATAAATTGCCCTTAGTGTCCAGGGATTGTGGGTTAGGTGGGGTTATGGGGTTGCAGGGAAAGGGCGGGAGCCTGGTCAGGTGCTCTTTCAGAGGATCGGTGCAGACGCGATGGGCCAAATAACCTCTTTCTGCACGGTAGTGGTTCTATGATAATCTCACAAAAAAAGATGAAATGAAATGAAAATCGCTTATTGTCACAAGTAGGCTTCAATGAAGTTACTGTGAAAAGCCCCTAGTCGCCACATTCCGCCGCCTGTTCGGGGAGGCTGGTACGGGAGATTTAGGTAATAAGATCGGGAGACTCTGGAATACAAATACGAATTTTGGAAGGACAGTCATTTTCACCTTTTGAATCCTTCTCGCCAACGATAACCGGAGGGCATCCACCCTCTTCAAATCCCCTTCACTCCTTCTACCAGACCGGCCAGATTTAGTCAGTGCAATAGCCGTGAGCCACCTGTATTCCCAAATATCTAAAACTCGACCTGACCAGCTGAAATGGCAATCTCTCCAGACTTGCACTTTTTCCCTGAGGGTTCACCGGGAGCACCTCACTCTTCCCCACATTGAGTTTTTAACCCGAAATGGAACCAAACCTGCTGAATATCTCCATAATCTTTCCCACATTGGAGAGAGGGTCTGTTAGACACACGGACACTTGATGCTCCAAAGATCCTCTCTCTATACTCTTCCACTCAGTGCAAAAAGTAACGGGGAAAGTGGACGCCCCTGTCCTGTGCCCCTATACAGTCGAATGTACCTCGAGCTTCATGCATTGGTATGAAAACTCGCGGTGGGGCTTTAAACAATGATCTGATCCAAGAGATGTGCCTCGGTCCAAAACCAAACTGCCCCAATATCGTAGATACTCCCAGTCAAATGCTTTTTCCGGGTCCATGAAGATTATTACTTCTGGCTCCCGACCCGACGGGTGTTGGCCCTGGGTCGGCAGTATCAATGAGTCTGGTCCATGGGGTGGAGATGATTACAACCCGCAGTGCGATACGCTCTGGTGCTCCAGGGTCTGACGCCCGCCCTGCCGTCACATTCCACTATCTGCCCGGGTGATCCCTGCATGCGTGATGGCCATTCCATCACACGGGCCCACAGACTTTCAGGGAGGCGGGGTGGGCGGCAGTGTGGTTATGGGGTGGTGAGCGGTCATGGATCACTCACCGGGTAGGCCCTACCACATGACATCACCACATTCAAGAGCCTCCTTTTTCCATTCACAAATCCGTCTGATCCTCAGTAACTACCCCCCGACAAATATTCCTCCGAGCGAGTTGCCAGCACCTTCGCCCATAACTTTGCAACGGCATTCAACAGGAATATGGGCTGATATGACCCACAAGCAATAGTGATAGGAGACTCAATGGTTAGGGGAATAGATAAGAGATTCTGTGGTCGCGAGCGAGACTCCCGGAAGGTATGTTGCCTCCCAGGTGCCAGGGCCAGGGATGTCTCGGATCGAGTCTACAGGATTCTTAAGGGGGAGGGGGAGCAACCAGAAGTCATGGTGCACATAGGCACCAACGACATAGCTAAGAAAAGGGATGAGGATCTAAAAAGTGATTTTCAGGAGTTAGGTTGGAAGCTAAGGAGCAAGACAAGCAGAGTAGTGATCTCAGGTTTGCTACTGGTGCCACGTGCAAGTGAGGCAAGGAACAGACAGCGACTGCAGCTGAACACGTGGCGACAGGGCTGGTGCAGGAGGGAAGGTTTCAGATATGTGGATCATTGGGATATCTTCTGGGGAAGGTGGGTCCTGTACATGAAGGACGGATGGCACCTAAACTGGAGGGGCACCAATATCTTGGGTGGGAGGTTTGCTAGAGCTCTTCGGGAGGGTTTAAACTAGTTTGGCAGGGGGGTGGGAACCAGAGCTATGGATCAGAGGATAGGGTAGCTGTTGAACAGGCAAAAATAGTATGCAGCAAGTCTGTGAGGAAGGATAGACAGTTGATAGGGCAAAGTATCACTCAGTGGAATGGGTTAAAGTGTGTCTGTTTCAATGCAAGGAGTGTCAGGAATAAGGGAGATGAACTTAAGAGTATGGATCAGTACTTGGAACTACGATGTTGTGGCCATTATGGAGACATGGATTTCACAGGGGCAGGAATGGTTGTTAGATGTTCCGGGGTTTAGATGTTTTAAGAGGAATAGGGATGGAGGTAAAAGTGGAGGGGGAGTGGCACTGTTAATTAGGGAGTGCACCACAGCTGCAGAAAAAGAGGTAGTTGAGGAGGGTTTGTCTACTGAGTCAGTATTGGTGGAAGTCAGAAACAAGAAAGGAGCAGTCACTTTACTGGGAGTTTTCTATAGACCCCCCAATAACAGCAGAGAGATAGAGGAACAGATTGGGCGTCATTGGAAGTAACAGAGTTGTTGTCATGGGTGACTTCAACTTCCCTAATATTGACTGGAACCTCCTTCGTGCAAATGGTTTGGATGGAGGAAATTTTGTCAGGTGTGTACAGGAAGGATTCCTGACTCAACATGTAGATAGGCCGACTAGGGGGGAGGCCATATTGGACTTGGTGCTCGGCAACGAACCAGGCCAGGTGTCAGATATCTCGGTGGGAGAATATTTGGGTGACAGTGACCACAACTCCTTGACCTTTACCATAGTCATGGAGAGGGATAGGAACACACAGTATGGGAAGGTATTTAATTGGGCAGGGGAAATTATACTGCTATTAGACAGGAGCTGAGGAGCATAAAGTGGGAACAATGGTAGAACCCTCAAGAGTATTGAAGTATACAGTGAATGGTAGAACCCTCAAGAGTATTGAAAGACAGAGAGATCTAGGTGTACAGGTCCACAGGTCACTGAAAGGGGCAACACAGGTGGAGAAGGTAGTCAAGAAGGCATACGGCATGCTTGCCTTCATTGGCCGGGGCATTGAGTATAAGAATTGGCAAGTCATGTTGCAGCTGTAAAGAACCTTAGTTAGGCCACGCTTGGAGTATAGTGTTCAATTCTGGGCGCCACACTACCAGAAGGATGTGGAGGCTTTAGAGAGGGTGCAGAAGAGATTTACCAGAATGTTGCCTGGCATGGAGGACATTAGCTATGAGGAGCGGTTGAATAAACTCAGTTTGTTCTCACTGGAAGGACGGAGATTGAGGGGTGACCTGATAGAGGTCTACAAAATTATGAGGGGCATAAACAGAGTGGATAGTCAGAGGCTTTTCCCCAGGGTAGAGGGGTCAATTACTAGGGGGCATAGGTTTAAGGTGCGAGGGGCAAGGTTTAGAGTAGATGTACGAGGCAAGTTTTTTTACACAGAGGGTAGTGGGTGCCTGGAACTCGCTACCGGAGGAGGTGGTGGAAGCAGGGATGATAGTGACATTTAAGGGGCATCTTGACAAATACATGAATAGGATGGGAATAGAGGGATACGGACCCAGGAAGTGTAGAAGATTGTAGTCGGGCAGCATGGTCGGCATGGGCTTGGAGGGCCGAAGGGCCTGTTCCTGTGCTGTACATTTCTTTGTTCTTTGTTTGTTAATTGTTCTTGGGGAAATGCACAACAGTAATGTGGGGATTGTTTAAGGAGCACATGTTGCGAGTGCTGAATTGTTTTGTCCCACTGAGACGAGGAAGGAATGGTAAGGTGAAGGAGCCTTGGATGACAAGAGAAGTGGAGCTTCTAGTCAAGAGGAAGAAGGAAGCTTACATAAGGTTGAGGAAGTAAGGATCTGACTCGGCTCCAGAGGGTTACAAGGTAGCCAGGAAGGAACTCAAAAATGGACTGAGGAGAGCTAGAAGGGGGCATGAAAAAGCCCTGGCGGGAAGGATTAGGGAAACCCCCAAGGCGTTCTACACTTATGTGAGAAAGAAGAGGATGATCAGAGTGAGAGTAGGGCCGATCAGGGATAGTGGAGGGAACTTGTGCCTCGAGTCTGAGGAGATGGGGGAGGCCCTAAATGAATACTTTGCTTCAGTATTCACAAGAGAGAGGGATCCTGTTGCCCATGAGAACAGTGTGAACCAGGTTAATAGACTCAAACAGGTTGATATTAAGAAGGAGGATGTGCTGGAAATTTTGAAAAGCATCAGGATAGATAAGTCCCCTGGGCCTGACGGGATATACCCCAGGTTACTACGGGAAGCGAGTGAGGAGATTGCTGTGCCGTTGGCGATGATCTTTGCGTTCTCACTCTCCACTGAAGTAGTACCGGATAATTGGAGGGAGGTGAATGTTGTTCCGCTGTTCAAGAAAGGGAATAGGGAAATCCCTGGGAATTACAGACCCATCAGTCTTACGTCTGTGGTGAGCAAAATATTGGAAACGATTCTGAGATAGGGGGCGAAATTCTCCCGAAACGGCGCAATGTCCGCCGACTGGCGCCCAAAACGGTGCCAACCAGACGGGCATCGCGCCGCCCCAAAGGTGCGGAATGCTCCGCATCTTTGGGGGCCGAGCCCCAACATTGAGGGGCTAGGCCGACGCCGGAGGAATTTCCGCCCCGCCAGCTGGCGGAAATGGCCTTTGTTGCCCCGCCAGCTGGCGCGGAAATGACATCTCGTGGCGGCGCATGCGCAGGAGCATCAGCGGCTGCTGACAGTTTCCCGCGCATGCGCTGTGGAGGGAGTCTCTTCCGCCTCCGCCATGGTGGAGACTGTGGCGGAGGCGGAAGGGAAAGAGTGCCCCCACGGCACAGGCCCGCCCGCGGATCGGTGGGCCCCGATCGCGGGCCAGGCCACCGTGGGGGCACCCCCCAGGGCCAGATCGCCCCACGCCCCCCCCAGGACCCCGGAGCCCGCCCACGCCGCCTTGTCCCGCCGTTGAAAAGGTGGTTTAATCCACGCCGGCGGGACAGGCAATTTATCGGCGGGACTTCGGCCCATCTGGGCCGGAGAATCCAGCGGGGGGGCCCGCCAACCGGCGCGGCCCGCTGGGGGGGTCGGAGAATGACGCCCAGGATTTATGATTATTTAGAAAAACATAGTTTGATTAAAGATAGTCAACATGGCTTTGTGCGGGAGAGGTCATGCCTCACAAGCCTCATTGAATTCTTTGACGATGTGACGAGACACATTGATGAAGGTCGGGCAGTGGATGTGGTGTATATGGATTTCAGTAAGGCATTTGATAAGGTTCCCCATGGTAGGCTCATTCAGAGAGTTAGGGGGCATGGGATAGAGGGAAATTTGGCTGTCTGGATACAGAATTGGCTGGCGAAAGAAGACAGCGAGTGGCAGTGGATGGAAAGTAATCCGCCTGGAGGTCGGTGACCAATGGTGTCCCGCTGGGATCTGTTCTGGGACCTCTGCTCTTTGTGGTTTTTATAAATGACTTGGATGAGGAAGTGGAAGGGTGGGTTAGTAAGTTTGCCAATGACACAAAGGTTGGTGGAGTTGTGGATAGTGTTGAGGATTGTTGCAGGTTACAACAGGACATTGACAGGATGCAGAGCTGGGCTGAGAAGTGGCAGATGAAGTTCAACCTTGATAAACGGTAGATGGCTTTTGTTTCGGCGCAACATCGTGGGCCGAAGGGCCTGTACTGCGCTGTATTGTTCTATGTTCTATGTTCTATGTTCTAAATGTGAAGTGATTCATTTTGGAAGGTCGAATTTGAATGCTGAATACAGGGTTAACGGCAGGATTCTTGGAAGTGTGGAGGAACAGAAGGATCTTGGCGTCCATGTCCATAGATCCCTCAAAGTTGCCACCCAGGTTGATAGGGTTGTTAAGAAGGCGTATGGTGTGTTGGCTTTCATTAACAGGGGGATTGAGTTTAAGAGCCGCGAGGTTTTGCTGCAGCTTTATAAAACTCTAGTTTGACCACACTTGGACTATTGTGTCCAGTTCTGGTCGCCTCATTATAGGAAGGATGTGGATGCTTTGGAGAGGATACAGATGAGATCTACCAGGATGCTGCCTGGACTGGAGAAGCTTATGAAGAAAGGTTGAGGGAGCTAGGGCTTTTCTCACTGGAGCGAAGAAGGCAGAGAGGTGACTTGATAGAGGTGTACAAGGTGATGAGAGGCATGGATAGAGTGGATAGCCAGAGACTTTTCCCCAGGGTGGAAATGGCTGTCACGAGGGGACATAATTTTAAGGTGATTGGAGGAAGGTACAGGGGAGACGTCAGAGGTAGGTTCTTTACACAGAGAGTGGTGGGTGCATGGAATGCACTGCCAGCAGAGGTGGTGGAGTCAGAGTCATTAGGGACATTTAAGGACTCTTTGACAGGCACATGGACAGCAGTAAATTGAAGGGGTGTAGGTTAAGTTGATCTTAGATTAGGATAAATGGTCGGCACAACATCGTGGGCTGAAGGGCCTGTAATGTGCTGTACTGTTCTATGTAAGCCTCTGTATCCTTATCCTTCTACCAGATTAAAGTGAGAGAGGCCTCTGTCAATGTGGTCGGCCGAACCTCCTGGGATAACGAATCATAGAACATCAGATATGACAATTGCTGAATATTCTGACCCTACCACCCGAGGGAGCAGCGCCTTACCCACTACGAAAAAGTCAATGCAGGGGTAAACCCAGTGCACATGTGAGAAAAAGGTGAACTCCTTCTCCCTTGGGTGTCTAAATTTCCACGGATCCACACCCTCCACCTGCTCCATGAACGCGAGCAGTTCTTTTGCCACCCGCGATATCGTAAGGGATTTGAGGCACGGCCTGTCCAGTCTGGGGGATCAGGCGCACAATTAAAGTCCCGCTGCTCAGCTGACGAGAATCCAGACCTGAGACGGCTGCCAGCACCCTCGTCATAAACTCTGTATCCTCCCAATTCAGTGAGTTAACGTTCACCAAAACCACAGGAGCCCCCTCCAGCCTCCCACTCACCATCATGTATCTGCCCCCCGGATCCACCACTATTTTACCCACCGGGAAGACCACCCTCCTATTGATAAGCACCACGGTTCCCCTCATCTTTGTGTCAAATCCAGAATGGAACACTTGTCCCACCCACCCTTTCCTCAACCTCGTTTGATTTCTAATCCTCAGCCGAGTCTCCTATCAGAAAACCACATCCGCCTTCAAGCTCTTTAAATGGGCGAACACCCGAGACCTTTTCACTGGCCCTTTCAATTCCCTCACGTTCCATGTGACCAACCTGGTCAGTGGCCACCAGGTTCCCCTCCCCTCACCCTGATCAGCCATTCCTACTCGCAAGGGAATGCAACAGAGCCCTGCCTCGCCCATTTTCCAGGCCCACCCAAGACGGTGGCTGCCACCCCTCCAACCAGCTACTCAACAATAAGACACTCACAGTCAGCAACCCCCCCGCCCCCCCACCCCACGAACCTCAAACCAACTGTCCTCCCTCCCCCACTAACCCTCCCAACCCAAACATAGAAAACGCAACCACCGTAGGCTCGTTATCCCAACAAGCAAAGAAAATAACCCCCCTCCCTCTCCAAATAGGGCTGGTTTAGCTCAGTGGGCTAGCCAACTGAAGTTCCTCATCCTCTGAACCAGTCTTGCAAATATTTTCTTGGCGAACACCTTAAAGTTAAATGTAACTATGCAACCTCTAAATGGCAACAATGAATATTTTCATCAAAACGCCTCCATGTCAATAAACTGAACTTTATGAATTTCTCACTTACCTGTTGCATCGTAACCAGTGATCACCACTGCATGGTTTGATTGTCCTTGGGAGCAGTGATGTTGTATAATGCCACCAAGGTAATCCTGCCAACTTACTGCATCTACCACTGCCACTAAGGGACCCCACTCCAATAGCTTCTCCATCATAACATCTTCATTGTACCTATACAGAAAGTTTTTGCACAGGTCATTTTTTTAAACATCTGAGCATAAACTTCTGAGCACATAAAAAAAAACCTCACTGAAGCAAAATGAATCACAGAGGAGCATTTGACAATCGTACACGGTTTTCTATGGGAGAAAATAATATTGGAATAGTGGTTTGCTGGTACCGAGATTGAGTATCGCTGCAAAAAGACACGCGTTGAAGCTTTTCATCTGGCACCATCAGGACTATTCACGAGAATGCCAAATATGAAAGGAACCCCAATTGGTCTTCTCAAGAGTGTGGATTGATTGGCAAGTGGATTCTGATTGGTGGAGGCATTGCCATGGAGAATGCACAAGTTGTGTTGTGCGTCCCTTCACTGCCAGCCTCCCCTAATAGTGCTGTGGGTGTACCTACATCACATGGACGGCAGTGGCTCAAGAACGCAGCTCATCACCACCTTCTCAAGGGTAATTAGGGGTGGGCAATAAAAGCTGGCCTTGCCAGGGAAGCCCACATCACTTGAATTAATTTTTTAAAAGACGAAAATACGATCTGGCAAATTTGATGAGCTCATTGCAATTAACCTTTCCATCAAATCAACACAATGCTTCCATTTCTTGAACGTGCCCAGCTGCAATGCGCTTCTGTTTGTGAATGATGCTACTTCAGTACAAGTTTTTTAAGATTAAGCTTTAACTGTTAGGAGAGTAATTATTGCAGAATAGGAAAACTTAAATAGGTTATCGCAGGGATCAGCAAGAGACATGAAACTTTAGTCAAAAATGCAATATCTTAAGAACTGCAATGTTGTTATTTGAATGCCAATGAAATAAATACGAGATATATGAATGTGTTTTGTTCTATAAAAACTGAAGTACGTATCTCTTGTTATGTATTTATTGGATTAAAACTTTAGTTGCCAATGCCAACGTTATAATTTTTAAAGCAAAAAGTAAAATTTAAAGTGTTCTGGTATATAAAATGTAAAAATAAATAAATAAATGCCACAAACCGGAGGTGGGAATATTTATATTTAATAAAAAAAGATAAATGCAATAAAATATGAAATGAAAAAATTATATTTATTAAATTTAATACGATTTCTGCTGTTGGGTTTTCTATGGAGAATCATTCGCTATCTGGGCAGTATTCGATTGTTTTCATTGTCATGCAGGAATGTAGGGGGCGATTCTCCAAAATGTAGACCAAGTGTTCGCGCCGTCGTGAACGCCATCGCGTTTCACGACGGCGCAAAACAGGCACAGGGGCGACCGATTCTGTCCCCCAAAGGGGGCCAGCATGGCGCTGGAGCGGTTCACGCCGCTCCAGCCTCCCTTCCCAGTGCCAAATGGGCACGCCAACCCGCGCATGTGCAGTTGGGCTGCGCCAACCTGCGCATGCGCGGGGTACTTCTTCAGCGCGCCGGCCCCTAAGCAACATGCCGTGGGGATACAGGGACCGACCGCGCAACAAAGTAGGCCTGGGGGGGGGGGGGGGGGGGGAGCCCGGCCTGCCGATCGGTGAGCCCCGATCGCGGGCCAGACCCCATCCGAGGCCCCCCCCCCCCCCCCGTGAAGGAGTACTTTCCCCCGCCCCACAGGCCGCCCCCTGACCCTTCGCGCAGAGTTCCCGCCGGCAGCGACCAGGGTCGAACGGCGCCGGCGGGTTTCTGCTTTTTCTGCGGGGCCGTTCGGCCCATCCTGGCCGGAGAATCGGCGGCCCCGCCGATTCCAGCGGCCCGTCAAACGCGCCGGCGCGAATGGCGCCGATTCTCCGCACTTCGGAGAATCGCGCGCCGGTGTCGGGGCGCGGTTGGGTGATTCTCCGGCCCGGGGCTCGGAGAATCGCGCCCGTTAGCTTTTATTGTTTATTGGCTTCTCAACTTGCCTTTTAGGAAATTGATACATGGAAATACTTGCTCACAGTGATAAATGGAACAAAAGTTGAACTATATGCTATATACATATTGTATGCTATATATATCTTCAATTTACTGTAAGACCCTGCAAAGAATTCCATGCTTCAAACAGTTGATCAAAGTCTGGAACTGCAGTGTCACTCCAGACTGCTAATTCGGGATAATGGAATGGCCAACTGCAATTTAAAATGATTCACTGTGAGGTAATAGATTTGGGAGAACAAATTAAGGAATGGGAGTATGCATTTAATGAGAAGACTGGAGGAGGTGGAGCAACAGAGAGACTTGAGGTTTAAACGCAGGTTCCACATGCTTCTATTTCCTGGAATATGGAAGATTAAGCGGTGACATAACTGAGATATCTAAGATGATTAAAGGATTTGACAGAATAAATAGAAGCCATTTCCTCATGTGTCCACAAAATGATATGCAAAACTCTCTCCTCCAAAAAGCTGTTGAGACTGGGTCACTTGAAAATTTCAAAACATAGATTGATAATTTTTGGGCAAGGATAGTAAGAGAAACGGAATTAAAGAAAGAAGAATGTTCCAGAGCTGAAAATTGATTATTATTTAAGTGTAATCACTGTTGTCACATAGAAAATGTGCACAAAGTAACATGATAAATGAGCAGATAATCTGTCTTAGTGATATTTATTAAGGGATAAAAATTGGCCAGGCCAACAGAAAGAACTCTTTGAATACTGCCATTGGATATTTTACATTCACTCGAGAGGGCAGCTTTCAGTTTAATATCTCATCACTGCATCTCCAACAGTGCAGCACCCATTCAATAATTCACTGGAATGTCAGCCGAGATTATGTCTATCAAAGTGGGTAGATGGAGTTAAGATATAGAGTAGCCATGAGTTAACTGAATAGCGGAGTGGACTCTAAAGGCTGAATGGCCTTTGTCTACTTCTCAGAGGGCTAATCAAACATTTTAAAAATTGACAATTTCACGACAGTGGGATTCTCCTATTCCACAGCAGTGAATGGGAAATTGGCTGAGCATCAAATTTTCTGTGCTTGCTGGCAGCAGTAGTGGGGTGGACTCGCAATGGAGAATCCCGGCCACTGCTCTTGATCATACATTTCAATCTTCAATTGCATTTTTGTTGAAGTGATAATGTAGAAAGTAGACTGTACAAATGTTTCTTGATTGTTCTAAGTGCTTTTCTTCTTTGGTTACTGAATGATAGATGATGCTTTTTAAATAAGTATACAAATGTGAAGTACATTTACCTGTATTGTGTGACAGGGTGAATTCTACAGAAAATTTAGCTTCTAATATGTTAATCGTCGTCACACCGTGGCTAGCCAGTGGTTTCTATGGGACAACTGCGCTCTCATATCACATGCACTGGAGGATACTCGGTTACTTTTTGATCGCTTTGTCCTCAGCTCAGAACACTTCGGCCTGACACTAATTCTAAAGCATTCGACGATCTTGGGGGCGATTTAGCAGACTTAAGTTAAAGTCCACTGAATGGCGCGTTTAGCAGGGAGTGCCAAGAAACACTGTGCTATTGAATGGCTCTTTGCCGGTTTGAGTCAACCAATATTAAACAACACTCTGGCGAGGTCCCCCAGGTGTGGCCGTTGAATCCCAGGCGCCAGGTGAATCCCAGTGAGAGTGCGATCCAGATAGTGACGCCTTGTGAGAACATTTCGGCGTCGCGAATCTCACGAGAGGCCCCTTGCGATATTCAATGGCTTCGTCCCAACACCAAGTCGGGTGCAACAAAGCTGCTGAATCACTCTCTTTGTAGAAAACCGCCCTTGGCACCTTACTCCAAGACCTCACAGTCACCATCAACAACATACCCCTCCATTCAGTATGGAACATTTGCTAACTTGGGGGTATCCTTTCCAATAACACCACAGTGGGTGAAAAAATCGATCATCTCCCGCTAAATGCAAGTTCGGCGTTTGACAGGCTTACTCGCAGATTTTGGAAAGAGAATGGAGTTTGTTTCAGAACAAAGATCAAAGTCTACCAGACGGTGGTTCTTACATCATTTCTTTATAGATGCAAATCTTGGACAACCTACTAGCATCACACAATGCATTCCATCTTCACTCTCTGAGATCTATTTGCAACATCAGGTGGCAGAACAAAATCCCCAACACTGGGGGTCTTGCAAGGTGCTACATACCTGGCATCGAGAGCATACTCATCTGGTTCACATCGAAGGTTCCTGCATACCAAAGGCAGTATTCTACAGCCAGCTGAGCATGGGAACCACAGTTCAGGACACTCCCAACTTGGATATCAAAACAATCTGAAAGTTAGAAAGTACAAGCTGCATACCAATACATGGGAAAGAACAACCTTGGACAGATGCAAATGGAGAAGTCTCTGTCGCAAAAGATTTCAATTTTTGAGCTGAACTGAGCCAAGTGCCTTCAGGACAAGCAAGCAAAGCCAATGCCTACATCCATCCTACTAAATGGACTTTATATGCAGTATTTGCAATCGGATTTGCAAATAAGACATTCCGGAATGGGCTGAGATGGGAGATTTCCAGCTCTGCAAATTTGACATTTAAAAATGGCTGTCCGCAGGTTGGATTTTTGTTCCGGTGGAGTGGGCCAGATTAGAAGTCAGTCCCAGCACCTCAGAACAGGACTGGAGGTTTCCGGCTGCATAGGTGGGCTGGATGGAAGCCCTGCCTCTGTGTCCCAGTACTTTAAGTTATTTTAAAAAGTATTAAAACAAAAAATAGCCCTCACCCTCCCCATGTCCCATCCATGGCAACCTATGTCCCCTACCCACCCCGATGGTCCCTCATACTCACGATGCACCACATTCCTATAGTCCTTTGTAGCTCCTGTGCCAACTTAGTGGCAATGCATGCCCTCACCCACAATCCTTTCCCTTACCATCTCCAAGCCAACTCACCTTGTAACCAATGATGGTTCTTTGATAGCTTGACAGTTTTGACAATTCCTTGACAGCTTTAACAGTTCCTCGACAGCTTTGCCTGCTCCAATGAGTTTGTGCATTATTTTAAGTAAAAAATCATATTTACTTTGAACAAAGCTCAAAAGGTATGTTACCTTTCCAAAAGTGTTCTAGGATCATATCCAAAGGGGCACCTTCTCTTTCCAAAGGGGTGCACTGGCAATTCAAACATGTTCAAATCTGCTCTTACCTAATCCGATCTTCACACTCTGGGTTTCGTATTTCTGACCTACCAAAGTCCCATTTCAGTGCTGATTTAAATGGTCAGCTTCCGCTGGAAACCTGTGCGTGCATAAACCTCGGCCTGACTCCAGCCCCACCCCGTGAAAATGGGAAATGCCACGTTCGGTTTCAGGGCTTATTAATTCCAGCCATTTCCTCTATTTTCTGGACCTTGGTCTATCGTCACACATGAGATGACATCAACCCAGACTGCAAACTGATCTTTTTTTTTGCTGATTGCTCTTCTGTCGAAGCAACAGGAAAATCCATCTGCTGCCCTTGCTCTTTGGGTGATGACGTTAAAATTTTGGAAGGTACTTATAGATTCATTGACATTCATAGCATAGGAGGCCATTTGTCGCATCTCGTCCATACCGGTCAACAAGAATCTGGCTACAGTAATCTCATTTTCCAGCCCTTGGCCCATTGCTCTGGAGGTTATGGCAGTGCAAGTGAATATCTAAATACTTCTTAAATGTTACGAACGTTTCTGACTCAACACCCTTTCAGGCAGTGAGTTCCAGACTCCCACCACCATCAGGGTAAAAAGGTTTCTCCCAAACAACCCTCTTAGCTTTCTATCTCTTCCGTTAAATCTATAGCCTCTGGTTACTGACCCCTCTACGAATGGAAAAGGTGCCTTCCTATCCACCCTATCTATGCCCCTCATTTGCCTTGTTAACTCTCTCCAAGTTAATTCCTCACACATTTCTGGGTTGAATTCCATTTGCCACTGCTATGCCCCCCTGTCCATTGATATCCTCCTGCAGTCTATGGTCATCTTCCACACTATTTACCCTCCGATCAATTTTTGTGTCATCCGCGAACTTCTTGATCATACCCCCAACATTTATGTTCAAATCATGAATGTGCATCACAAATAGCAAGGGTCCCAACACCGAGCCCTGCAGAACCCCACTGGAAACAGACTTCCAGTCACAGAAACATCCCTCGACCATCACTCTCTGCTTCCTGCCTTTCAGCCAATTTTAGATCCAATGTGCCACTTTTGCCATGAATTCCATGGCCCTTAGTCTGTCATGAGGGACTTTATCAATTGCCTTGCTAAACTTCATATTTACTACATCAAATGCATTACCCTCAGAAACATTCATCGTTACCTCCTCAAAAAATTTGATTACATTTGGCAAACATGACCTTCCCTTAAATCCACGCTATCGCTGATTAATCCGTGTCTATCCAAGTGCAGATATATATTCTGTCCCTCAGAATTCTTTCCAGTAACTTCCCCACGATCGTGTTTAGACATCCTGACTGACCTATAATTCCGTGGTCTATCCCTTCCTCCTTTTTTTAAATAATAAGACAATATTAGCAGTCCTCCAATCCTCTGGCACCTGCCTGCGGCCAGAGAGGATTTGAAAATGACTGCCGGTTCCCCTGATTTCTCGTCCCTTGCCTCCCCCAACATCCTGCGATACATCTCATCCAGGCCTGCAAATTTATCCACTCTTAAAGCTACTAATACTAAATCTGTTCATACCTCCTCGCTCTCTCTATGTTAATGTTGTCTAATATTTCACAGACCTCCACCCTAATGTCAACATCTACATCGTCCTTTTCCAATGTGAAGACTGACCCTGTCTAAGGAGCCTTGGTGAGCTGCCGCAGTGCATCTTGTATATGGCACACACTGCCAGTATGCACTGCTGGTGAAGAGGAGTCACTGTTGAGGATGGTGGATGGAGTGCCAATCAAGTGGGCTGCTTTGACCTGGATGGCACTAAGCTTCGAGTGCAATTGGAGCTGCACAGATCCTGGCAAGTTGAGAGTATTCCAACATACTTTTGAATGATTTGCTCCATGTAGATGATAGACAGGTTTTGAGAAGTCAGATGGTGAGTTACTCAGCACAGAATTCCCAGGCTCTGACCTACTTTTGCTCCCAGTGTTTATATGGCTTGCCCAGTTCAGTTTCTGGTCAATGGAAACCCCAGGATGTTAGCAGTGGGGAATTCAGCGATGGCAATGCCACTGAATATCGAGAGGAGATAGTTAGATTCTCTCTTGTTGGATATGGTCATTACCTGTCATTTGTGTGGCTTGAATGCTACTCAACAGTCCAAGCCTAAATGTTGTCCAGGTCTTGCTGCATATGGACATGGATTGCATCAATATCTGAAGAGTCACGTGACACTGAACACTGTGCAATCATCAATGAACATTCCATATCTTTTTATTAAAACAGTAAAAAATATATACAAGGCCAAACGGTACAAACTCTCATTTTGTGTTGGAGAAACGGTATCCTCCCCTCAGTACCAATGTACGGGGAGAGGGGGGGTGGATACTCTGATTATTAAAACAGTTCACAACACGTTTCTACAAAAGACAAATAGTACAAGCACTAAACTTTGCGCTGGAGAGACCAGATACCCGCGCCTCTATACCAACAGAAGGGAAAGGAAGGAGGGTGGTGGGGAGAGAGGGGAAAGGAGGGTGGTGGGGAGGGAGGGAGTCGGAGTGTTGGTGAAGGGGGCAAATAGGGCACTGCCTGAACTATCTACAGAGGCAGAAAAACAAAAGAACCTTCAATTATGATGTGCCAGATTCTGGGAGTTCCCCAGAGGGGGTGAGGGGCGACACAGTGTCAGGCACGAGTGAGAGCATCAATGAACATCCCCATTGTGACTTTACAATGGAGGAAAGTCATTGATGAAGGAACTGAAGTTGTTGGGCCTAGGGCATTCCCCTGAGGAACTCCTGCAGCAACATCCTTCGACTGAGATGATCAACTTCCAATAACCACAACAATTTTTGTTTGTGCCAGGTGTGAATCAAACCAGTGGAGGGTTTTCCCCCAATTCTCACTGACTTTGATTTTGCTCAGGCTCCTTGAGGCCTCATTCAATCAAATGCTGCCTTGGTGTTAAGGGCAGTCATTCTCATCTTAACTACTGAGCTCAGCTCTTTTGTCAATGGCTGGACCAAGGCTTTAATGAGGTCAGGAGATGAGCGGTCCTGACTAAATTGGGTAGCTTCAGCAGGTTATTGCTGAGTAAGTGTCACTTAATAGCTCTGTTGATGGGGACTTCCGGTTGCGGCTATGCGGACCTAAGCCGCACGATTCGGCAGCTCCCGCTACTACGGACTTTCGGGCTCATTGGAGGAGCCCCAATGGAATTTTTTTGACGACAACTCGTGGGGAAGTGAAGAGAGAGGTTCCATCTCCAACTTTTATGGACCGGACCAGAAGTGCAACGGCCAAAAAAGCGGCATTGGAGCAGCAGGAGAAGCGAGGGAAAAAAATCAAAATGGCGGCAGCCGGGGACAAAGCGGAGTGTGGTCCAGAGCTGCAGGAGTTCATCAAGTGCTGCTTTGAGGAGCTGCGCAAGGAGATGCTGGCGCCTATGCTGGCGGTAATTGAAGGACTAGGGATGACCCAGAAGGCCCACGAGGTGAAGATCCAGGAGGTACAGAAAAGAGTCAGTGAGAATGAGGACGAGCTCTTGGGCCTGGCGGTGAGAGTGGAGCGGCACGAGGCGCTACACAAGAAGTGGGCGGGAAGACTCGAAGACCTGGAGAACAGGTCGAGGAGAAATAATCTGCGGATCCTGGGTCTCCCAGGAGTGGAGGGGGCCGATGCCGCGGCATACGCGGGCACGATGATCGGGGCGATGATGGGCGCGGAGGCCCCTTCGAGGTCGCTGGAGCTGGACGGGGCACACTGGGTGCTGGCGAGGAAGCCCAAGGCAAATGAGCCGCCAAGGGCGATGGTGGTGAGATTTCACCGGTTCACGGACAGAGAGAGGGTCCTGAAATGGGCCAAGAAGGAGCGGAGCAGCAAGTGGGACAATGCGGAGATCCGAATATACCCGGACTGGAGTACGGAGGTCGCTAAGCGGAGAGCGGGTTTCAACCGGGCCAAAGTGGTGCTGCATCGGAAAGGAGTGAAATTTGGAATGCTGCAGCCAGCGCGATTGTGGGTTACATACAAGGACCAACACTACTACTTCGAAACGCCTGAAGAGGCGTGGACCTTTATACAAACTGAAAAGTTGGACTCTAACTGAGGGTTTGTGAGGGTGGGGGGGTGTTTGAGGGTTGATGTGTGATGGTTATTGTATATAGGGGGTCAATCACGTGCAGGAAATGTTATATGGGCTGGGGGAGAGAGACAAGGCCGCGACAGGAGCTGCGCAGAGGGGGCGGGGCAGGCTTTGGAAAGCGCGGGAAGGGGAACGAAGGAACGTATATTGATTGGGAGACTCCCACACGGGGGGGGTCAAAGGGACGGCGGGGGAAGCCGGGGTCAGCTGACTTACGGGAGTGATATGAGGGGAGCAAAAAAGCTAGACCGGGATCTAGCGGGGGGGGGGGAAGGGTTGCTGCTGCACTGGCCGAAAGGGAATGGGACACAGAAGAGGTGGTCGGGACGGAGGTCCCCTGGCTGGGGGACTGGAGGGTGAGGGAGATCGGACACGGGACTGGCCCAGAAAAGGAGATGGCTAGTCGGCAGGGGTGGGTGGGGGAGCCTGAATAACGTGGAACGTGAGGGGCCTGAATGGGCCGGTGAAGAGGGCTCGAGTGTTCACGCACTTGAAGGGACTGAAGGCAGACGTGGCTATGCTCCAAGAGACACACCTGAAGGTGGCGGACCTGGTCAGGTTGGGAAGGGGATGGGTAGGACAGGTATTTCACTCGGGACTGGACGCGAAGAATAGAGGGGTGGCAATTTTGGTGGGAAAGCATGTGTCATTTGAGGCCAAGACTATCGTAGTGGATAATGGAGGGAGATATGTGATGGTGAGGGGTAGGTTGCAAGGGACGTGGGTGGTGTTGGTAAATGTATACGCCCCGAACTGGGATGATGCTGGATTCATGAAGCGCATGTTGGGGCGCATTCCGGACCTGGAGGTAGGAGGCCTGATAATGTGAGGGGACTTCAATACAGTGCTGGACCCAGCACTGGACCGCTCCAGATCAAGGACTGGAAAGGGGCCGGCGGCGGCCAAGGTGCTTAGGGGGTTTACGGATCAGATGGGGGGAGTGGACCCATGGAGGTTTGCAAGACCGCAGGCCAGGGAATTTTCTTTCTTCTCCCACGTGCACAAAGCCTCCTCCCGGATAGATTTTTTTGTTCTGGGCAGGGCGCTCATCCCGAGGGTGGAGGGGACGGAATATTCGGCCATAGCTGTTTCGGACCACGCCCCGCACTGGGTGGAAATGGGGCTGGGAGAGGAGAGGGACCAATGCCCGCTGTGGCGGCTGGATGTGGGACTGCTGGCAGATGAGGTGGTGTGTGGGAAGGTGAGGGGGTGTATCGAAAGGTACTTGGAGGCCAACGACAACGGGGAGGTGCGAGTGGGGGTGGTATGGGAGGCGTTGAAGGCGATGATCAGGGGAGAGCTAATCTCCATCAGGGCTCATAGGGAGAAGACAGAGGGCATGGAAAGGGAGAGGTTAGTGGGGGAGATTTTGAGAGTGGACAGGAGATACGCAGAGGCCCCGGAGGAAAGATTACTTGGGGAAAGACGACGGCTCCAGACGGAGTTTGACCTGTTTACCACGGGGAAGGCGGAGGCACAGTGGAGGAAGGCGCAGGGGGCGACCTACGAGTATGGGGAAAAGGCTAGTCGGATGCTGGCACACCAGCTCCGTAAGAGGACGGCAGTGAGGGAAATAGGGTGAATCAAAGATGGAAGGGGAGCCACGGTTCGGAGTGTGACGAAAATAAACTAGGTATTCAAGGCCTTCTATGAAGAGCTGTACAGATCCCAGCCCCCAGTGGGGGAAGAGGGGTTGAGACGATTCCTAGACCAGCTGAGATTCCCGAGGGTGGAGGAGCAAGAGGTGGCTGGTTTGGGGGCACCAATTGGGTTGGAGGAGCTGAGCAAGGGTTTGGGGAGTATGCAGGCGGGGAAGACCCCGGGGCCGGACGAGTTCCCGGTGGAGTTCTACAGAAAGTACGTAGACCTGTTGGCCCTGCTACTAGTGAGGACCTTTAACGAGGCAAGAGAGGAGGGGACCCTGCCCCCGACAATGTCGGAAGCGACAATTTCCTTGATTCTAAAGCGGGACAAGGACCCACTGCAATGTGGATCGTACAGGCCGATTTCGCTCCTCAATGTGGGCGCTAAGTTATTGGCAAAAGTGCTGGCCACGAGGATTGAGGACTGTGTCCCGGGGGTGATCCATGAGGACCAGATGGGATTTGTAAAGCAATTAAACACTAATGTGCGGAGGAGGAGGGAGAGGCGGAGATAGTGGCAGCTATGGACGCGGAAAAGGCCTTTGACCGAGTAGAGTGGGAGTACCTCTGGGAGGTACTGCGTAGCTTTGGGTTCGGGGAAGGGTTTATCAGCTGGGTTAAGCTCCTTTACAGAGCTCCGGTGGCGAGTGTAGTGACGGACCGGCGGAGGTCGGAGTACTTTCGGCTGTACCGAGGAACGAGGCAGGGGTGCCCCCTGTCCCCCCTGTTGTTTGCATTGGCGATCGAACCCTTGGCCATGTCACTGAGGGAGTCGAATAAATGGAGGGGGGTGGTCCGACGGGGAAAAGAGCATCGAGTGTCGCTATATGCGGATGACCTGTTGCTGTACGTGGCGGACCCAATGGAGTGGATGGTGGAGGTCATGCAGACTCTAAGGGAGTTTGGGGAGTTTTGGGGCTATAAGCTCAATGTAGGGAAGAGCGAGCTCTTTGTATTACAGGCAGGGGACCAAGAAAGAGGGATAGGGGACCTACCGCTGAGGAGGGCGGCGGGGAGTTTTCGGTATCTGGGGATCCAGATAGCCAGGAGTTGGGGGGCCCTACATAAACTGAATCTGACGAGGTTGGTGGACCAAATGGAGGAGGACTTCAAAAGATGGGACATGTTACCGCTTTCGCTGGCGGGTAGAGTGCAGTCGGTCAAAATGGTGGTCCTTCTGAGGTTTCTGTTTGTGTTTCAGTGCCTTCCCATCGTGATCACCAAGGGCTTTTTTAAGAGAGTAGGTAGGAGTATTATGGATTTGTGTGGGCGAATAAGACCCCGAGGGTAAGGAGAGGGTTCCTGGAACACAGTAGGGACCGAGGAGGGTTGGCGCTGCCAAACCTAGGGAGCTACTACAGGGCAGTAAATGTGGCGATGATCCGCAAGTGGGTTTTGGAGGGAGAGGGGGCGGCATGGAAGAGGATGGAGATCGCGTCCTGTAAAGGAACGAGCCTGGGGGCGTTGGTGACGGCACCGCTGCCGTTCTCGCCGTCAAAGTATACCACGAGCCCGGTGGTGGCGGCAACGTTAAGGATCTGGGGCCAGTGGAGATGGCACAGGGGTGCAGAGGGAGCCTCGGTGTGGTCCCCGATCAGGGGTAACCACCGGTTTGTCCCGGGGAAGATGGACGGGGTGTTCCAGGGCTGGCATCGGGCGGGGATTAGAAGAATGGGGGACCTGTTCATTGACGGGACATTTGCGAGCCTAGGGGCACTGGAGAAGTTTGAGTTACCCCCGGGAAATGCTTTTAGATATATGCAGGTGAGGGCTTTTGTGAGGCGACAGGTCAGGGAATTCCCGTTGCTCCCGGCACAAGAAGTTCAAGATAGGGTGATCTCGGGTGTATGGGTCGGGGAGGGCAAGGTGTCGGCAATACACCAGGAGATGAAAGAAGAGGGGGAAGCACTAGTAGAAGAGTTGAAGGGTAAATGGGAGGAGGAGCTGGGGGAGGAGATCGAGGAAGGTCTGTGGGTCGATGCCCTAGGTAGGGTTAATTCCTCCTCCTCGTGTGCCAGGCTCAGTCTGATACAATTTAAGGTGGTCCACAGAGCGCACTTGACGGGGGCGAGGTTGAGTAGGTTCTTTGGGGTAGAGGACAGAAGTGGAAGGTGCTCAGGGAGCCCGGCGAACCATGTCCATATGTTTTGGTCATGCCCGGCACTGGAGGGGTTCTGGAGAGGAGTGGCGGGAGCAATATCTCAGGTGGTGAAAGTCCGGGTCAAGCCAAGCTGGGGGTTAGCAATATTTGGAGTAGTGGACGAGCCGGGAGTGCAGGAGGCGAAAGAGGCCGGCATTCTGGCCTTTGCGTCCCTGGTAGCTCGGCGAAGGATCTTGCTAATGTGGAAGGAGGCGAAGCCCCCTAGCGTGGAGGCCTGGATAAACGACATGGCTGGATTCATAAAGCTGGAGAGGATTAAGTTTGCCTTGAGAGGGTCTGCGCAGGGGTTCCTAGACTATCTCGCGGAGCGTTAGAGGAAGATCGGTCAGCAGCAGCAGCAACCCGGGGGGGGGGGGGGGGGGGGGGGGGGGCGCGCGTCCTGGGAGGGGGGGGGGGGGAAATGGGGGATTGCTTGGGGGGATGGATGAGCAAGAGATAACATGAAGGGTGGGGGAAAATGGCACGTGCGGGAGAGAGCCAGTGTACAAAGCTATGTAAATATACCATTTTACCATGTATATATCTTGCTCAGTGCGATTTCTTGTTATTTTGTTACGGGGGGGGGGGGTTATTGTTTGTAAGGGGAAAAAATTGTGTTGTTGTTAAAAAACTTTAATATATATATATTTTTGAAAATAGCTCTGTTGATGACACCTGGCATAATTTTGCTGACAAGAGTAGACTGATGAGGCAGTAATTGGCCAAATTGGATTTGTCCTGACTTTTGTCAAAAGGACATACTTGGACAATTTTCCACATTTCTAGGTAGATTGGAGGGCTGTGACTAGTGGTGTTCTGCAGGGTTCAGTGCGAGGACCTTTGCTGTTCGTGGTATATATAAATGATTTGGAGGAAAATGTAACTGGTCTGATTGGTAAGTCTGCAGACGACACAAAGGTTGGTGGAATTGCAGATAGCGATGAGGACTGTCAGAGGATACAGCAGGATTTAGATTGTTTGGAGACTTGGGCGGAGAGATGGCAGATGTAGTTTAATCCGGACAAATGTGAGGTTATTGTGGATAGCGATGAGGATGGTCAGAGGATACAGCAGGATTTAGATTGTTTGGAGACTTGGGCGGAGATGGCAGAAGGAGTTTAATCCGGACAAATGTGAGGTAATGCATTTTGGAAGGTCTAATACAGGTAGGAAATATACAATTTCATAGAATTTACAGTGCAGAAGGAGGCCATTCGGCCCATCGGGTCTGCACCGGCTCTTGGAAGGAGCACCCTACCCAAGCCCACACCACCCTAACCCCATAACCCAGTAACCCCACTCAACCAACACTAAGGGCAATTTTGGACACTAAGGGCAATTTAGCATGGCCAATCCACCTAACCTGCACATCTTTGGACTGTGGGAGGAAACCGGAGCACCCGGAGGAAACCCACGCACACACGGGGAGGATGTGCAGACTCCACACAGACAGCGACCTAGCCGGGAATCGAACCTGGGACCCTGGAGCTGTGAAACAATTGTGCTAATCACCATGCTACCGTGCTGCCCAAATGGCATTAGTGAACCAGATAGTTATTTACAATATTCCAATAGTTTGGTGGTTACTGAGGTGAGCTTTTAATGCCATATTTGATTTCCACCAGTCATCGTTTTGGGAAATGAACCCATAACCCCAGAGCATTAGTCTGGACCTCTGGACAGCTAGTCCAATAATGTTACCACCACACCACTAACCCCCATCTGCAATGCTCGAGTTGTGGCCTAGCCAGAGCTTCATAAAAGGTTCAAAATATCTTTCCTGCTATTTTACTCGATACACCTATCAAGCTCAGGATCACATATATTTATCTAACTATGCTCTCAACACATCATGCCACCTTCAATGGTCGATAGACATGAACTCACAGGTCTAGCTGCACCATGGACTCTTAACAGTGCCATTTCGTATATAATGCCTCTCCAATTACTGTTGGAAAATCTAGTAGACAGTCAGACGTTCGATAAACAAGACTCTGTGAGCTTCAGCCTTGCTGCCAAGATGATCTATTTAAAATGCAGGAGGTGAGAAACGAGTAGCTTGGTCCAGGAAAGCAACATGGTACATGGTTGATTATTTCTTCCCATTTTTGGAAGAGGAGAAGAGATATTTAGTGAAATAGCTCTGAGCTGTCGAGCTAAAACAGCTGAATAATTCACATCTGGCCTTGTCTCACTAAGTGCTTTGCAGTAAGCCTTGGAAAATACGTGTGGCAGACAGAATATCCATTTTGATCACTGTTGCAGTTGTGGATTATATTATTTCACAATATATTTCACAATATGGGCACAGAGGAGCGATACATAATACAGTGTTTTATTCTTTGTGTCAGACAATAATGGACAATAAAAAAAAGTAATGTTTAATATGAACACCGTTGAGTGCAACAGTGCTGGAAAGAAATTATACATCATACTTCCAGGAATGTCAGGTTGTTAAAGAATATGGGCCATAACTTCCACCCGGCAGCGGAAAGTGATGGCCTGCTGGAATTACAAGAGTTTAAAATGCACTGAGCTGCTGTGGAAAACTTTACTGAAACCTCCTCCAGCTGCAGCTGCTTGGGACCTGCTGCAAAATGTCCCTGCAGGCCCCAGCCCAGTCCAGCACCGATGAAGTTAGGGAGGCCATGCCCCCTATTTGACTGCACCCTGCCGTAAAGCAGGTAGGTTTGAAAATGACAGGCCAGGGGGGAGGTAAATGTACAGGATCTGGCTGGTTGAGGTATTTAAAAACGGGGATCTGGTGCCGTGGCTGCTGAAGGAGAGAGAGGGTGGTAAGAAACATTTCCAAACTCACAATAATGTGCTGAAAGTTGTGCATGGGGGGCATTTGCCAGGGCTGGGGAGGAGTAACGGAAAATGACCCGCAGACAGGCCGTCGGTTCAAGGTGCCCCCTCCGGGAAGAGGATGGCTGGGCACAGGCCAACTTTGTTGCAGTCTGCGGTGATGGGTCACCCACTGGGTAAATGCACCAGTGGTGCCCCCATATCCCTGGCCCCATCCCCTGCCATCTCAGAGGGTGACCCCTGGTGAGCATCGGGATGCCCTGGGGGCGCTGCCACGTGCCTTCCTCCAACATCCCCACACCACTGGCCTCCCATCAACCCCTGCCCCTCACGTCACACCCCCTCCACCCAGCCCAGCCCATCCCCAACACCCTTCAGACAGAGGACCAGGGGCAGGTGAGTGGGATTCAGAAGCACTGCGGTGTTCCAACACCTCCCCTGCAGGAGCCACTGGAACAGGCCCCATCACCTCCTCCTCTCTCGGGGTGCCCGATGGCCCCCCGGGCAACTCCTTGGGACGGGGCTGAGCGCACTCCCGGGACTCTGCCATCACCTGGCGCTGCCAGTCCTGGAGGCCTGCTCTTGCCTCGACCAGGCTTTCCATGGTCGTGGCCTTGGAGCACGGAGACTGGGCCACGTCCCTCCGGGACTGTGCCACATCCCTGTGACTGGTTCAGGTCAGCCAGCGCCCGGCCAATGCTTCAGCGCCGCAGCCATGTCCCTCAGGGACATGTGAATGAGCTAAGCTCTGGGGCGCTGCAGCAATGTCCATGTGACCCTGGTGCGTGGTTGCCTGTGACATGGCTCCCTTATCCTGCACCCCAGCCACCGCCCGCACGGTGATCCCCATGCCTTGGACATCTTGACCCATGGCCGTATCTCTTGCACCCAAGGCTTCCACCGCCTGGGGTCGGGCTGCCCTCCAATCGTCGTGCTCCCCAAGGGTTCCTACCACCCCACCTGATGTACCACAGCACGTGTACACACCAGATAGTGCCCCAGGAGCCTTTCACTATAATGACCCACCGAGGTGAGAGTCTGGGACCGTGGAGGGTGCTGGTGACAGCAGAGATGAGAAGTCGGTGTCGTCCCCAGACTGGTGCTCTGGGGTATTGCGGCTGAGGGAGAGGGGCTGTCCAACCTCGTCGGCAGGTGCATTGTGGGTTTCTGGCTAAGGGCGAGGGACGCCGAACGGGCCTGTCCCATCGGGAGGCGATCCTGCAAGACAAAAGACAAGATGCATAGTCGGCGTGGTGTGCGGCAGAGGGGTGACTCACTTGCCACAGGGACATCGCAATTCATTTGGGGCTCACTTGGTTGTCCCATGCTGACCTCCGCCTGGGAGGGCCTGCAGTTCCGGCGGGCCACCTCACGTACTCTCCAGCTCAGTGGTTGTGGGTCGTTTTCTCTTGTGGGGTTAGATAATGCACAGTGAGAACCAATCGGACACAGGCTACACCGGGGGTCTGCAGTTGGTGGCCTGTGTATGCAGGGCACCCAGCCATGGGTGAGGTACAGTCTTGGCGTGTGGAGCAGGGTGGGTGTGAGCGGGCTGCTGGCGGCTGGGGTCCAGTCGCCCTCCGTGGAGGGGGGACCCATCCTCACGCAGCACTGCCTACCCGTCCGCCTGGTGAGGGCCGCACTGGGGGGAGGATGGGTGCGGGGTGATGGAGGGGGGTTCGGTGTGTGATGTCGGTGTTGCCTGCCAGGGGAATGGAGGTTGTGACTCATCCAGGCCACCCTGAGGAGGTCGCGCAGCTTCTTTCGGCACTGCTGGCTAGTCCTTGTTGTGGGGCCCACAGTGATCACCATCTCTGCACCTCCCCACAGGCCCGGTTGACCTCGGCGGGTGGCAACCTCCTTTCCATTCCGGGGAACAGGGGCCGCGATTCTCCACTCCCACGCCGGTTGGGAGAATCGCCTGGGCCGGCAAAATTTCCGGGGACGCCGGTCCGACGCCCTCCCGCCATTCTCCCAAGCGGCGGGAACGGCCCGGTCGGGTTTCGCGGGCCGCAGGCAGGAGAATTCGCCGGAGACACCCAAAATGGCGATTCTCCGGCACCCCCGCTATTCTGAGGCCTGGATGGGCCGAGCAGCCAGGCCAAAGCGGCGGGTTCCCCCCGGCGCCGTCCACACCTGGTTGCTGCAGTCGTGGGTGGTGCGTGAACGCTGGGGGGGCGGCCTGTGGGGGGGGGGGGGGCGAGGGGGGATCCAGCACCGGGCTTTACCTGGAATGTGGGGTGGCCCGCGATCGGTGCCCACCGATCGTCGGGCCGTCCTCTCTGAAGGAGGACCTCCTTCCTTCCGCGGCCCCGCAAGATCCGTCCCCCATCTTCTTGCGGGGCGGACTTAGAGAAGACGGCACCCACTCATGCGCGGATGACGTCCGTTATGCGGCGCCGGCCACGTCATCTATGCGGCGCCGCTTTTACGTGGGCGACAAGGCCTGGCGCGGGTAGATGACGCGGCCCCGATACTGGCCCATTGTCAGGGCCTGAATCGGTCGGGACCGGGGCCGTTCCGCGCCGTCGTGAACCTCGGCGGCGTTCACGACTGCGCGGCCACTCCGGCGTGGGAGTGGAGAATCCCGCCCAGTGTGTCACGCCTCTCCTCTAGGGCATCCACCATGGTGTCCAGCTCTGCATCTGTGAACCTTGGGGCTGTTCTACGAGGTGCCATGTTCTTGGCTGGAATGAGAGTACTTGGGCACTGGAGTACTTATATGTATCTCCTGAGCTCCAATCTCGACTGCAGCAAATCCGACACTTGCGCGAGTTGGAATTGGACTAGTTTCACCTGGCGAGAATACTGGCCCATTAGCGTGCCCTGAATAGCTCTGGGACTGGCACCCACATTAGGACCAGAGAACACTCCTGATTCAGTCCCGGCGTCAGCATTTTAGGCGGGATTCTCCGTTGCCCGACACTGATATTGTAATCGGCGATCGGGCACAGAATCCATTACGACGCCCCAAATCGGGGCCGGCGCTGGTCGGACGCCGGTCATCGATGCTTCGCCCCCTCAGAAGTAGTATAATTGCGTTGCGCGCCGCACACTGTTGCAACGGCATTGACGCGTCATTGGAAGGCCCTCCCATGGGCTGCTTTCCCGACCGCGGGGTTGGCCTGTGGTCTGAGCGGTCAGGAAGCTGGAGTGGCAGCTGCAGACTGTGCCCAGCACCACCACACATGGCCGGGATCTGTGCCGCTGGCCGGGGAGAGGGGGGACTGGTGGGGAGTGGCCAGGGGGTGGATTGTGGGGTCTTGGACGGCGGGTCGATCCGAGCAGGGCCGGCGCCATGTTGTATGGCGCGACAGTGGCAGATTGTCGCTGTGCACATGAGCGACCCGGCCGATCTCTAGCCGTTTTCGGCGTGGGAGCCGGGTGTTTCACCCGGCGCCGCTGCTAGCCACTCACCACACCCGGAATCGGTGAAAATTCGCCGCCGGTTTTGGCGACGTAAACGCCCACGAATTCTCCGCTTCAGTCGGCACTTCGCCGCTGAAACGAAGAATTCAGCCCTTAGTCTCTTAAACGGAGAATACACTCCAATGGCTTGCGGCATGGATCTGAGGGTTTTAACACAGGTCACAGCTGTTTTCTTTTCAGGAATGGACACCTGGAGCTTCCAAGTGAGTGATACAGCTGTAATTATTTTCACTGCCTCTGCCTGGACTGTTTCTATCTTCCAGAAAGGGCTCTCTCTTCTGAGGGGTCCTTTAAGTTCGAAGGTCCTGATGGGGGAGTCCCTCTAGTTAGGGGTTCCTGTAGGCGGTCCCTCGAGTTAAGGGGTCCCTGTGGTGGGGTCCCACTAGTTTGGGGTCTCTTTGGGGTAGTACCTCTAGTTAGAGATCCCTATGTGGGCACCCTTTAGTCAAGGGGTCCCTGTGGCACGATCCCACTAGTTTGGGGATCTGTGTCTCTGCGGGAGGGGAGGGCGGGCCATTTAGTTCAGGGCTCTTGGGGGGTTCTGCCTGTTTAGGAGTTTTTTTTTTGGGGGGGGGTGGTCAGCCCCATAATTGGGGGATGGGGCACCCAGGAAATCTGGGGATGGGGGCTGCTTTGCGATGCGGCGGAGGTGGCTGATTTGCAGTGTGGTGGGGGGATGGGCAGTGGGGTTGCCGGCTGCAGGATTTCGCTGTTGGGCCGCCCGTTCTAAATGGCGGGCCAGGAGCAGGACTCCCTCAGGAATCCCGGGTATTCTTGGCCCTGCATAAATTTGCATGGCGAGGGATACTGAACTGCATTGTGAATTGCACTCTCTCTTTCTCCTCCGGCAGGAGAACATAGGCTGGATTCTCCGTCGGCGGGATCCTCCGCTTCACCGAAGTGCAGTCATATGGATTTCCCGACGGTGTGGGAGTGCCCACAATGGGAAACCCCATTGGCCGGCTACTGGGTCGGAGGATCCCGCTGCTGGTGGGGTCGCGCAGAACCAGAAAATGGGTGCGGCGGGAGGGAGAAGCCCACACATGGGGCATGATTCTCCGGTTGCCGCTGGCGAAATCGCGTTCGGCGACCGGCCAGAGAATTCAAATTTCTGAGGAAATCGAGGGCGGCGCCGCTTTCGCGATGTTCCTCCCCCTCCAAAGCGGAGTACTCTAGGAGTACACCTCGCAATGTATCAACAGCCTCAGGACATTACCTGAGGCCCGCCCTCCAATGCTCCGCCCCCGACTGGCCAAGTTCCCGATGGCGTGGGTCTCTCATGGTCTCACCCGTCGGGAACTCGGCGTGGCGGATGTGGACACAGTCCAGTGCTGCCACAGTCGGGGGAGTGCCGATCAGTGGGCAGGGGGGGGACATTATTCGGGGCTGAGGGCACTGGGGTGGTCCAGGGTGCGCGAGCCGGCCAATGTGGGGGACTATTTCGCGGGCCATTTTGCATGACGCTGCAGGCCGCCGCCGTGCGCAAGCGCGGCCACAGACCCGGTAATTCTCCGGGGAATATCGGCAGCTAGAGCCGAGTGCTCTACGCTGCCGTCCTGCTCGCCCCCAGCAAAACGGGGAATCGGTGGTCATTTTGTGCCAGCTAGTATCACTGTGTTCCTGAGATCTAACCAATGCGCGGGCTCTAACCTTTTAGCCTCGTTGACCTTGGGCAGGTGCCATTCAGTGCTGGTCTCCACAAACCGGGACCAGATGGAACGGTACTCGTGGGGGTCCCCCAGGGTATTGGAGGCCCCCAGGTGCACGCTGGTGCCACCTGGGCACCCTGACAATACCACCCTGGCATTCTGGTGGCCACCTGGTTGCTAGCCTAGCATTGCGAAGGTGCCCAGGTGGCACTGTCAGCGCGGCAGTGATTGGGCTGGGGTTTCTGGGTGCCGGGTGGGGGGGGGGGGGGGGGGGGGGGGGGTGGGGGTGGGGGGAGGTGAGCCCCTTATACTCTCTGGTGAATTGGGGCGTGGGGTTGTTTCGAGATCATTTGGGGGCCCCCCAAGAGACCAAAATGCTGTCCAATTTTGCTGCACTGAGCAGCTCCGGCGGGCAGAACGGCGGGGGGGGGGGGGGGGGGGGGGGGGGAAGACGACTGGTGGGGGGACTGGTGTGCCCCCGGGGTGGAAGACATCATTATTTGTCAGTCTCTTACCCTCTCCCAAATCCTTACAGATATCGAACGGTATGGACCAGATTCTGGACGTTGTGGAAATTGCCCTCGTGGTGCTGCTGACAGGCCGGGCGGCCAGAAACCGGAGAAGGCGGTGGCAGCAGCAGCCTTGACATAGGCCCGAGACGGCGACCCCGGCCCACACGCTGAGGGCTCAGCCAACCATCAGGCCAGGGTGAGACCCAGAGGGGGAAGGCCGTGGCGGCCCAAGGTGTACAAGCGTCGCTGGCCTTTCGAGCAGATGACGGACAGCAGATGATGTACCGCAGAAGGCTTTGCCTCAACAAGCAGACAGTGCGGCACCTGTGCCATGTCCTCGTGAACTTGGCACCATGTGGAGGAGGAGGATACCTGCTTCTGGTGGCTGTCAAGGTCAACGCAGCCCTGAACGCCTGCGCCTCAGGATCATTCCAGCGCTCGAGCGGGGATGTGTGTGGCATCTCGCAAGCTACAGCTGACAGGTTTGCCCGGGCAGAAAACCACATAAACTTTGACGTGGACCAAACCCAACAGGATTTCCGGGTAGCAGGACTTCCTGCCATCGTCGGGATGCCCCGGGTCCTGGGGTTATTCAATGGCACGCGTGTCGCCTTGCACACACCGGGCCTTCGGGGAGTGCCCTACGTCAACAGGAAGGGGTTCCACTCCCTGAACATCCAGCTCGTGTGCAACCAGCACGAGAAGGTTATGCATGCGTGTGCACGTTTCCCGGGGAGTGTGCACGACAGTTACATCCTGGGGCAGTCAGACATCCCCAACCTCCTCGACAACCACCCCAGAATGGCCTGTTGACTCTTGGGGGATAGGGGTACAGAGGTCGGTGACCGATACAGAGACCCGGTACAAGGGAAAAAACTCCTTGGTTGGAGTAATTTACTGGCCCCCGAGCGATACTTCCAAAGTGGGGCAGAGTAAAAACCAAGAAATAATGAGGGCTTGTGAGAAGGACACAACGGGTGACTGGATCAATCAAAATTGGCAAGGATAGCCTTGAGGGAGATTTCATAGAGTGCATGAGGGATTGTTTCTTCGAGCAATATGTTATGGAGCCAACCAGGGAGCAGGCTATTTTAGATTTAGTATTATATAATGAAGGGTTGATAAATAGTCTTGTCATTAAGGATCCTCTTGCAATGAGTGATCACAGCATATTAGAATTTCAAATTCAGATTGAGCGAGAGAGGACAGTGCTATGCTAGAGTTTTAGCGTTGGGTAGAAGTAATTATCTCTTGTATATTGAAAACGGATCCGGAGCAGTGTGGGTCGTACCTCCCGATAACGCTATTGAATGTAGACGTCAAGCTGCTGGCACAGGTGACCGGTCTATCCTCGGCCACTCCCTCACCTCCAGGGCCCATTCTTCGAAGGTGGCAAGGAGTGTGATGTCCTGCACCCCGTCGCCTGTCTGGGTCCACTCCCAACAGTTGTGGGACAACTTCTTCTGTGGGGACACAGGAAGGGTATCGTTGGACGCACGTGTGGTTCACCGCAGGGTGGGGTAAGAGGGGGCTTGGAGTGGGTGGGATAGTTCGCGTGGAGGGGTGGGAAGAATTTGGAGGGGGCGCCTTGGGCTGCATGGGTCAGCCATGGCACAGCATGGTTCTGGGCGTGTGCCGTGCATTCCTGCAGAGGGTGTCCGGTGCCAACTCACCCATGCTGCCTCGTGTAGGTCGTTGACCTTGTGGCACTGGGTGCCGGACGTCCTGGTCACATTGACCGATCTGACAGCCGTTATTTCCTCCCAGGCAGCATTGGCTGCCTTGTGGCTGACCCTCCAGGATCTTCGGGAGAAACAGGACATCCCTTCTGGCCTCAACTGCCTCTCGGAACCTCCCCAGGTCTGCATCCCCGAATCGTGGGGCCGATCACCTTGGTGCCATGGCTGCGAGCTGAATGGGGCGGGCTGCGCGGTTTCAGTTTTCATGCTAGTGGGGGACTGGCAAGCGCGATCTTGGCGAATCGGTTGGCAAGCCATAATTTGTGGTGTGAAGCTTGGGGGCCTCCTTAAGTGGACCAATCCAACGTTTATTGGATTGTGGTGATGGCCTTGCCAGGCCGAGCATCGGAAAATCCGCAGCAGTTCCCACTCGCTACCACACTTTGAAATGTTATCATTGAATCGCGTCCTAAGTGGAACTGAATTGCGGCGGTTTGCCTACCCATTGGAGGCGCTATTTGTGGAGCAATTCAGGACATGCTCATAGGCTAGCACTCTGCTGGTGTGTATTCAGAGCAATTCCCGGCTTAGCGGGCGTTCTAACGGCTGAGAGAGCCTGGCAGCTGGAGCTGTTTTTATTACACGCGCGGAGGGACATCTCTTCCCCAGTGAAGTCTGCAGGCTCAAGCCTGCCCTCCTGAACACTGCCTGGGAGGTGGTGGCCGAGGCAGTCAGTGTTGTCAGTCTCACCAGGAGGAGACAGCCCTTGATCCGGACGGGTGGGGGTCGTTGATGAGTCCTCTGCCCTGAGAGGGTTCCAAAGGCTGCAGTGCAGGTGTCCCCTGGTTGGGTTGAGCTCCACCTGATTCCTCTGCAATGGGGCAGCACTTCAGAGGAGTGCCAACATCTGGTGGGCTCCTGGTTGAGCTTGGCCCTTGATGATACAGCTGGGGTATGAGGGTGTCCAGAGGGTGGCCTGCGTGGGCTCCCAGATGAGCAGAGGCCTACTGAGCATTTACAGGACACAGGCAGCACTCAGCAGTGTGAGCAGCCGTGAGCCTGTAAGGAGCACCAAAGGGGTGCGTTTAAAAGACAGACTGCAGCAATGGCGATCTGGGCCTGGCCATCCCGAGGGCAACACCCTAAATCCACGGACCTAGCACCAAGTCACTACCTGCCTCTGCTCCCAGCCCAGGCAGACACTCCCAACAAGCCGGACAGTGGTTTTTCGGTGATTTTTAGCCTCCTGCTTCCCCTCCGGAGCCATGGCGCCCAGTCCATGTTTATAAATACTTCTAGTAATTCACGCCCAGGAGACGTCTGCCTCAGAGGAGCGGAGCATCACGGATGGGCGGAGCAGACCGTTTCCAACCCACCAATCACATTTAAATGCATGCAAATGTCATGCCATTGTCGGTGACGTGGCGGAAACCTCGTTTACACCACCAGCGAGGGACTGGAGCATGGCACCCAAATCAGCACCTGGGCGGAAACCTCGTCCAGCGAGGGATTGGAGCATGGCACCCAAATCAGCGCTGGGGCGGGAACCTCGTCCAGCGAGGGACTGGAGCATGGCACCCAAATCAGCGCTGGGGCGGGATCCTCGTCCAGCGAGGGACTGGAGCATGGCACCCAAATCAGCGCCCGGGCGGAAACCTCGTCCAGCGAGGGACTGGAGCATAGCACCCAAATCAGCGCCCGGGCGGAAACCTCGTCCAGCGAGGGACTGGAGCATGGCACCCAAATCAGCGCCGGGGCGGGATCCTCGTCCAGCGAGGGACTGGAGCATGGCACCCAAATCAGCGCCCGGGCGGAAACCTCGTCCAGCGAGGGACGGGAGCATGGCACCCAAATCAGCACCCGGGCGGAAACCTCGTCCAGCGAGGGACTGGAGCATGGCACCCAAATCGGCGCCCGGGCGGAAACCTCGTCCAGCGAGGGACTGGAGCATAGCACCCAAATCAGCACCCGGGCGGAAACCTCGTCCAGCGAGGGACTGGAGCATGGCACCCAAATCAGCGCCCGGGCGGAAACCTCGTCCAGCGAGGGACTGGAGCATAGCACCCAAATCAGCGCTGGGGCGGGAACCTCGTCCAGCAAGGGACTGGAGCATAGCACCCAAATCAGCGCCCGGGCGGAAACCTCGTCCAGCGAGGGACTGGAGCATGGCACCCAAATCGGCGCACGGGCGGAAACCTCGTCCAGCGAGGGACTGGAGCATGGCACCCAAATCAGCGCCCGGGCGGAAACCTCGTCCAGCGAGGGTCTGGAGCATGGCACCCAAATCAGCGCCCGGGCGGGAACCTCGTCCAGCGAGGGACTGGAGCATAGCACCCAAATCAGCGCCCGGGCGGAAACCTCGTCCAGCGAGGGACTGGAGCATGGCACCCAAATCGGCGCACGGGCGGAAACCTCGTCCAGCGAGGGACTGGAGCATGGCACCCAAATCAGCGCCCGGGCGGAAACCTCGTCCAGCGAGGGTCTGGAGCATGGCACCCAAATCAGCGCCCGGGCGGGAACCTCGTCCAGCGAGGGACTGGAGCATGGCACCCAAATCAGCGCCCGGCCGGAAACCTCGTCCAGCGAGGGACTGGAGCATGGCACCCAAATCAGCGCCCGGGCGGAAACCTCGTCCAGCGAGGGACTGGAGCATGGCACCCAAATCAGCGCCCGGGCGGGAACCTCGTCCAGCGAGGGACTGGAGCGTGGCACCCAAATCAGCGCCGGGGCGGACTTCTATTTTGGCTGATGCCCAACCGCGGTTTGCGGCATCACGAGCCAGAGAATTTTGTCCTTTCTTTCCTGTCTGTGAACCAGATTTCTATCCATCTGAATATACCACACTCAATCTCTGAATATACCACACTCAATCTCTGGATATACCACACTCAATCTCTGAATATACCACACTCAATCTCTGAATATACCACACTCAATCTCTGATCTGGGACCTTGTAAAAAACCTTCTGAAAGTCCAAAAAAAACATATTAAAATATGTAGCATTTAGTAAGCAATTAGGAAGGCAAATGTTATGACAGCCTTTATTACAAATATAAAACTAAGGAAATCTTGCTGTAAAACTATATACAGCATGAGTGAGATCACACCTGCATTACTGTGTACTGTTTTATCTTGATCTCAGGAAGGATATACTTGCATTAGAGGAAGAGTAACCTGTAATTGATTGCTGAGGTGACAGTTATCCTATGAAGAGCCATTGAGCAGATTAGGCATATAATCCCTGGAGGTTAAAATAATGAAAGGACGGCATGGTGGCACAGTAGATAGCACTGCTGCCTCACAGCACCAGGAACCTGGGTTTGATTCCGACCTCAGGTGACTGTCTGTGCGGAGTTTGCACATTCTTCCCATGTCTGTAAATTTCCTCCGGGTGCTCCGGTTTTCTCCCACAGTCCAAAGAAGTGCAGATTAGGTAGATTGGCCATGCTAAATTTCCCCTCAGTGTCCAAAGGTTAGGTGAGGTTACAGGATAGGGTGGGGATTGGATCTGTGTAGGGTAGTATTTCAAAAGGTGGGTGCAGACTCAATGGGCCAAATGGCCTCCTTATGCACTTTAGGGATTCTATGTTTCTAATGAGTTGGTTTTTCCCGAGTCGTGAGACTCCAGGAAGATGTAAAAATGGTGGACAGAATCCAATTCTGGGATCCCTGACCTCATTCTCAGAGCCCCCAATTTTCATCCGTGTGAGATATGGATGTGGGGTGGTGAGTCCGTAGATTGATAGAAATTACAGTGCCTGCCTGATCTAGCCGGCCCTATAGTGGCCTCCATGTCCTCGTCCTCCAAAATGTTCATGGCGGTACACGAGCTTTTAATGGACTCATGGTTCACAAGCCAAGACTCATTATGCACCTTCGCTGAGAGCGCAGACATCTATTATTCTGTTGAAATGGCTGCAGGGATAACATTGCTTTATTAAAAAAATATTTTATTCAGGCATTTTCATAAAAAAACTGAAGCCGAAGCAGAATTATATAACATTATAGATAACCAACACCCGCTACCCCCCTGCCCTCTACCGTCGCCCCCTCCCCAATTCTGCCTTATCCATTTTAATCCCCTTCACCCGCCCCCTCTGCCTTTTGCTGACTCTTCAATCCTCCTTAAAGACGTCAATGAACGGCTTCCACCTCCAAGCGAATCCATCAACGACCCCTTCGGGTTGAACTTGACCTTCTCCAGCCACAGGAATTCTGCCAGGTCGCTCACCCACACCCACGCTTCTGGTGGCTTCAAGTCCCTCAACCCCAGTAAGATCTGTCTCCGGGCTATCAGGGAGGCAAAGGCCAAGACATCAGCCTCTCTCACCCCCTGGACTCCAGGGTCTTCCGACACCCCGAATATCGCTATCTCTGGACTTGGGGCCACCTTCACCCCCATCACCTCAGACATTACGTCCGCAAACCCCTGCCAAAACCCCTTTAGTTTCGAACATGCCCAGAACATGTGGACGTGATTCACGGCACTCCCTGCGCACAGCCCACACCTATCGTCTACCTCCCTCAAAAAACCTACTCATCCTCACTACCATCATATGTGCGTTAAGAATTACTTTAAACTGAATGAGGCTTTTCCTCGCACACAACGAGGATGCATTCACCCTCCGCAGGGTCTCAGCCCACGTCCCGGCCTCCACCTCCCCCCTCCCCTCGCAGCTCCTCCACCCACTTATACTTTCTGTTTCCACCCAGGGGCCCCTCCTAATCCATCAGCTTCTTGTAGACCTAGAACCCCTTCCCCTCCTCTATCTCCTCTTTCGACAGCACCTTGTCTTGCAACCCCAAGGGCGGTAACCCAAGAAAATGCGGCACCTCCCTCTTCACAAAATCCCAGAGTTGCAGGCACCTGAAATCATTCCCCCTGGGCAGCTCATACTCTTCCTCCAGTTCCTCCAATTTTGCGAAACTGTCTCCGATAAACACGTCGCCTAATCACTCAATCCCTGCCTGCCGCCACCCCATGAAACGTCGCATCCAGCCCCTCCCCCCGCCCCGGTGCAAACCTATGACTGCCACAGATCGGTGCCAACACCGAGGCACCCTCTAGTCCCAGATGCTGCCTCCACTGCCCCAGACCCTTAGGGCCGACACTACCACTGGGCTCATGGAGTGCCTGGCCGGCGAGATAGAGGATTGGTTAATTAATAGAAAGCAAAGAGTGGGGATTAATGGGTGTTTCTCTGGTTGGCAATCAGTAGCTAGTGGTGTCCCTCAGGGATCAGTGTTGGGCCCACAACTGTTCACAATTTACATAGATGATTTGGAGGTGATTTGGAGTTGGGGACCAAGGGCAATGTGTCCAAGTTTGCAGATGACACTTAAGATAAATGGTAAAGCAAAAAGTGCAGAGGATACGGGAAGTCGGCAGAGGGATTTGGATAGGCTAAGTGAATGGGCTAGGGTCTGGCAGATGGAATAAAATGTTGACAATGTGAGGTTATCCATTTTGTTAGGAATAACAGCAAAAGGGATTATTATTTAAATGATAAAATATTAAAACATGCTGCCGTGCAGAGAGACCTGGGTGTGCTAGTGCATGAGTCGCAAAAAGTTGGTTTACAGGTGCAACAGGTGATTAAGAAGGCAAATGGAATTTTGTCCTTCATTGCTAGAGGGATGGAGTTTAAGACTAGGGAGGTTATGCTGCAATTGTATAAGGCGTTAGTGAGGCCACACCTGGAGTATTGTGTTCAGTTTTGGTCTCCTTACTTGAGAAAGGACTTACTGGCACTGGAGGGTGTGCAGAGGAGATTCACTAGGTTAATCCCAGAGCTGAAAGGGTTGGATTACGAGGAGAGGTTGAGTAGACTGGGACTGTACTCGTTGGAATTTAGAAGGATGAGGGGGGATCTTATAAAAACATATAAAATTATGAAGGGAATAGATAGGATAGATGCGGGCAGGTTGTTTCCACTGGCGGGTGAGAGCAGAACTAGGGGGCATAGCCTCAAAATAAGGAGAAGTAGATTTAGGACTGAGTTTAGGAGGAACTTCTTCACCCAAAGGGTTGTGAATCTATGGAATTCCTTGCCCAGTGAAGCAGTAGAGGCTCCTTCATTGAATGTTTTTAAGATAAAGATAGATAGTTTTTTGAAGTATAAAGGTATTAAGGGTTATGGTGTTCGGGCCAGAAAGTGGAGCTGAGTCCACAAAAGATCAGCCATGATCTCATTGAATGGTGGAGCAGGCTCGAGAGGCCAGATGGCCTACTCCTGCTACTAGTTCTTATGTTATGTTCTTTTGAATGGCAGAGGCACTGTTGACAATGTCCTTAAACTCGTTCCCCTGCAAGAAGCCGCCTCCATCCTTCCCCATTACCCATTTCCTAACTACAGCGATGTTCGCCACGCAGTCGTAGTTCATTATATTCGGCCCTCTTGACTCGCGGGGTCTTCCCCGTCGACACAAACCCAGAGATCAGCGCATTAACCTTTTTTAAAGAACGACTTCGGGACAAAAATCGTGAGGTTCTGAAATATTAACAGGAACCTTGAGAACACCGTCTTCTTTACTGTCTGCACCTGTCCCGCCAGCAAGAGCACATCCCACCTCTTAAGGTTCTCCTTCATCTGCTTCACCAGCCGAGTCAAATTCAACTTGGGCAGCTGCGCCGAATGCCCAGGTATCTAAAACCTGTCCCCACTACCTTAAACAGCAACTCCCCTAACCTCCTCTCCTGCCCTCTGGTCTCAATTGGGAACATCTCGCTCTTTCCCATGTTCAACCTGTACCCAGAGAAGTGGCCAAAGTCCACCAAGGTCCCCATAATAGCCCCAATGGGACCAAAATATTAACAACACTTTGTCCGTGCACAGCGAAACCCTGTGCTCGACGCTCCCTCGCACAATCCCTTTCCAATCCCTTGATGCTGTAAGCGCCTTTGCCTGTGGCCCTATAGCCAAGGCAAAGAGCATCCCCCTCAGATTCACCGACAGCTGTCTCCCTTTCACAAACTCGGTTTGATCCTCACCCATCACCCCTGGGACACAGCCCTCAATTTACAGAGCCAACACCTTTGCTTGCCCCCCCCCCCAGCCAGGGGCTGCGACTCATTTAATCTCCTATAAAACAACTCAAACATGCCATTCACCCCCTCAGGGTCCAACATTACCCTTCCCATCTCGTCCTTTACTCTGCCAATCTCCCTCACCGCCTCTTGCTTTCTCAGCTGGTGGGCCAGCATTGTGCTTGCTTTCTCACCGTATTCATATGCTGCCCCTCTGGCTCTCTGTAGCTGCCCCACCGCCTTCCCCATGGACACTAATCCGAACTCCATCTGGAGCCTCTGCCTCTCCCTCAACAACCCTGCCTCCGGGCCCTCCGAGTCCCCCCTATATGCCCTCAGGTTCTCCTCCACCAGCCTTGCCATCTCTGCCTGTTCCGCCTTCTCCCGATGCGCCCGAATTGAAATAAGCTCCCCCCAAACCACCGCCTTGAGTGCCTCTCTCAGCGTGGCAATCCATGACTTCCCCCGTGTCATCGAGTTCCACATCCCCCCCGAATGGCAGCCCTCACCCGCTCAACTCCTCCTCATCCACCATCAACCCCACATCCAACCTCCACTGCGGCCACTGGGCCACACTCCAGTCCACCCGCAAATCCACCCAGTGCGGTGCATGGTCTGAAACCATAATCGCCAAATACTCCGAATCGCCCACCCCTGCCAGCAATACCTTATCCACCACAAACAAAATCTATCCGGGAACATGGGAGAAGTATGAGAATTCCTTCGCCCTCAGCTTCCCAAACCTCACGTTTAACAGGATCACCGGCATCCCCTCCAGCTTCCCACTCACCATCACAAACCTCCACCCCTCACCCCTTCCAAGTCTGCCACAATATTCCCCACCTCGAATGCCACCCACTTATTCAGCAGCATCGCCACCCCCCTCATCTTCATATCCAGTCCTGAGTGGAACAACTGCCCCACCCTTTCCTTAGCCTTGTCTGGTCCCCTGGGTGGGATTCTCCGGTCTCCGACGTCACAATCGTGTTCGGCAATCGGCTGGAGATTCCACATTGGCGCCGGAATCGGGGGCGGCGGTGCTTTTGCGATGCTCCGCCCCCTCCAAAACGGCATAGTCTGAGTATGCTGCACGCCGTCGGGACAGCTCTAGGACGTTACCCGAGGCCCTCCCCCCCCGGTGGACCAAGTTCCCGACTGCGCCTGTGGTACTTTTTTCCGAGAACTCGGCGTGGCGCCGGCGGACTAAGTCCAGCGGCACCAGTCGGGGGAATAGCCAATCTGCGGGCACTGGTGGGGGGTGGTCCGAGGTGGTGATCCTGGCCAAAGGGGGGCACTATTTGGCACGCCGGCGTGCACATGCGCAGCCATGGACCCGGCAATTCTCCAGCCGTATCCGCAGCTAGAGCCGGGGATTCTACACTGCGTGCCTGCTAGCCCCCCACCAGATGGAGGATGGGTGGCCGTTTTGTGCCATTTGTTCGGTCGTAAAACATCACCATTCCCACATCGGCGTCAGCACTTATCTCAGAATCCAGCCCCCTATCTTTAAATGGGCCTCCTGCAAAAAAGCCACGTCAATTTTAGACTCCTCAGGTGTGCGAACACACGTGACCGTTTGCCTGGCCCATTCAGCCCCCTCACATTCCATGTGACCTGCCTGGTCAGGGGCTCCACGTGACCTGCCTGGTCAGGGGCTCCCCTCCCCCCTCCCCCACCCTACTCTCACCTGCCGATCAACCATATCCTTTTTGGGCCAGCCCCCGGTTCATCTTACGCGGCCCTCCTGGCCCACCTTCGGATATCCACTGTCATCACTCCCTTTCCAGCTGTGCCACATCATGACACCCTTGTCAGCAATCCTCCCCCCACTCCCAAACAAAACAACCCCATCCCCCTCCCCACCTGCAGCTCCTGAAAACCTCCCACTGCACTCCCATTAACTAGCCCGCCCAGCTAGCATGATGGCCCAAAAGGCCCAAAGCCTCCAAACCCCTTCCCCCCGCAATTTCCCTCCCCACGTCCACGCTCCCCTAGAAAGCAAAAAAGATGCATTCGCCCTTGATGTTCCCCACGGAATGCCTGCCCTCCAAACAGCCCACCATCGAAACAAAAGAAACATTTCGAGGGGAAATGTTTCCCGAGTACAAAGAAACATGCGCACAAACTCCTCAAGTTGAATATCCTCCTTCTCCTGCTGGTCCACTGTCTCTCATAAACTCCATCGCCTCCTCTGGTTTGCCAAAATAATATTCACACTTCTGCAAAGTCACCCAGAGGTGGGTCGGGTACAGCGCCCCAAACTTCACCCCCTCTTAAAGAGGGCAGTCTTGACCCTACAGAGGGCTGTTCTTTATTTTGTTTTCATTATTACAACTGGGATGAAGTCCCAGAGTACTGAGGTGTGTCTTAAACTGCCCAGCCCGGTACTCCCAGCCCAATGCTGGCTCTGAACTATTTCCTTGCGGCGGGCATGACTCCTTCTCACCAGCACCCACAACCACCCAAATTAAATTCCGAAAGTTTGCTTGGTTTTCTTCTAAGCTGGGTAATTTCCCAGCCCGTCTCAGGCTTGGCTTGGTGGAGCGGTGGAGAGTCTGGCTTCCCCTAGACTGAGATTCCAGAACTGGAGTTGATTGCCTCAGGATAATAGGTCAGCCATTTAGGACAGATACGAAGAGAAATATCTTCACTCAGAAGAATTGAAATTGTCTTAACCAGCGGACTGAGAGTGCTTCATCATCGAGATTGTTCAAAACAGAGGTCAATAGATTTTTAGGCACAAGGGGATTCAAGGAATCTGGGAATAGAATGGGAAAGTGGAAGTGAGCTAGAATATCCTCATACTGAATGGTGGATCAAGCTTGTGTGGCTGTTTCGCAAGCTCCTGCTCCTAACTCCTATGTGACGATTTACAGCAGTGCAGAATTTCTTTACGCAATCAGTTTCACATGATCAAATTGATAGTAAATAAATTGGTACTCATCTCTGAAAAATAGCTTTCCAGTTATTTTGCAATCAGGAAAGACGTAATGGACTGAATGAAGCAGGATTACCTGAAGCTGTACGCTTTAAAACCCGTGATTGAAACACCAAGCGCAGACCTGGAAAAATATCGGCACAGTCCAGTTTTTGCATTGAAAGGATACACAGATTCTTTCACTAGCTTTGCCTTGCTCTGCAAATAAATAAGTGTTTATTTTAGCAAATATACTTGATTAATTCTACCAAGGTTGAAAAATACACCATGTTTTTGGAAATCATGCTTTTGATATTTTGTCTCTGTCACTGTTTCCAGGAAGATATATTCTTTGGTACCTGAAAAACATTCACTTCCTCTGATTAATTTGTTTCATATTCATTGCTCCAATTGATAAGAAACAAAAACAATATCATCCTGTCCGACTTGGTGTCGCGACACTTGAAACGTCTCGTGAGACGTTGTGGTCGGGATCTCACTGGGTATGATCCACATCTGGATACTAAAATGAGCATAAATTTTTTTTAAATTTAGAGTACCCAATTCATTTTTTCCAATTAAGGGGCAATTTAGCGTGGCCAATCCTGCACATCTTTGGGTTGTGGGGGCGAAACCCACGCAAACACGGGGAGAATGTGCAAACTCCACACGGACAGTGACCCTGAGCCGGGATCGAACCTGGGACCTCAGCGTCGTGAGGCAGCAGTGCTAACCACTGCGCCACCGTGCTGCCCTTAAATGAGCATAATTGATTCAACTGATTCACCCAGTGCCCAGGACTCACCGGCTGTGCCTGGGAGACATCGCCAGGGTGCCCTTTAGTACCTGTCCACATAAACATTGACCAAGCGCAACTGCATCTTGTGGGGGTGAGGGGGGGGGGGGGGATTGGAGACCCCTGGCCGGTCAGGGGTAGCATAGGGCAGCACCCTGGCACTCCACCTGGAGCCAGAGAACCTTGGCACTGCCAGGGAGGCTGTACAGCACTGCTAGGGTGCCAGGATGGCAGTGCCTGGGTGCTCGGCTGCCAGGTTGGCACTGCCAGGGGTCAGTTCCGGGGGGGGATTGCCAGGTGGAGGGAGGGTGTGCGAGATTCCCAGAGGCCTCCCCAAGGTATGGGGGGGGGGGTGGTCACAAAAACAGGTTTGGGAAGGGGGGGGGTAGGGAGAGAAGAGATCAGAGCAGCCGTCCAAAATGGCCTCTCGATCTGCAAAGATCACCTTGCCAGCAGGAAATCCCTCTGAATGAGGCATCGGTGGAGAGAATCTTACCGAGGCTGTATAAATGTGCGTTTCTCAGCGCTGCAACCTCTGGTAAACACCCCGCTAATGTGCCGTCCGCTGAATTGCGCCCGATATTACTTGGTGTTGAAGAGGATGCATTCAGTTATTATTATGACCCCAGTTCCATAATGTTGCCGAGATATCAGTTGTGAAATTGTGCGTGTGTGTGTGTGGCTGCCATCATGCCCGATTGACAGTGAGCTACATTCTATGCCAAGTACAATTACCAGCATTTTTTAGATGGTTTCGTTCGACAATGAAAGCTTGTTAACATTTCAGAACAATTAAATTGGGCCCAGGAATCCGATTCAATGATTTCTTTGACACTATCTCACCAATAGTGCTGCTCACACATGTGAAATGGGTTCAACAGTGCATGAACAGCCTTGCCAGCAACAGTACATTTCCTAAAGGAGACCATAATTTTTTAAACTGTTAGCTGCAGGGCTTTTGAGTTCGAAAACTGCTCAAGACCATTTTCAAGTACATACTTAAAATATGAGAGCATGAAAGCAGAGCTATCTCAAGCAACTGGAAAATTAGGTGAAGGAACAGATAAATAGAGATCCAGTGACAGATATTTAAGGGGGTATTGATGCACGATCAATTGCAGAGACGAGAGTTGAATACAACTGAGGCTTTATTACTCTGAGATGTGTGGCCTCCTACAGCAGCTGGCGAAATGGCTGCTGTATAGGGAGCACACATATTAATACTCCGCCTACTGCAGAGCCAGCAGGCAGGGAACTACCCCCGTACCTGAAGTACAGGGCCTTACCACACATCTCCTAATATATACAACAGTGGTGATTACCACATTCACCCCCCTGTTAAAATTGAGTCCGGCGGGGGGGGTGGAGAACTATATACAGAGCAAATTTAATATACAGAAGCAAAAAAAAATATTTATTTCTGAAGTCCAGTACAAGGTGGTTTGATAGTCCCGAACCAATTATAGATTTAGCCAGTTCGAGGTCTTGATATGGCATTGGGAGAGCGACACAGTGGTAGCGGCGATTCCGGTGTTGGTCTGGTCCTTGGTGACTGTGGGAGTGTGCCAAAATTCTCTTCATCCTCTGGCGTGGGCAGGGGAAGGACGGATGGTCCTGGGGGGGTTGCTGCTGGGTGCGCCGGGGGAGGGGGGTTAGAGGCAGGCCGGAGGGGTGTGTGTCTGTGGAACCTGCTGGTGCCAGGTCCCTGAGGGAGACAATATCCTGGCGGCCGTCGGATTACGCTACGTAGGCATACTGGGGGTTCGCATGGAGTAACTGCACCCTTACAACCAACGGGTCCGCTTTGTGGAGTCGGACGTGCTTACGGAGGAGTACGGGTCCTGGAGCTGCGAGCCAAGTCTGGAGCGACACCCCGGATGTGGACTTCCTGGGGAAGGCAAAGAGACGTTCATGGGGTGTGGCGTTAGTGGCGGTGCATAGTAGCGACCGAATGGAGTGCACTGCATCGGGGAGGATCTCCTGCCGCAGGAGGCCACGAGATTTCTGGACCGTAGGGCCAGTTGGACGGCCCTCCAGACCATCCCGTTCTCCCTCTCCACCTGCCCGTTTCCCCGGGGGTTATAGCTGGTCGTCCTGCTGGAGGCGATACCCCTGCTGAGCAGGAACTGATGCAGCTCATCACTCATGAATGAGGATCCCCTGTCACAGAGGGATTTCCTGGATGTAGGCGGGGAAGCCGAACAGAGTGAAGGTTGTGTTGAGGGCTTTGATGACGGTGGCAGGCGTCATATCTGGGCATGGGATGGTGAAGGGGAATCTGGAGGACTCATCGACCACACTGAGGAAATACGTGTTACGGTCGGTGGAGGGGAGAGGCCCTTTAAAATCCACGCTGAGGCGTTCAAAGGGGCGGGAGGCCTTCACCAGGCACACGCGGTCCACCTGGTAGAAGTGCGGTTTGCACTCTGCACAGACCTGGCAGTCCCTGGTGATTGCCCTGACTTCCTCGATGGAGTAGGGCAGATTGCGGGTCTTTATGAAATGGTACAACTGTGTGACTCCCGGGTGACAAAGGTTATCGTGCTGGGTCCAGAGTCGGGCCACCTGTGCGCTGGCACATGTACCTCGGGATAGGGCATCTGGGGCTCGTTGAGCTTGCCGGAGCAATACAAAATCTCATAGTTGCAGGTGGAGAACTCGATCCTCCACCTCACGATTTTTCATTTTTGATCTTGCCCCGCTGTGTGTTATTGAACATGAAGGCTACCGACCGTTGGTCTGTGAGGAGAGTGAATCTCCTGCCGGCCAGGTAATGCCTCCAATGCCCCACAGCTTCAACGATGGCTTGAGCCTCTTTTTCGACGGAGGTGTGCCGCATTTCGGAGGCATGGTGGGTGTGGGAAAAGAGTGCCACCTGCCTGCCTGATTGAGCGTGGCTCTCCACTTGAAAGGGCAGCGCCTCGTCTACTGCGTGCATCTCGGCCTTGGCGATATCGGCTCGAATACGGTTGAAGGCATGTTGAGCCTTGGCCGCCAGGGGGAAAAGGGTGGGCTGGATGAGTGGGGTGGGCCTTGTCCGCGTAGTTTGGGACACCACTGGGCGTAGTAAAAGAACCCCAGGCAGCTTTTGAGGGCCTTGGGGCAGTGGGGAAGGGGGAGTTCCATGAGGGGGCGCATGTGGTCGGGATCTGGACCACATAGCCAAGGATGGCTAAGCGGTTCATGCTGAATACGCATTTCTCCTTGTTATAGGTGAGATTTAGGAGAGTGGCGGTGTGGAGAAATTTGGCAAGGTTGGCATCGTGGTCCTGCTGATTGTGGCCGCAGATGGTGACATTGTCTAGGTACGGGAAGGTGGCCCGCAGCCTGTACCGGTCGATCATTCAGTCCATCTCCCTTTGGAAGACCGAGACCCCGTTGGTGACGCCGAAGGGAACCCTGAGAAAATGGTAGAGGCGGCCATCTGCCTCGAAGGCAGTGTATGGGCAGTCCGCCTTACGGATGGGGAGCTGGTGGTTGGCGGATTTGAGGTCTCCAGTTGAGAAGACCCGGTACTGTGCAATCTGATTGACCATATCAGATATGTGTGGGAGGGGGTACGCGTCGAGCTGCGTGTACCTATTGATGGTCTGGCTGTAGTCCATGGCCATTGTGCTTCTCCCCAGTTTTCACCACTACCACTTGGGCTCTCCAGGGCTGTTGCTGGCCTCAATGATGCCTTCCCGAAGCATCCGCTGGACCTCGGACCTGATGAAGGACCTGTCCTGGGTGCTGTACCGTCTGCTCCTGGTGGCGACGGGTTTGCAATAGGGAAGGTGGGTCGACCTTTAGGGTTGCGAGGCCGCACACAGTAAGGGGTGGTAGGGGCCCGCCGAATTTGAGGGTTAGGCTCTGGAGGTTACACTGGAAGTCCAGGCCGAGTAGCAGGGCAGCGCAGATGTTGGGGAGGACTTAAGAGGGGGAAGCTGCTGAATTCTACGCCCTGGACCGTGTGTGTGGCTATACAGTACCCCCGGATCTTCACGCAGTGGGACCCGGAGGCCAGGGAGATTGGTGGGGTGTACCGCAAGGGAGCAGCGCCTTACCGTATCTGGATGGATGAAGCTTTCAGTGCTCCCGGAGTCCAGCAGGCAAGAGGTCTTGTGCCCATCGATCTTCATGCTTGTCGAGGCGGTGGCTAGATTGTGCGGGTGAGACTGGTCGATCGTGTCAGAGGCGAGTTGTGGCTGGTCGTCGCTGGTGTCGAACGATGGGGTGCCCGGGGGGCACGGGTTCTGGAACAATGGTGGTGCCCATGTGCCGTGGGGAAGATAAGATGGCGGCGCCTGATTATCTTGGGGTGGACAAGATGGCGGCGCCCACGGGCGCACGTGGCGGGGGTTGAAAAAGATGGTGGCGCCCATGGGCCCCACGTGGTCAGAGAAGGGGAATATGGCGGTGCCCACTGGCCACGCGTGGTCTGAGGGGGAGAAGATGGCGGCGCCCACTGGCCGCGCATGGTCCGGGGAGGTGAAGATGGCGGCGCCCATTGTCCATATGCGAGTTGGGTCGGGGCAATAGCGGTGACTGAGCGGGCCTGTCACACTGCAGCGAAGTGCCCCTTCTTGCCCCAGGCCTTGCAAAGGGCAGTGCGGGCCGGGCAGCGTTGGCATGGGTGTTTATGTTGCCCGCAGAAGTAACATGGGGGCCCCCGGGGTTGGCTGGCTGGCGTGTGCACAAGCGTATTGACTGGGTGAGGCCCCCAGTGGGGCGGCCGTCTGCGGAGTCCACGATGTGTGGGAGGGGTGGGCCGTGCCGCTGGGGGTGTCTGCCTGAATATTGCGCGATGCGACCGTCATCGATAGCGCCAGTTCTTTTTGTTGTTACGAGGTAGAGCGTGGCCCCCTCTAAAAGTCGCTGGCGTATGAGGTCTGACCCTATCCCTGTAACAAAGGCGTCCCGCATGAGGAGGTTTGAATGTTCCGTGGCCGTGATGGCCTGACAGTCACAGTCTCTGACCAGGGGTATTAAAGCACGCCAGAAATCTTCTACCGACTCACCAGGGAGTTGACTGCGATCAGAGAGTACGTGTCTGGCGAAGAGCGTGTTCGTCTGCTGGGTGTAATTCTCTTTCAGTAGCGCCATGGCTTCGGGTTAGTTCGGCGCGTCCTGGATAAGAGGAAAGACGTTGGAGCTCAGCCGCGAGTAGAGTATCTGGACCTTCTGAGCTTCTGGGATTGGGTCTGGTGCAGACCTGATGTAAGCTTCGAAACAAGCTAGCCAGTGTTGAAAGTCCTTTTTGGCGTCGCTTGATTGCGGATCCAGCTGCAGGCGATCCGGCTTGATGCGGAGGTCCATCTTCTGAAAATCTTAGAGTAATAAATTGATGCACGATCAATTGCACAGAGACGAGAGTTGAATACAACTGAGGCTTTATTCCTCTAAGATGTGTGGCTTCCTACAGCAGCTGACGAAATGGCTGCTGTGTAGGGAGCACATATATTTATACTCCGCCTACTGGGCGGAGCCAGCAGGCAGGGACTACCCCCGTACCTGTAGTACAGGGCCTTACCACACATCTCCTAATATATATACAACAGTGGTGATTACCACAGGTTTTTCAGAATACACAGAATAGATATATTCCAACGAGAGAGAAAAATGTCACGGGGAGCACTCACCATCTGAGTTTAGCTATAAAAGACCGTGTCAAACTTAAAGAAAAGACATATAATTGCAAAAAATTGGGTTGCAGGTCAGCAGATTAGGCAGAACATAAAAGACAGCAAAAAAATGACAAAAAGGTTAGGGGTGAGAATTTCCCAGATATCGGCAAAAGTCGATGTCAGGTAAGGAAAGCAGTGTTGAAGCCACTGACGGAAATAGCAGCTTTCTTCACCATATTGTCTGGGACTTAGAAAACAAAGTTAAAGGATCTGGTCTCTCGACGAGTCGCTGGCATCTGATTCAGCCGCCCTGCCAGCAACCTTAAAACCCGAAGATCGAGGTGCCATTTTTAAAGAGCAGCCAAGCGCACTGCAACCAAACCGGTTAACCTGGAACCTCAGACACTGCTGGGGTGCCTGGGCATTGCCCTCTCGCCCCTGGGTGCTGCACTCTCCTGAGCTCCCCTGGGGGTGGGGGGTGGGGAATGATTCCGGCATCCGAGCCTGATAATTACATGGTAACTAACGTATTCAAATGGCAAACTTGCCTCGTTGCAGGCGGGGAGAGAGGACAATTGTGTCCTATATTTACGCTGACGTAAAAGACGACTTGCACATGATATTTTCCGCTCCTGTCACTGAACCAATCCGACCCAAACGGGAGCGGAAAATCTCGGCCTAAGAAGGAGGGAACAACTAGAGTACAATCGAAAGCTAGCCAAAAAGACCTATATCAAGTGTTTCTAGGGTTTCTCGAGTTACCACAGTGAATGCTGGTCTGAATGTTGGTCTGAAAGAAAGTAAGTCTGGGGAATTAATAATTGACAATAAAAAGATGACAGATGAATTGAACAGGTATTCTGTATTGGTTTTCGCAATCAAGGACATAAGTAACATCCTAGAAATAGCGGGTGACCAGGTCCTGATTCTGGTGCGGCCGTCTACCAGTGAGCTACAGGCTTCTTAGAAGGGCCTTACAGATGAAAGGGAAGCCTGCAGCAGTGTGGTGGGTGTGTGGGAAGTCACTCAAACCTGACGAGAGGGGGTGCTTCAAAATGTTGACAAGAGCAGATTCAGTGATCAGTACGTCATTGCTGCTGAGACTGTTCAGCTGCGACTCAATTGACACGCCTGGAGTAAAACTAGTCACAATTATGGCGACTCGAGCACCATTTGTGTATGTGAATGCCACTGATTACTGCTCAGCATTTAACCCTTGACACAATGACTTCCAAAAAACGATGACTAGAATGGTGTGCTGTACCACTGGTCAACAGAGCAACTACATTCCCAGTTCACAATGGCACACTGCCCGTGGAGAGCGGACCTCAACCTTGGGTGTGTGGTGAAGTGCCTATTGACAACTGCTCCCCATAGGCATGTTGGGCACAAGGCCTTGGAGTGAAGCTTCGGGTAATACCTGTCCAGGAAGCTCTCTCTCTCGGGCAGTCCCTCAGCATGGAGGGTGAGTTGCTCCCACTCTGGGGAGGTGGGTTCTGCGGTGGCTAAATAGTCCAATCCTGGATCCTCAGACAATGCCACAGGTTTGGCAGTTTGGTGTTTGATGATGTGGTAGGTGAGATGGTCTGGATTCGGCGCTCTCGTTCCGCTGTTTACGCTTAGCCATTTGCATGCTCCACCCTATGACGTTCGAGGTGATTGGTGCCTTCGCAGATGCTTTTTCTCCAGTTTGTGCGTTCTAAGGCAAGTGATTTCCACATGTCGGTGGGAATGTTGCATTTATTTCGGGAAGCTTTCAGAGTGTCCTTGGGCATTTCCTCTGCTCTCCTAGTGATCGCTTGCCATTGCGGAGCTCAGGGTAGAGCACTTTGTTTCGGGAATCTTGTGTCGGGCATCTGTGACCCAGCCATCGCAGCTGGTCAAGCGTGTACGTGCCTCGATGCTGGGGATATTGGCTCACGTTGGTACACCTATCCTGCCTGTGAATTTGCAGGATTTTGCAGAGGCAGCGTGGTGATATCTCTCTAGGGATTTGAGGTGCCTGCTGTACATTGTCTATGTTTCTGATACATACGGGAGGGCGGGAACCACGACTGCTCTGCAGACCATGAGCTTGGTGCTGGGTATGAGGTCTCGGTCTTCGAGTACTCTGTTCCTCAAGCTCCGAAGACTGCATTGGCGCATTAGAGTTGATGTTGGATTTCGTCGTCAATGTTTGCTTGTACAGAGAGGAGGCTCTCGAGGTATGGGAAATGATCCACATTATCCAAGGGCTCACCGTGGATCTTGATGGTCGGGGGGCAGTTTTGTGCGGCAGGAGTGGGCTGGCAGAGAACCTTTGTTTTCCAGATGTTTAGTCTGAGGCCCATTCTCTCATAAGTCTCAGTGAATGCATTGACGATGGTTTGCAGTTCAGCCTCAGAATGTGCGCACACACAGGTGTCGTCTGCATACTGCAGCTCGATGACCGAGGTTGGGATGGTTTTGGTTCTGGCCTGGAGGTGGAGGTTGAACAGTTTCCCGCTTGTCCGGTAGGTTAGCTCCACGCCAGTGGGGAGCTTCAGGCTGACAGGGTGGAGTGTTGCTGCGAGGAAGATGGAGAAGAGCGTTGGTGCGATGACGCAGCCCTGTGTGACTCCAATCTTCACACGTATTGGGTCTGTGGTGGTTCTGTTGATGAGGATCATGTCGTCGTGGAGCAGGCGGAGAATGGTGATTAATTTCTGCGGGCATCCAAATTGGAGGAGGCTGTTCCACAATCCCTCATGGTTGACAGAGTCGAAAGCCTTTGCGAGATCAAAGAAGGCCATGTACAGAGGTTGATGCTGCTCCAGGCACTTTTCCTGGATTTGTCGCACGCTGAACATCATGTCCATTGAGCCTCTTGATGAGTGGAAGCTGCACTGAGACTCAGGGAGGAGCTCGTCAGTCACTGAAGCGGTTGAGGAGTATTCCCCGGATGACCTTTCCCATGACGGGGAGTAGAGAAATCCCTCTGTAATTTCCGCAATCGGACCGGTCTCCCTTTTTACAGATGGTCACCATGAAGGCAGCTCTGAGATCCGGCATGCTCTCTTCATTCCAGAGAAGGACAATGGGGTTGTAGATTCTTGTCAAAGAGTGCATCTCCGCCACATTTTAGTACTTCTGTCGGGATTCCATCTGCACCGGAGCCTTGTTCTTCTTCAGCTATCGGGTGTTTTTTTTCAACCTCAAGACGAGCTGGGGTTACGCCGAGATGGTGGCAGTAGCATGTTGCGGGATGGTGTCGAGGAGGCTTGTGTCGAAGGCAGTTTCGGGGTTGAAGAGGTCCTCAAAGTGTTCTCTCCAGCAGGCGTTGACTGCCTCTCTGTCTATGATGAGCGCCTTTCCGTTTTTGGCTCTCAGTGGGGTGGATCCCTTGGTACTTGAACCGTGGATGGTTTTGATTGTGTTGAAGAACATCGTGCGCACATCATGGTTGTCAGTGAGCTGCTGAGTCTCCTGTGCTCTTTCCACCGACCATCTGTTCTTTAGGTCACAGATTCTTTATTGCACCTCGGCCTGCAGTTGCCTGTAGGCTTGTTTCCTCTCACGGGATTTTGTGGGAGCTGCCTGATCAGGAATGCCTTGCGTTTGTGGTCAAGGAGATCCTGGATCTCCTGATCGGTCTCGCTGAACCAGTCTTGGTGTTTCCTGGTCGAGAGCCCGAGATTCTCCTCGCAGCTGCTGACTATGGCGGCTTTTAAGGCGGACCAGGCGCTGTGGACTCTGGCTCCTTGGATGTTGCCAGGTTAGCTGTGAGGTGCCGGCTGAGTAGCTCTTTCTTCTCGGGGTCTTTGAGTCCAGCGACATTGAATCTCCTGCCTGTGTCGGTTTGGGGCCAGGGTGATGGAGATGGTAGAGCGGATTAGTCAGTCGTCAGTGCAGCAGTCATTGGTTCCCCAGACGATGATATAGTCTATTAGGTGGCAGTGCTTGGAGCAAGGGTGTTGTCATGAGATCTTCTGCTTGTCCCTCTGGAAGATCAGGGTGTTTGTGATGCCCAGGTCATGTTCTAAACATTTGTCTGGACTCCATTGGCGTTTGTTTACCTGCACCTCCCCTGCCTAACATGCCTTTTCAAAGGTTTGCATCCTTCCTGACTCTAGCAGAGAATGTCGATGAGCATCAACTTGTCTCCCTTTGGGATGCGGGGCAGTGATTGGTTGAGGCTGCAGTAGAATGCCTCTTTTGTCCCATCCGTTGCATCTAAGGTTGGGTGTAGGCACTGACAGCTGCCACGTGCTGTTTCTCAGCCAGGGTGAGCCATAGGGTCAAGAGCTGTTTGTTAATCCCTCAGGGGGCTTGGTTGAGATGTCTGACCAGCTCATTTTTTACGGCGAAGCCGACCCCATAGAGACGGCGTTCTACTTCTGGTTTGTCGTTCCAGAAGAAGGTATATCTGCCACCTTATTCTTTAAGTTGGTCATCTCCTGTCAGTTGTGTCTCATTCAGGGCAGCGATGTCAATGTTGTGGCGGTGGAGTTCCCAGGCTATGATGGCGGTGCAAGGTTCAGGTCTGTTGCTGTTGAGGTTGTCCATGAGGGCCCTGACGTTCCAGATCCCAAAATTCCCTCTGCTCATCTGCCTGCTCGTCATAGCTAAAATGCTCCAGCCCAGACAACATCCTGGTAAATCACCTCTCCACCCGTTCCAGTGCTATCACATCCCTCCTATAATGTAGACTCCAGAACTGCACACAATACTCTAGCTGTGGCCTAACCAGCATTTTATACAGTTGCAGCGTAACCTCCCTGTTCTTAAACTCCATGCCTCAGTTAATAAAGGCAAGTATACCATATGCCTTCTTACCCACTGTATTCACCTGCACTGCTACCTTTAGGGACCGGTGTACATGCACACCAAGGTCCCTCTGATCCTTGGTGCTTCCCAGGGTCCTGCTGTTTATCATGTATTCCCTTGCCTTGTTTGTCCTGCCCAAGTACATCACCTCCTGCCAAAGTGGATCACCTCACGCTTATTGGGGTTGAATTCCATCTGCCACTGATCAGCCCATCTATATCCTCCTGCAATATAAAGCTTATCATCCTTACTATTCACCACCCCACCGATTATTGTATAATCTGCAAAATTACTGATCAACCCTCTTACATTCAAGTCCAAATCATTTTTATAAACTACAAACAGAAGTGGCCCCAACACTGATCCCTATGGACCTCACTGGACACAGGCTTCCAGTCAGAAAACACCCTTTGACCATCACCCTCGTATCCTGCCAGTCAGCCAATTCTGGATCCAATTTACCAAATCTCCTTGGACCCATGGGCTCTTACCTTTGTTGCCAGTCTCCCATGTGGGACCTCAGCAAATGCTTTGCTGAAGTCAAATACATTGTCCTCATCGACACACCTGGTCACGTCTTCGAAAAATTCAATCAAGTTGGTCAGACATGACCTCTCCTCAACAAAACCACGCTGACTGTTCTTGATTAATCCCTGCCTCTCCAAAGGCAGATTTATTCTGCCTCTCAGAATTGCTTCCATTAATTCCCCCATCACTGAGGATAGACTGACCGGCCGATAGTTTACTGGTTTCGACCGTCCTCCCTTCTTGAATAATGGTACCACATTGGCTATTCTCCAGCTCTCTGGCACCCCTCCTGTGGCCAGAGAGGAATTGAAAATTATTGTCCGAGCCCCTGCTATTTCCTCCCTTGCCTCACTCAACAGCTTGGGATACATTTAATCTGGCCTTGGAAATTTGTCTACTTTTAAGCCTGCCAGACCACTCAGAACCTTCTCTCTGTCTATGTTAATATCTTTAATTTTATGACAGTTCTCCCTGATTTCTATACCCACATCATCTCTCTCACTAGTGAATATCGGCACGAAGTATCCACTTAAAACCTTATTAACGTCCTCTGGCTCCACACACAAATTACCACTGTGGTTTTTAATGGGCCCTATTCTTTCCCTAGTTATCCTTTTGTCCTTAATGTACTTTTCCTTTATTTTACCTGCAAGTATCCTTTCCATGGCCCTTTTTTACTCTCGCAATTTCCTTTTTTAGTTTCTTCTTGCACGTTCTATACTCCTCGAGGGCGTCTGCTATTTTGAACCTTTGATATCTGCCATAAGCTTCTATTTTTCTCTTTATCCAATGCTGTATATCCCTCTATCCCGGGTTCACTGGGTTTTTTGGTCCCACCTTTTTTCCTGATTGGAACATGTTGGCCCTGTACTCTTCCTATTTCCTTCTTGAATGCATCCCACTGTTCTGTCACAGATTACCGAAAAATGCCTCCTCACAATCCACTCTGGTCACATCTGATATCATTAAAATCAGCCTTCTCTTAGTTTAGAACTTTGATTTTAAGCCCATCCTCGTCTCCGCATTTAAGATATACTTGTATTGGAGGCAGTACAGTGAAGATTCACTAAATTAGCCCCCCGGATGAGAGGCTTTTCCTATGATGAGAGGCTGGGTAAATAGGGCTCATATTCCTTAGAGTTTACAAGAATGAGAGGTGATCTCTTTGAAAGATTCTGAAGGAGTTTACAGTGCGAGATTGTTTCCACTGGCTGTAGAATCTAAAACATGGGGGCACAGTCCCAGGATAAGGGATATTTTAGGACTATGATGAGGAGAAATCACTTCACGCAAATGGTTGTGAATCTTTAGAACTCTCTACCACAGAGGGTTGTGAGTGCTCCTTCATCGAATACATTTAAGGTTGGGGTGGATGGATATTTGGTCTCTCGGGGAATCAAGAGATAAAGGGAGTAGGTGGGAAAATGGAGTTGAAATCCAAGATCAATCATGACTATATTGAATGGCGGAGCAGGCGCGATGGGCTGTGTCTACTCCTGCTCCTGTTCAGTGTACTCTTTACTCCAGTAGTAAATTTAGTTTTTCTTCTTTAAAAAAAGGGAGAGGGTACACCATTTTCAGGACTCTGACAACAAATGTCACATTATTTGGAGAACCGGCAAACCTTTCCATCTCTAATTACCTTCAGTGTATTATTCAACTCTGGGTAATGATATAGTGAATGCACCTCAGTTCAGTCAGAATCCTTTTTCCAGCAATGTACCATAAACAGATTTTGTGCTCCTTACATATCAATGCCTATTTAAGCTTCTGAATGCAAGTTTATGCACTGCTATGGATTCAAACACAAATGACATCTATTAAATATGGGATGGGATTCTCCAGCCTCCCTAAGTGTGTTTTCCAGTGGCGGGAGGTGGCATGCCATTCGCTGGTGGCAGGATTCTCTGCCGCTGTCAATGCGATTTCCCATTGAAGTCCCCCCATTCCTCCGGGGAACCCACGGGAGGAGGTGCGCTCCCAGCGGGACCAGAGAATTCCGCCATCGGCATTAACGGTCGGAGAATTCTGGCCATGTTAGTTTTTAAGGTAGTTTCGAAAATTGGAGAGGCAATATGCAGGTTCGAAGAATCTCACAGGAGTGTAGTCTCACTGCTGTGGAGAGGCACTGACAGGAGGCACACAGGCCACCTGATGGATTGCCAAGCGTTTATTGGCCAGTGTGTAAAATATGGGCTGCCAAACACAAGCCAAGGAAACTGCCGAAAAGGACAGACAAGACCAAATAAATGCATGGTTTTCCAGATACTTTAAGTACTGCTGATGTCCATTTAGTACAGTCATATATTCTGCCCATAGCTGTTACTTAAATCATAATGGACCAATTTGATAGTGGAAATTTACTTTTTAACCCAGAGATGACCTGATCAGCGATATAGGCAAAAATCTTCCCTCCACGTTCACAGCTGAGATTTTCCGGTGCCGCTGAAAGTGAATGGAGTTTTGACTGGAATGCCAAATCTTCCATTCTTGCGCACAACGGGTCCCACCATGGACGAAGTGGGAAAATCCTGCCCATAGCGAATGATGAAAAGAATGTTTGTGTGCAAACTGTTAGATCATCGCAGTTTGACATTCTGAGAAAGACCAGGTGATGTGCATTTAAAATTATGTAGGAGTAGGAATAGACATCTGTTCTTCTTTTCCCAGACAGCAGTGATCCTCTGGAATGCATTGCTGACTGGGGGTGTGCCTGTTGACTCTCTATATCCCTGCAAGAGAGAAATGGATAGGTTCTTGGCTGGGGCAGATTGCAGTTTACTAGAATTAAACGGACAACATTGAACAGAAGCATGGTCAATATAATCACTGGAGAAGGTGAGAGAGGAGACGTTTTTTTTCCCTCCTGATTGGCCTTCTGTCTGTTTTATCATCTCTCCCAGGAGTGCAGGGAGGAAGGATTAGCAAGTGTTCTGTCAAAATGCTCCAGCTATCATGAGTGTGCAGTGAGCTTAATAAACCAGTTGGTCTTTGCTTGCTCGTCATTTTCATAATCTATAAAAGGTACTGCTACAAAATCATTGGCAAATAAACACTGGCAATTTACCAAATATTGCTACCAACCTGATTTAGCCATATCAGGGCATTGATAGGTGAGCCGCCTTTGCAACCAGCATCCCTATAAGAACAATCTATAACTTCTTGTGCGCTCAGCAGCTCCAGTTGCCTTCCTTTGATCGCACATGAAGATTCAATACTCTCCACAACACTGAATGCCCAACATCCACCACACTACAACACAAAAATAAGCAGAGATTAGCCTGACAATTGCCTAACGTAGCTTGCTCCCAATAAGATTCATTTTCTGGACTTGTGAGATTACATTTTAAAAATAAATATATACATCAAATATAAATGCTGAAAGTTTAAGAAGAATAATCTTTATTGTCACAAGTAGGCATACATTAACACTGCAATGAAGTTACTGTGAAAAGCCCCTAGTTGCCACATTCCGGCGCCTGCTTGGGTACACAGGAAGAATTCAGAATGTCCAAATTACCTAACAAGCACATCTTCGGGACTTGTGGGAAGAAACTGGAGCACCCGGAGGAAACCCAAGGAAACATTAAATCAGGGTTATCAATGATACTCTGATAGTGCTTGTAAGTAACCTTTCACCTTTTCTGGCACCGAAGAGGTCAAAAGAGCAAAAAAAAAAGTTTGCAATGAAAACCTTTAGGATTTTCACATCATTATTGGCACATCAACACAGTCCAGCAGCCTTTTAAAGTAAAAGGGTAGCATTTTATATTATCCAAGTACGACGTGGAAATTCAGTTGACTTACGTTTGGGAACCCCCCCCCCCATATTTTCTGGACATGTTGGAAGCATTCTTCGGAACCTAAAACGTTTAATCCCAATAAGTGCTTTAGCAGAAAAATGATTCACTTGAGCACACTTCCATGTCCATAATTGAAAATGTTGGCACCAGACTGAGATAAATTTGCCAAAGAAGTAACCCAACAGAATGACAAATGCGTTATGGTTCTTTAACAAATAAGGCTATTAAACTATTGTATTTAATAACAAAAATATTCATTTGGAACTAATCATTGGCAAGGAACTAGGAGATAATGGTACACGAGGCGTATCATAGTAAGCAATGAATGCTTCAAATCATTCTATTCATCTGGCTCCAAGGGGCAGACCATAAAAAGTGTTGATTTATTGAAAAGAAGATTCAAGGGAGGAAAGATTTCATGAAATGCCAAACCTCACCGTCAGTGTGCAATTTTAAATCTTAAAAAGTTACAAAATGCTAGCTTTCGGATTCTGAATACCTTATAAGGTACCACTGTGCTGCTAAGATTAAAAAATCTATTTCAATAACTAAAAGTAAAGTAGCCATTATCCCAGATGACCATAGGCTGCTTTCCCCTTTGAGGCAAACCTGAAGATCGCCCACACTTCAGCTGAGGGGAAGGTTGAGAAGGCAGTGCCTTCATAAATAAACTCAGCCAGTATGGGAATTGAACCCACACTGTTGGCCTTGCCCTGCATCACAAACCAGCTATCCAGCCAATGGAACTAAACCAGCCCCCATTTCCACAACACTGTATTCTTTAGGTTCTTTATTCTCTACTGCAGTATATACTAATATCTAATAGGCCTTCATACAACTGTTCTTCTGGCTAGAATTTTACCGACAGTCATAATACAGGATTATTCATAATTGAACTTTTCTTTCCAATCCTGGAATTTAAAGTGCAGAAAGAGGCCATTCGGCTCATCAAGTCTGCACTGGCCCCTGTAAAGAGCACCCCATTTAAGCCCCACACCTTCACCCTATCCCCACCCAGTAACCCCACCTAACCTTTTTGGACACTAAGGGCAATTTAGCACGGCCAATCCACCTAACCTGCACATCTTTGGACTGTGGGAGGAAACCGGAGCACCCGGAGGAAACCCACGCAGACACAGGGAGAACGTGCAGACTCCGCACAGACAGTGACCCAAGCCGGGAATCGAACCTGGGACCCAGGCGCTGTGAAGCAACTGTGCTAACCATTGTGCTACCGTGCTGCCCCAATCATTTGTTTTGATTGGGATTATTTTGAAGGTTGCAGCCATCAGAATATTTTTGGAAAGCAAAAATAAAGAACAACTTTTCAGAATAACCCGTTGGTCCTGGTTCCAGAGGGCTGTTGTCACCCATTCACCGGAAGCGGAAGGTGGAGTAGGATGGGCGGCTAGAGCTGTGACAAGGGCGGCACAGTGGTTAGCACTGCAGCCTCAAAGCACCAGGAACCCGGGGTTCAATTCCAGTCTTGGGTGACTGTCTTTGTAGACTTTGTACTTTCTCCCCATGTGTGTGTGGGTTTCCTCCAGGTGCTCCCACAGTAAAGATGTGCAGGTTAGGTGGGGTTACGGAGATTGGGTGGGGACGTTAGCCTAGGAAGGGTGCTCTTTCAGAGGGTCAGTGCAGACTTGATGAGCAAAGTGGCCTCCTTCTGCACTGTAGGATTTCTATGGTTCAGACGGGATGAGATCAGAGGCCAGGTGAGAGGATCAAATACCAAAGGGAAGGGGAAAATAGGAGGTCTGGAGTCAGGATCTGAGTCTAGGTTTTTGAATCAAAGGCTTGGTCTGAATACAAAATTGAAGCGGAAAAAAGACCAAAGATGTAAGGTAAAAGAGGCCAGAGTACAGAAAATGAATAGGAATATCCTTGCATTTTAATGAAAGATAGAATAAAGGGATGGGATAATAGAGGGGCAGTGACTTGGGAGAGAAGCTGCTTCCTGCAAACTTACAAGCTGGGACATTCAGATAAGTAAAGTTCAAACATGGACTCTTCTAGTAGTGGTGCATTCTATTTTTACTCAATCAGCTAACACTGGCTCTCCCAGTTGGCAGCCAGATAGATCTGGAAGTTGACCATGCTGGAGTGGTGGCAGCCCAGGGTGCGAGCAGCCCACATTTTTCCTGTGGAGCTCAAGAGAGCAGTTCTGTTTCTCATCTGCTCCCTGCATATATCAATACTTAATCATGTTAGAATTTTCCTATCCATTTGAGCCCACTCTGACATAGTTACCAAGAATCCATTCTTTGCATTGTTAAGCCTACTAATAAATCACTGATTGATGAAAAAGTTGTAAGACCACTGCCCTCATCCTGCCCACGCTCCCTATGAGGAGAGCCCATCTTTAAGGTCAGTCAAGTTCCAAAAAGGCTGAGTTAGCTGCTTGGCTAACAATGGAAATCAAATTCTATTGGATAATTTCACACACATTTGTTGTTTTATACTTTATGAGAAACAATACCAAAGCTAAAATATAGCTGGTAATATTATCCTGTCCAGTTGTTTCTAATCTACAAAACAAAAGTGTCTTGTTATATTGATAGTGTGCAGTAAAAGAAACATGAGAATCACACAGCAGAGGAGGCCCTTGCCTGCTCTTTTGAGATTCCTGTTGAATGCCAGCAATGTCATTTGTTTCCTTTGCCCTCACACTGCCTTCTTCAAACAGCCCCCCCCCCCCCCCCCCCCCCACCACCACCACCACCCTTTTTTACATGCATGTTTGCAGTCTGGAACTACTGATAGTGATTTTCATCATATTGCTGACCAGGAATCTTTCTACCACCTGCCAAAAGTTGAAAGGATTTACAAGTTGCTAATCAATCCGTTTCTCCATGTTATGAATGTATCTTCTTCAGCCATGAAGTCCTGCAGTAGGACTTGAAGCCAGAGCTTCTGACTGAGACACTGCCCACTGTATCATAAGACCTCACATATCATACCCTAGCAATTTAAAGAAACATGGATAAACCATGTGGCTGATAATTCTTTTACGTATCCTCAGATTTTCTAAATGAATTCCATAGGTTTGTCAAGAACAACCATTCCTTTCGGAATCTGTATTGACTGACCCTGATTGGTCTGTGCTCTCCTGAATGTGTCCAATATCTGTGCTGGCAGCGTTGCTGAAATAACTTTTGATTACAAAGAATTTTTAATGTTCATCCATTTAAGGAGAAATAGAAACTTACCGATTCCTGATTTCGCACAGGTGTAACAACATTCTTGTCCCTCCAGTCAAATTTTGGTGGTAAAGGTAGCTTCTTGGCATTCTTGGAAAATAATGTGTATTTGGGAAGTTGTACTGATCTTGAACCTAAATATGTTGCTGTAGGTTTAATTACAAAATATTATTTTTTCCTTCCTGCTTCATAGCAATCTTTATTAAAATGAGAACATATCATTTCAAACATCCTAATTAGTCCATATTCGTCTGTAAAGAAATGAAATCATGGGTGAGATTCTCCGACCCCCCGCCGGGTCGGAGAATCGCTGGGGGCTGGTGTGAATCCCACCCCCGCCGATTGCCGAAGTCTCCGGCACTGGAGATTCGGCGGGGGCGGGTATCGCGCCGGTCCGGTTGGCGGCCCCCTCCCCCCCGCTCGATTCTCCGGTCCGGATGGGCCGAAGTCCCGCCGCTAAAATGCCTGTTCCGCCGGCGTAAATTAAACCACCTACCTTACCGGCGGGACAAGGCGGCGCGGGCGGGCTCCGGGGTCCTGGGGGGGGCACGGGGCGATCTGGCCCCAGGTGGCGATCGGGGCCCACCGATCCGCGGGCGGGCCTGTGCCGGGGGGGCACTCTTTCCCTTCCGCCTCCGCCACGGTCTCCACCATGGTGGAGGCGGAAGAGACTCCCTCCACTGCGCATGCGCGGGAATGCCGTCAGCGGCCGCTGACGCTCCTGCGCATGCGCCACCCGGAGATGTAATTTCCGCGCCAGCTGGCGGGGCACCAAAGGCCTTTTCCGCCAGCTGGCAGGGCGGAAATTCATCCGGCGCCGACCTAGCCCCTCAATGTTGGGGCTCGGCCCCCAAAGATGCGGAGCATTCCGCACCTTTGGGGCAGCGCGATGCCAGTCTGATTTGCGCCGTTTTGTGCGCCAGTCGGCGGACATCGCGCCGTTTCCGGAGAATTTCGCCCCATATTTCCAAAAAGCAAACTTCTGCGTGGATCTTTAACATATGTGCATGGCCTGCTGGTGCTGTTGTATTTTAACGCAGTGATCTCTTTGTGAGTTCCGGCACCTTTAGCAAAGTTGATTTTAGCTCGATTCCCTGTGTGCTCATTCCAGCAAAAAAAGCGATTGAAAGCAAGACGGAATAAAGTTATCTAGCACCACCTAGTGCTACGTACTCATGTACTATATATTCCACTTTACAGATGTAATTACCTTGAGATGATGAATTGGGAAGAATTCAGACAATAAGTTCACCAATTGTATTTGTATCAAAACCAAGAAGGACATTGTTCTTGGTGGTCTGATAGTACAACAAAGTAGTGAAAAGTAAAGTGTTCATTGCTAAGTCGTTTTGCCAGTTTCTCAAATGACCAGTATCGTGTTAGCTACACTGGTCTAACACTGGCTGCAACTGGATGCAGCTTAGATCAGAAAGATGCTCCAGACCTTGAAGTTAGTTCAATCAGGTTTATTGAACTAATAGCACAGTTTCCTGTGAGTTCGACTCTCTGCTAACTTAAGTGTGGTTACTCTGTCTGACTGAACCAGACTAGCCCTTAGCCACGTGGTGGAGGTGTGAAATTGTAACATCAATCTTGACTGACTCTCTAGATGGTCATCAGTGGAAAGAGGCGGAGTGTGAGTGCCTCGTGTCTTTTATAGTCAGATCCCACCCCTGAGTGCCCTGCCTGCTTATTGATCATGTCCCCTTCTCTTATGTCCATTAGCTGCTTGTCTGCATATCATTGTGTGTGTCTGCATATCATGACATCTCCCCTTTTTTATAATGTTTGGATGACATTTGTGAACGTATTTACAAGAATAGGCCAATATTAACATATATACATGCAGTGGATGTGAACATATGTACATGTGAAAACAGCGGTCTAATGTGAGAACACAGAACATAGCAAACAGAACAAATGTTCATAAGTCCAGTCTCTGTGGCTTGTGTCTGATCCTGGTTGACCGCCGGAGAGGTGGTGGTGGGGACGACAGTGCTTGATGGGCGGGATTGCAGCCGGACTGGTGGCCTCGTGAGTCGAGGTACCAGGAAGTTGCAAAACAACAGAAGGAAACTGAGAAGAATGTTGTTGCCGGCAGGCAACATTGCGCAGTGCCCGTCTGTTTTGTCGCACAACAGAACCATCAGCCAGGCACACAACATAAGAGCGGGGGGCAGCCTGTCGAACAACGACAGCTGGAGCTGACCAGCCTCCATCAGGGATCTTGACCAGAACAGTGTCTGATGGGGATAACACGGGCAAATCGGTGGCATGAGCATCACAGCCCTGTTTTTGCCGGTCTTGGAGTTGCTGCACCTTCTGCAGCACCGGGAGGTGATCCAGGTTGGGTACGTGTATGGCTGGAAGTGTCGTTTGCAGGTCCCTGTTCATCAGGAATTGAGCTGGTGACATGCCAGTGGACAGTGGGGTCGCCCTGTACGCAAGGTGAATGTCAGACGTAGAATCCGCGGCCTTGCAGATGAGCTGCTTCACGATGTGCACCCCTTTCTCAACTTTTCCGTTTGACTGCGGTTAGTGTGGGCTGGAAGTGACGTGTTTGAACTAATACGACTGGGGAAACAGACCATTCATGGCTGTTGAAGCACGGGCCATTGTCACTCATGACAGTGAGTGGGATACCATGCCTGGAGAACGTCTCCTTACAGGCCTTGATGACGGTCCGAGATGTGAGGTCTGAGAGCTTCATGACTTCAGGGTAATTGGAAAAGTAATCAATGATTAACACGTAATCACGACCATTTGCATGAAAGAGGTCGATGCCAACCTTGGACCACGGAGGGGTTTCGATTTCATGCTGCTGAAGTGTTTCCTTACTCTGCGCTGGCTGGAAGCATTGGCAGGTCGCACCGCTAGGGACCATATTCGCAATGTCCAGGCTGATCCCGGGCCAGTAGACAGCCTGCCTGGCTCTGCGTCTGCACTTTTCCACATCCAGATGGCCCTCATGGATTTGACGGAGCACCAAGCTCTGGAGACTGAGTGGAATTACAATCCGGTCCAGTTTGAGGAGGATACCGTCAACCATCGTCAGGTGGTCCTTTACATTTAATAATTGAGGGCACTGCCCTTTTTGTCAGCCATTGGCTAGGTGTTGCATAACACGCTGCAAGAGGGGTCTTTGGCTGTCTCCTCACGGATATGAATCACCTTCTCATCAGATGCCGGGAGGGTGCTAGCACACAGCTGCACCTGTGACTCAATTTGCCGGATGACGTTCAGTGGTTCACTAGGCACGGTGATGGAGCGGGATAGTGGATCGGCAATGGTGAGCTCCTTGCCAGGCGTGTAGACCAGGTCAAAGTCGTACCTTCTGAGTTTGAGGAGGATGTGCTGCAAACGAGGAGTCATGTCATTAAGGTCCTTGTGGATAATGTGGACCAGGGGCCTGTGATCCGTCTCGACTGTGAATGTCGGCAGGCCGTAGACACAGTCGTGAAACGTGACAATGCCGGTGAGAAGGCCCAGGCATTCCTTCTCGATTTATGCATACCTTTTGTTCGGTGGGCGTCATTGCCCTTGTCGCGTAGGCAATCGGTGCCCAGGATGAAGTGTCATCGCGTTACAGCAGGACCGCACTGATGCCATCCTGGCTCGCAAATGTCGAGATTTTTGTTTCCCTGTCTGGGTCGAAAAATGCCAATACGGGTGCAGTGGTGAGCTTATATCTGGTCTCCTAGGAACCGAGTGTCGTCATGCCAAAGCAACATTTGGCTCTGTTCAGCTTCAGGCCATTGGCGTGGACACAGCGGAATACCTGCTGGAGACGGAAAACATGCTCCTCACGGGTCATGGACCATATGATGACATCGTCCACGTACACACGAACCCCTTTGATGCCCTCCATCGTCTGCTCCATGATGAGATAAAATATCTCCGATGGCGAGACGATGCCGAACTGCATACGGTTATAGCAGTACCTGCCAAACGTGAATTGAAGGTGCAGAGCCATCTGCTGGACTCACCCAGCTGGGTTTGCCAGAATCCATGTGACGCATCTAACATCGTGAAAAACCGTGCATGGGCCATCTCACTGGTGAGTTCCTCCCACTTCGGGATGGGGTAGTGTTCACGCATTATCTTCTGGTTGAGATCCTTGGGATCAATGCAAATGTGCAGGTCTCCAGAGGGTTTTTTAACCATCACCGTCAAGCTGACCCAGTTTGGGGGGGGGGGGGGGGCTTCTTGATGCGTTTGAAGTCTGCCTGTGAGAAGACGTTGGCAGAAGCACCTGTGTCCAGCTGGAACTGGTTGGAGCAGCGGTTGGCCTGCATCACCGCACGCCATTCGTCCTCCGAATCCACAGCGAGGATAGACTGAATGCGAGATGAGTTGGGTCTGGCATGTTCACGTGTGGTAATGGTGCCCACTCGGTAGGCGGACTCCAGGCACTTGTCCTCTGGATCCGTTTACTGCCAGGATCAGAATCCTGTAATCTTCATTGCACATTCTGGACGCACCGTCGTCGGAATTGGGAGCGCTGGCCCCTGACTGGTGGTGCAGACCTGCACAAGGCTGTATGGTGTCCAGGCTTCCCGCAGTTTAAACATCGCCTGCCTCTTGCAGGGCAGTGTCCCTTTAAGTAGGCGTTGCCACAGTTCGGGCACGTCAAGACGTCGGCGTCATGACGCGGTGTACGTCGTCACACATGCGCAGTGCGGTCGGCAGACATCTGCATCTGCATAGTATGGGTGTCGGCCGCTTCGTTATCCCGTTCGCATTGCGCAAGCGTGGGGCTCCGGGAAAAGCGCGCGAGATGGCCGCTGTCTTCAATGCTGAGGCGCTGCATCCGGGAGATGGCCTGCACACTCTGCCTCGTGGGAGGCAAGTTTCTCATTTTCAGCCGATTTGTATTGGGAATACCGATTTTTTGCGTGCTCATGCACTGTACATGTTTCAATCGCGACGGTCAGAGTGAACTCCGAACACGATTTGCTCTCTGACCATGGAGTCAGCAATATCACCAAAGTTGCAGGACAGCGCTAATAGGTGGAGGCTAGTTAAGAAGGCATTGAAAGATTCATCTTTACCTTGAAGACGTTGTTTGAATATGTAGTGCTCGAAGATTTCATTGGTGTCCACTTCACAGTGACTATCGAACTTATCCAGGATGGTCTGAAACTTTGTCTTGTCCTGGCCTTCAGTGAAGTTAAACGAGTTGAAGAGTTCAATGGCTTGATCACCCGCTGTTGAGAGGAGAAGCACGATCTTTCTTGCATCAGACGCACCCTCGAAGTCTGAGGCTTCGAAGTACAGCAGAAACTTTTGCTTGAATATCCGCCAGTTGGCACTGAGATTGCCGGAGGTCCTGAGCTGGTGAGGAGCCTGAATCTTCTCCACGGTGCCGGGATACATTCGCTGGTCGTCACGGAACGGACTGAGGTAAGCCACCTTAAATTAGTAGTCTCCTGGCATCAGGTTGTGTTAGGTGCACTGGTCTAACACTGGCTGCAACTGGATGCAGCTTAGATCAGAAAGATATTCCAGACCTTGAAGTTAGTTCAATCAGGTTTATTGAACTAATAGCACAGTTTCCTGTGAGTTCGACTCTCTGCTAACTTAAGTGTGGTTACTCTGTCTGACTGAACCAGACTAGCTCTTAGCCACGTGGTGGAGGTGTGAGATTGTAACAACACCCTTGACTGACTCTCTAGATGTTCATCAGTGGAAAGAGGCAGAGTGTGAGTGCCTCAAGTCTTTTATAGTCAGATCCCACCCCCGAGTGTCCTGCCTGCATTAGCTGCTTGTCTGTATATCATTATGTGTTGGTCTGCATATCATGACAACCAGTTTTCACTATCTGCTAGCAGCAGCTTTGTTGTAAGGGTGCAGGAACTCACAATGAGATAGATACTAGCTGTAAGAACTGTTGCCTTTTTGTATATTTTCAGTGCTGTAACTTGTACTGCATACTGAAAAATTATAAACTGAGATCTTTTCATTATTTATGACCAGATGAAAATCAGAATATATGAGCAGAGACTCCAAACAGAGAGGGTCATATTATATGTCCATGTGGCACGGTGGTTAGGGCGGCATGGTACCACAGTGGTTAGCACTGCTGTCTCATAGAGCCAGGGACCTGGGTTCAATCCCAGCCTTGAGTTGGCCATGCTAAATTGCCCCTTAAGTGTCCAAAAGGTTTGGTGGGGTTACGGGGATATGGCTGGAGAGTGGACGTAGGTTAGGGTGCTCTTTCATCGGCCAGTGCAGACTCAATGGGCTGAATGGTCTCCTTCTGCACTGTCGGAATTCTATGATTCTGTGTGCTCATATTACATTCCTGTGGATTTTTGACGGCGGGTATTAAAAGATTTCTGTTTTTAAATGGACCAATACATTAAAATACAATAGCACCACCAGGTGTGTAGCATAGGTTAAATATCCATGCAAAAGTTTGCTTTTAGAAAGTATTATTTAATTTCTTGAGAGATGAATAAGGAGCGGTTCATTACAATTTTGCCTTGTGCAATCCTTAGTCATAACCTACCAAACATGCTGCGATAATTCCTAACTTGACATTTAGTTTGTTAAAGCTTAATTTATTAATGGCATTGTCATATTGGTATATTATTGCAATAGGATATCCAGAATGCTGCATCATTCACTAGTCAGTGCATTACACTAGCATGGTATCGGTCCTCAGCACATGGTGTGATCTGATAAATATATTTGATGAAACTGCAACATTTGAGTTTAAAATTGTGGTGAGTTTCAGCTTTTTCAAACCAAGCATATTTGGCATTAATTATTCAAAATGTGGTACATTGTGCCCAATCACATAATAAGCAGTAATATTAATAGACTGACTGTATTGAGATGTTACAATTACAATTCACCTCTGAATACTTCAGGTGACATATCGGAAAACTGGTTGATTCCATAAATAGCAGAGCCACTTTCGTTCCAGAAATTTGAAGAAAAAAGATTCATGGTTTCGTGTCTCTGCACGTTTTGCTAGAAAATAAAATATATATTTTTCCAATATCAAGTTTCGGAAATGGAACAATGTTATAATACTGCTATTTTCCTTAAAATCTACGAATAAACCTACTTAAATTTGTGAACAAACAACTGAAAGTGATTTGTTTGGTCTTTAAAACTATGTTGTTTCAAAACATTGTGATATACTAGTGACACTAATGATAAGCTTTTTAATCTTCAACTGACCGTGTTTTGTTTTGATTTGATTTATTGTCACATGTACCGAAGTACAGTGAAAAGTATTTTTCTGCGGCCAAGGGAACGTACGCAGTACGTTCATGGTAGACAAAAAAAGAATAATTGACAGAGTACATTGACAAATGGTACATCGACAAACTGTGATTGGTTACAGTGCAGAATAAAAGGCCAAACAAAGCAAATAGATGAGCAAGAGCAGCATATGGCGTCGTGAATAGTGTTCTTACAGGGAACAGATCAGTCCGAGGGAGAGTCGTTGAGGAGTCTAGTAGCTATGGGGAAGAAGCTGTTCCTATGTCTGGATGTGCGGGTCTTCAGACTTCTGTATCTTCTGCCTGATGGAAGGGTCTGGAAGAGGGCAAAGGCTGGGTGGGAGGTGTCTCTGATAATGCTGTCTGCCTTCCTGAGGCAGTGGGAGGTGTAGACATGGGGAATCAGGGGTTTGAGGGGTTAATCAGGGGGTCAGTGTGAATGATTGGTGGAGTGGCGGGAGGAGGGGGGGTGTCAGTTCTGTTACCCAGGAGTCAGACTGATTTTTCTGCCTAACTTTCCTGGGTAATTATCCAGGTAACTACATGGGACTATCCAAAGTCTCCAACTCTAACTTGGGAGTCGGACACATTGGTGGAGGCTCCTAGAAGCAGGATAGTTTCCCATCGGAAGTTCACACTTCCTGAGCCTCAAAGGCAGTGCGTTGGGACGTCCGCAGGGTTCCAACGTGCATCTTGGGTTGTATGTCTGATCTCTTGACGATCCAGATAACAAAAGATCTGGGCATGTCATGCAGTGGATTGATTTAATTCCTGTTTTTTTCCCATACATTTTGGCTTTGCAATTAGTGTTGGTTAAGTCTATGCTGCCTATTTCAATTTTATCAGGTCTCACGTTTTGAAAATGAAACACAATTACTTTGATTTGATGCATATTCTTTTTATATTCAATCAACAGACCATTTACAGTCTGGCATTAGCATTTCTTTGTTGTGCAAGCTCCCAACCCAGAGCTGAAAATCCAGCTGGAGTTATTTGTTTCAGAACTATACCCCAGAAATATAAAATTCTTACAACTGGTCCCTCGGGAAGCGTAAAATTTCCCAGATCTGCCAGAAGTCTGTAATTTAACATGGTATGCTCACTTCAAAGATTAGATCAATATCAGCATCAAAAGGATGTAACAAACAGGTCTGTTGAAAATATGTTACTATGAATTAATTCCAAATTTCAAAACATAACTCTTCAAATCCAATTTGGGAAGTTTTCCTATGTTAAATATGTAAATGCAAGGTGTTGTTGTATCTGGAAATACCACACTTATGAAGAACTGGCTGCTTTCCCAGCAGTGACATTGTGGAGATGTCATCAAAAGCATTGACTCAAAGTTACATAAAAACAGGAGAACCTTGTTTACAGGTCCAGGAAAATACATGTGGTATAGAGATTTTTAAAAATGCTTCCACAAAGTTGCCCGTGAACAATGCATTTGTATGTGGGCATTCTTTTGTCACATGTGGAGTTGAGTAATCCAATTTAAGATCGTCCAGCAGCAAAGTCTTTAAACTTGAAGGGAAAAGGATCGTTAATTTCACATTATTAATAATAAGTAGTTACCCAGGAAAAGATAACGGCTATTTTTTTTCTGGCCCCAGCAGCCACTGGGAATCGTCCGTTTCCACCGAATGTCAATGGACTTTTGGCTGGCTCGCCGCATGCCCCATGGTAGGAAGCTGGAAAATCCCAGCCAAGTTACTGACACATACGCAAAGATTCGTTCCAGCGGAAGATCAAAACGATATTTTGGAATAACTCAAGTTTGTATTCAGCGCAGGCCTGATATGTTTTGAAATCGAAAAGTTGCATTTTCTGCAGTGAAGGTTTTGAAATTGTTGAAATTGCAGAGTTGTTTTTGCAGCTGCGATATCACCTGTCGTCTCGTCTATCTGCAGGAACTGGTATTTTTCATGTTAGCTTGAATGCGGAACCAGCTGGTCGGGGGGGGGGGGGGAAGAGGGAATTTTTTTAGTTCTCTTTCAAGGAAGTGTGACAGCGTTCTTCTTTAACCTGGTTGATTACAGTAGTTCCATGGCTATGTGTCCCTCTCTCCCGGTGTGATGCTGCAATCAAGATGAATTCCAATGGTTCATTGTGGGGTAGGCAACCTCCTGCCCTTTTAGGTTACTCTTAGCAAGCCAAGATGGCTGCAGTTATCATGTGACCTGTACAAAATAGCAAGGCATCAACACTTCAGTCTTTTTCTCACCTGTGTTTCTTCGTTCTTGTTCTGGCCAAAGCAATTTTTACATTCTTTTAATGGGGCGTTGAAACTTTGTTATCTCCGAGACAAGATCACAGTGACCCATAATTAAACTAAGGTTTGTTTTTTTGTCCTCTGAGAAGAGGAGACACAGCCTAAAATCCACAATTGTGTCTGGTAGCTTGGAGCCATTCTGAAACTGTCTCTAAATTCAGTCCAGGGTTTTATAAGATGTAACATTCAGGACAGTTTTCCGAAAAATGACTGTACACCCTGACAAATGAGGGGAAGCTAGAACAAGGTTGTTTCCTTCAGTAATTTGTATTGAAATAGAATATAAAAATCTCCATGTTGACAATTATTATTTTATTCTGTTACCTAACTCTTTCTTTTTTGTCTACTTAAAGTAAGGTGTATAAGTAAATAACCATTTAGTCATTTGGTAATATAGGGAACGACAAGCCAGTTAGCCTAATATTTGTCATTGGAAACATGCTAAGGTCTATTATTAGCAGGGCACTTAAAAATTCTTAATGCGATCAGGCAGAGTCAACATGAAAGGGAAAGGGATATTATGGCAGGGATTCTCCATTCCATGTCGAAGTCCTCCCGGCAGTAGAGGACCGGGACTGGTCCCCGCTGGTACATTTGGCCACTGGACACTCCATTTGTTTCTCCAAATCATTATATTTATTGTGAAGAGCTGCGGTTCCAGCACTGATCCCTGTGGCACCCCACAGGTTATTGCCCTACAACCTGGGAATGCCACCTTTATCGCTACTCAATGCTTTCTGTTGGTGAGCAAATCCTCTACTCGTGACAAAATATTACCTCCAACATCATGGGCTTCCCTATTTTACATACCAGCCTTTTGTGTGGCACCTTATCAAATGTCTTTTGGGAAAATCCAAATGTACAACATCGACTGGTTCTCCTCTATCTACTCTGGTTGATACCTCTTCAAATAACTCCAGTAAATGCATCAGACATGACCCCTCCTTCATGAAAGCACGCCGACTCTGCTTGATCAGGTTATGACTTTCCAAATGCACTGCTATTCTCTCTTTGATAATCGATCTAATATATTTCCAATGACTGAAGTTAGACTAACTTCTCTATAGTTTCCTGCAATTTGTCTCCTTCCTTTTTGGGGCACCACATCGTCAGTTTTCTAATTTTGGCATAGTTCCAGAAGCCAAGGACTTTAGGCAAAAACGACCTCTATAGCTCTATAGCTACCTCCTTTTAAGGTTCTGGGGTGCAAACCATCAGGTCAAGGGGACTTGTCAGCCTTTAATCCCATTAGTTTACCTAAAACAAATTATCTTGTGATGGTGACTACATTTAATTCTGGGATGCTTGTAGTATCACTGACAGCAAAGACTGATGCAAAATATATATTTAACTCCTCTGCCATTTCCTTAATCCCCATAATTACTTGCCCAGTTTCATTCTCTAAGGGGCCAATGCTTTCTTTTACTTCTCTCTTCCTTTTAATATACGTTTTCCTCTTGTGGAAGAATCTAGAACTAGGGGTCTCTGCTTAAAAATAAGAGGTCACTCATTTAAGATAGAGGTGAGGAGAAATCCTTTCCCTGTTAGGATCCCAAATAAGAGACCAACTATTTTCAATTTATAAAAATGTGAGGAAATGTTACTGCACCACAGAAGTGATAATACTGACCAATAGGCATCTTATATGTTAAAACAAACTTTAATTTGGCCACATTAGCAACAAAGAAATGGCTTTACAGCTACAACAGTTCTTAAGTAAAAGAAGAAACCTTAACTTACTTCCTAAACCTGCCACTAACTTCCTAAACCTGCCACTACATTCCAATTAAGCAGCCCAAATATATATATATATATATATATAGTAATACCACTCATGAATAAAGTTAGCAATCAGGGATTTACTTGCATTTCTCTGCAGAATCTTTGGAGAGTGAACCTATCAGGACCAATCCAGAACACCGCTATTCAGATTAGAGTTCTAGGACGTCCTAACTCTTCAGACTCTCCTCCAATTGACTATATCACCTGTACCCAAAGAATTAGGCATTCTTTTGTCTCTTCTTACAAAATGTTCCTTGATTGTTTAGCCAGGAACAAGCACAATGCCACTCACAAATTATCTAGAGGTGACGAATGTGATATAATATAGTTACTTTAGAGATATTAGTTACTGTAATGTAGAGATAGGCCAGTCTCATTCTGGTGAGTTCACAGACAAAGGATTTCAGACCGCATGGCAAAGCAAGGAGGAGGTGTGTCCACCAAAGGAGGAGAAAAGGATGCTGGGTAATAGGGGCAGAGGAAGGGATTGGAAGTGAGCCAATCAGAATGTCTGACCAGGTCAGGAGGGGTATAGGATGACCTATGGGAATCGTGTATGTGAAACTTGATACCATTTGAATTGATTTGCAGAGATCCCTTTGTCTCTTTGTTCATTCGCTTTCCGGGGTGTAGGAGACTGGATGTGTCTTATGCCTCTGTGAAATGAATCAAGCTTGCAAGCCAAATAAAATAACTAATGCTGTACCTGCAAATCCCTCTCGACTTTTATTGAGGCCAGACTGAAGGGTAAAGAAATTTGGGATTTGTCATTTGGTGCCGAAAGCCGGGATTTCTCAAGACGGTTCTGACCAACTGCGAAATCAGAATTAGACTGATTATGAACAGGAGGGTGGGGAAAAAGGGCCCACAATGTACAGCTGGAAAATGACCGCGCATTGCTTTTTCCCCTCTTCTTATCGTCTGATTAGTCTGGTCACTCGCGGTTGGTACGGAAAGATCGTCTCGACGAAATCAAAGGTCAGTCTGGGGATTAGCAAATTAAACTGATGGGATATCATAATTGATAGTTCAGTTTTGGGTTAATTGTGTTGTTGACGACTGATGTGATTTCAGCAGATGAGGGGTCAGTTAAATAAGTGTTTTTAAATCTGAAGATGGTTCAACTCCATGTGTGAGTTCTGATTCGGCTTGGGTTAGGTTATGGGTTGATGGGACATCTAAAATTGAAGATGGTTCAACTCCATGTGTGAGTGTTTTAAATCTATAGTTGATTAAGCTAAAATTGTACCCTTGGACTGTGGTGGCGAAGAGCGCAGTTCTGAGGACTAGTTGAGATTGTGGGGAATGCTGCATATTGGTTGAAGCAGAAGTCTCTCAAAGGGTTAACAGCAGCAGCCAAAGTTAAAGACGACAGACAGTGCTTCTCACTCAGGCCTTGAGATAACAGCAGCAGCCTGTAGTGTAATCGGATACCTTTCCTTTGAGTCAGTGAACTCCAGCAAAGTTACGTTTTGAATTAATTAAAGGAAACCAGTGGGTTTCTCCACCTCTTTGATAAAAGTTATTATTTTCGAAAGCAATTGATTGAAATTGCCAGAATCTTAAGTTTTACTTACTTGAAATAATGTTTATCTCATTTTATTTGTGAATTAATAGAAACTTAAAGAAGATCACTGACACCATTTTAAAAAGTGTAAATCTGGAGATGATAGTTGACTTTGCTCCGGTATACATCACCTCCCTCATTGATAGCAGCCAACATTTTGAGAATGTAAGGAAAACTTGTTAAAAGAAAAATTGTTAAGATAAAGAATTAATGAAGTTGTAAATGTTATACAAGTTTGTGTTAAGCAAATCGTAAATTTAGTTCTGAGTTGAGATCAGAGCTAAGCTTGCAAGTTGCAGTAATTCAATTTGAATTTTCAAACATTTTTAAGTTTTAAAAGAACACGGTTAGAACCTTTTCAATCGTTTTGCCAAGAAAAAAAAAAAAACGCGCAAGTAGAGACAGGAAAGGCTCGGGTCAAACAAAAGATGAGCTACGTAGTTCAATGGCTGGCCTTGAATTGACAGAAAATGATTAATTCAATAATTTAAAAATGTCAGTAAAAGTTTTGACTGCACCTGTAGCATTGTCTACACTAATTCCAGAACCACCAGAGTATAATAATTTATATCCAGTCACTGCTCCCCAGATTCCAATCATGCCAGTAACTCCAGCCCTTTTGGATGATAGTGTGGGTCCCGATTTACTATCTTCACGATCAGTAGAGAAAGAGGAGCTCTGTTCCGCAAGCCCAGTTAGCTCTAGGACCAGATCTCGGACAGCGAGAGAAGGGCTTGATCCTAACCAGAAACAATTAAGCATACCACCTAAATCCCTCCAGACCACGGGGAAACCGCAAATTTCGAGAACAAAGGGAGCTGCAACAGATGATTTTGAAGAGAAAGAACTCCCTCTAGTGACAGGGAGGGACGTCGAAGTCTTGGAAGAACCAGAGGAAATAGCTAGAGTGCCCCCTAGTGAGACTCGGAGACAGTTGCCGATTAGGAAGATACCAATCACCTGAATTATGCTAGCCACGCCGCACTTCAGCAAGCTCATGCGTTAGACGACGATAGACAGACACAGATCCTGACTGCGTTGAATAGCACATTTCAAAAGCCCATAAATATTTCTGCTATCTTAGACCTAAAACCTAAGAAGACTGAATAGCCAGAGGAATTTCTGGAGCGTTTTAATGAAATCTACCGTTGGCAGTCAGGCGACTTGCCATATCAAAATGGTCAGAATTCCCCTCAATATTGTGCTATGTTAATGCATTGCCTACCACCTTCTGTGGCTACTGCTGTGAAATGTAATAACATGAATTGGACAGAGAACGACCCTTCCCAGATGGCAAGTGCAGTCAGATTTTATTGGAAGGAGGGTGTAGGCCAGGAAGGAGGCTCAGTTACAAAGGTTAAGACTGAGTATGTAATGAAAAAGGATGACCTGCGACCCCAACAAGCGGCAGAAATGGTAGCTTACCAGCTGGAGCCCCAATATTGTGACTTTGGGTGGGTGGATCAGCGAGGGGGAGGATATCAAACCCACCCAAAGGGACCCTCAGCTCCTTTTTATGGCCCACCGTATGCATCAACAGCTTTACAATCGCCGCCCCCTCTGAGGGGCCATTGGTCTACTGGGAGACGAGGACGGGGCAGATATAGAGAGAGCAATGCATGTTTTAATTGCGGCCGTGCAGATCACTGGCAACAGGAATGCCCCTTTAAAAGACAGGCAGCAGAAGGAGATTATCCGACCCAAAGGAGGGGGTACCCACCAAGGGGAGGACAGACGAGATACACTGACTTCTCCCAGGCAAACCCTTTCCCAATACAGGATTGACTAGCTAATTTAGTCATAAGGACTCTCCAATCGGACAGGGAACCTATTATCTCTCTGCAGATAGGAGATTAACATCACTCATTCGTAATCGACACTGGAGCAGCCATGTCTTCTGTGCAATCAGAACTTCGACTACCATTATCCGACCACACGCAGCAATTGTCGGGGTTCCAAGGACAGGTGTGTGAGTATCCTATTTCTGAACCTGTGACAGTCACTTACGAGAATAAGTTTGCAGATCATCAGTTTGTAGTGACTACTGGATTGGACTGTAATTTGTTGGCCCAAGATTTACTGTGTATCTTCCAGCTACAGCTAAAGTATGGAGACGAAGGGGTAACGGTCCAATCATGGAGGATGAGACAACAGTGCTATATTTCTATCACCCCCAGTGGTGGACGTTAGACATTGAACATTCACTGCATCACGTTACGCTGGCCTATGACAGAACCGGACAAAACAGGGAGTTGGAGGACAAATACCGGCCATTAATTGGGACCGAATGGCCAGTCAAAGGTACAGCCACAGTCACGGGAAAAGAAGGTACAGCCGATTTTGTTACAATACCACCACATTTATGGCCACAGTCAGCTTCGGTAAGCCCTCATATTACACGTCAGGTCCACGACCAGTACCATGCCAGGGATCTGGGGCAAATGGTAAGGAGGGCAGTGGATCATTCGGATCCAACAGAGTACGCACTTCAAGTCATGCCGGACGGCACTGCCATAAAATATTTTGAGGTCCCTGAAACAATTAACACTCGACTGCAGCATCACTGGGGACATGATGTTTTGGAATATGTCAATCCACAGGTCTGGGCGGAATACCCATCACAAGTGGGAAAGACAAATGTTACACCTATAAAGGTAACGATTAAGGATCATGTAAAGCTACCTTCCATTCGGCAATACCCCCTGAAATCCCAAGCTGCTCCGTCTATAGACAAATTAATTCAAGAGCTGTTGCAACAGGGTATTTTGGTCCCTTGCCAATCAGAATGTAACACCCCCATACTTGCTGTGCCTAAACCAGCCAAACCAGACCAGTACCGATTAGTACAGGATTTACATTCAATCAATGCCATCGCATAGCCGTTACATGCTCTCACCCTCCAACAGGATATTACAGTGTATAGCTCCCACTCGGTCATCGCACTACTGAGGCAACTGCAGACTCAGCATCTTACCGCGGCCCGTCAGAATAGGTATGAGGTATACCTTTTGAACAATCCACGTCTGACATTTAAACACTGTACCACTATCAATCCAGCCTGTTTTCTTAGTGGTCCCCCTGTCCATGAAGACTCACCTGGCCACGACTGTTTAGCCTTGATTCAGGAAACTACCACAATAAGGGACGATTTGAGTGACATTTCGTCAGAACAACCTGACATGATTATGTGTGGTCAAATATCACACAGGGGTTTAGTTACTGACTTACTGCAGGCCCTCCTTATGCCCGCGCAGGTTTCCGTTATTAAATGCGCTGCCCACACAAATGGTAAGACCCCAGTTGACGTTGGTAATGAACAAGCAGATTGTGCAGCGCGGACAGCCGCACAAATTCAGCAAGTGACGGTGCCTAAAATGTTAAGTCAGACTAAACGATCTACTATAAATATGTCTGCTTCTGACAAGTCAATGCCAACCATCCAAGACGTCATAAGGTTACAGGAGGACACTCCTGAGAGTGATAAACAAATGGCGAAACGGTTAGGTTGTACATATGATTCTGTTTCCTCTTTATGGACCACGCCAGCACATCAGACTTGTATGTCTGATGTACTGGCTTTCTGGGTCATCGAATGTGTACACTTTGCAACTCATTGTGGGGCTCGGGGACTAGTGATTTGTTGCTGGACACTTGGTGGCACCCTAAAATGCAGGGGTTGGCCCAGAGTATCAGTAATCGGTGTTTGATTTGTCAGCAATATAACACCGGAAAAGGTATCCCTTGTGGGAGGGGCAAACCCCATTGCCCAGTGGTCCCTTTGAGACGCTCCAAATGGATTACATTGAGTTGGAAAGGTGTCAATGTTATAAATATGTTTTGGTCATTGTGGACGAGTTCAGCAGATGGGTTGAGGCGTATCCGAGTACCGATAATAAAGCTGCTACTGTGGTTATAGTTTTGATGAGGGAAATCATTCCCCGGTACAGTAGACCAGCTCAGTTGAGTTCTGATAACGGGCCTCATTTTCTTGGACAGATTAACCTGCCTCCCTTCTCCAGTGCTATTTTACAGGTGTGGAGCATGATGGGGTGGCTACGCACCGTCTGTGTGATATTTGGCCTCACCTCGCTTGGAGTGTTATTGGCGACGGACATGGAAAAGGGGAATATTATCTATATTTGTAACCCCAACCAATCTACAAGGATACGTCACCTATGCAAAGGTGATGTTCTTCGCTGCCCCCATATATGAAGACATGGTATCGACTCATGGAAGGTCGTTAAAGTTAAGGAGAATGCAGGAGTCATGAAGCAATTGCACCGGTCCCGGCGATGGGAAGGGAACATTATATGGGCATTGCCTTGTTTTTGGAATACATGTAAATTTGATTTTGGATGTGTTAAGATTGGTGCGATAAAGGTAACATCAGGCCGTCAGGAGAGCGTAGGAAGAGGCTGTGAGAGAGAGAGGGACTAGAGAGAGGATGGGGTGTGTGAGAAGGGAAGTACAGCTAGAACGTAGGTTATCAGGAGATACACTTAATTTAGTTAAAGGCCAAACTGAGGAAAACCTGGGTAGTATGAATCACTTCTACCAGATTTACCACCGCTTGTATGGCCACGGACGGGTTGTCTGCTACCCGAACCCCGCAGCGGTGTCTAGGTTATTTTCTGTTTCACCGCTTTGGGGCACTCCCCAAACGGTGGTTCATTGTCAGCATTCCGAGCCACCGCCCGAGCAAGTCACTCTTCCTTACGATCCGGGTTCAGCACCACTGGCTATTTGCCTTCCCCTTCCTCGGGATAATTCCCATTCACAGTATGATAGACTGCAACGGTGGAGGGCATATATACCTAGCCACTTCACTCCCAATAGGGATTCCCGGTCGTACGAGAATTGTTTCAGCAGTGAAGGATACGGCTGTTTGCTGGTAGAGGTGGAAACGAATATAACATGTCTGTTCCCCACCTGTACGGACAGGAGGTGTCATATCACCCAGGCGTCTGGACAATGCGTTTGTTACAACACCACTTGCGTTCCATTGAACGCCGGCCTCCAGCTCCTTTGTGGCTGGGCGAATGTCTCATATATCACTGTTGGGACGAGGGCTTTCCGCATTGCTAGGCGGCCCGAATGGGCGTTTCGATGCTAGATAGACTGGGCTACTGGGGGGGTTCCTTGGCTGTCAGCAATAGGAATTATTTTATTTGTGGCCTTACCATCTTGGGAAATGAAACCTTGGGCGCCCTCGGGGCAATAACCAAGGAATTGTCTCAGCTATGGTTGTTTGCAATGCAGAACCGGTATGCTCTTGACGATCTTCTGGCCCGTGAGGGTGGGGTATGCGCCATAGTACAGGGCAAGTGTATCATGGGAGTTCAGGACTTGACCGCTAACATCACTAAATTTATGGATCGCATACGGGATCACCTGGACGGAATGCAGGATCCTGGCGCTTGGGGTAACTGGGGATTTGGAGGTTGGAAGGACTGGTTGATAAATATGGTCATGTATTTAGTGGTGGCTATCGGCTGCATCTTTATGGGCCCAGCCATCCTTAAATGTGTGATGGGCAGAATGCGGGGTACACTGGAACAGATCAACGCCCCTAAAATCTTAGCTGTCAAAATCCATGAGGGTGCAGCAGATGAGGGGGGGCTACTACAGGAATTGGAAATGCAGTGACGGATCTTTTTAGATGAGGGACCGTAGCTATGGATTGGATAGTTCGGTTATCATGGAATGATAAAAAGAGGGAATGACGAATGTGATATAAAATAGTTACTTTAGAGATATTAGTTACTGTAATGTAGAGATAGGCCAGTCTCATTCTGGTGAGTTCACAGACAAAGGATTTCAGACCGCATGGCAAAGCAAGGAGGAGGTGTGTCCACCAAAGGAGGAGAAAAGGATGCTGGGTAATAGGGGCAGAGGAAGGGATTGGAAGTGAGCCAACCAGAATGTCTGACCAGGTCAGGAGGGGCATAGGATGACCTATGGGAATTGTGTATGTGAAACTTGATACCATTTGAATTGATTTGCAGAGATCCCTTTGTCTCTTTGTTCATTCGCTTTCCGGGGTGTAGGAGACTGGATGTGTCTTATGCCTCTGAGATGAATCAGGCTTGCAAGCCAAATAAAATAACTAATGCTGTACCTGCAAATCCCTCTCGACTTTTATTAAGGCCAGACTGACGGGTAAAGAAATTTGGGATTTGTCAGAGGTCCTTCAAACCTAAACAATATTCCATTAGCTAGCTCCCTGTAGTAAACAAGTAAATGGTACTCAAGATCTATTAGCAGACCATTTTACCTGCAAATCAATGATTACCTCAATTTTACAATACCTTAATCACAACTCTAGTAGTAATATTATCTGTATGCATCTTGACCCAGGTTTTAATAACATTACTGCAAAAAATATACCCTATAAAATGACAATTTCTTACATTCATCACATCTCTCAGAGGAGTTTGAGTCTTTAGAACTCTCTTCCTCAAAATACAGTGGAAGCGGAGTCTTTGAATATTGTTAAGGCAGAAGTAGATAGATTCTTGATGAGCAAGGGGATGGAAGGTTATCGAGGGGGTAGGCGTGCATGTGGATTCGATGTTAAAATCAGATCGAATCAGTTATTGAATGTGGAGTAAGTGGCCTATTCCTGCTCCTAATTTGTATCTTTTAAATTTCAACAGACAGAGGGATATAGATTTGAAATCTAATGTAGAGGACATGAAACTGTAACTATATTCTCTGGATTGGAAAATATTCATTGAAATCTTACAAAAAGGTAAAATTACTAAACTAATGCCAGAATTCAGAGGTTAGAATAGTTAAAAAGGATGAACATACTGAGTTTTTCAAGAAAAGCCAGCTGAGAGCAACCTAATCGAGCTCTGTAAAACTATGAAGAGGTTTGATAGAGAAGAAAGAGAAAATGTGGACCGTGTGAACCTCAGGAGAAACTTTACCGAAAGAGTTAGAACGTGGAACTTCCTGCCACATGAGATGGTTGGGGTGGACAGCATCGAGGCACGTAATGGAAGCTAGACAGGCACAAAGGAAAAAGTGATAAGAGATGCTGAAAGGGTTAAATGAAGTAGAATGGGAGGAGGTGTGTGTGGTGCATGAAACACCAGTTGGACCAAATGCTATGTTTTAGAATGTAAGTTCTATGATTCCAAAATTATGACCACAACTTATTTGTTTCCTTGTATTTTCCATCTGGCCCTGGATGTTGCAATGGTAACGATTGGGAAATTGTCCACATTCACCTGCATTGCTCCACCAAACCAGAAACACAGAAAGATAGGGAAATACACAAGTTGCTGTCAGTGATTCTCCACTCTATCAGAGATGGTGCTATTGTGATCCCACCAACATCCCCTACATTACAATAACCAATCCTTTGGCGATCAAAGAATGAACAGAAATGTAGCAATAACCCTTGAGAGACCCTGTTGAATGAGATGTAATTGGGTGTTTAATGGGTCACAGCAGCGTTTCATAATAGTTATGTATTCCGCAAGAAAATGCATTTTAAGGTTATCTTTAAAAATAATGAATTTTGAAAAGAATTCCTTGATTTTGGTTTACAAAAGGACTGAAACAAAATGGATTCCGATGCTCACAAGATTTCTTTTTTTTGATTCAACCACTATCACGCAGATGTAGACTAGGCTGTGCTTACCTGAAGAGGATTCACAAAAGACAATCAGTTATTTAGTTATGGTTCACTCAGGTCTCGACCAGGAGATAACAAAGTTTTTATGCCTCATTGTAAGAATGTAGATGTTGCCTTGGCCAGAACAAAATCTAAGAAGCACAGGTTGGAGAAGGACTGTTTGAAGTGTTGGTGCCTTATCTGGAAGATGATCTGGCATTATGGACATGTCACATAACAAGCGTAGTCATCTTGGCTTTCCTGCAAAAAACATTGAAAAAGGCAGGAAAGTAGCTACAACACAAAGATCCACCTTGAAGAAGTTTTAACCCAGGGAAAGATAGCGAGAAACAGCCACAATTCTGTTGTTGGTAACTCGGCAGTTTGAAAGTGCCACATTGCAGAACCAGAAGAGCCTTATCTCTTCCTTGTAAACTTGATTCACCAACGAGGCTCACTTGTTAAAGCTACATCTGACCGTTCAACAGTGGAAGCCATCGCAGATGCATGGACACTCTACAACTAAAGAACCTTCACTTCAGACAATGCAACATCTCGATGTCAAAACATATCGGGCCTGCACCAACTACATGCGTTTTTAAGTATTATTGTATTATTTTCATTGGGAACTAATCTTTTCTTAAAATAAATTTAGAGTACCCAATTCATTTTTTCCAATTAAGGGGCAATTTAGCGTGTTCAATCCAATCTTTGGATTGTGGGGGCTAAACCCACGCAAACACGGGGAGAACGTGCAAACTGTACATGGACAGTGACCCAGAGCTGGGATCGACCTGGGACCTCGGCGCCATGAGACTGTACTAATCTTTGTGTGTGTTAGTAACTTCACCTTTTCATAAACAACTTCCAGGAAATACTGTGACATAAAGTAACTTTTATCTTTTCAGTAAAATGGCTTTTTTGTTGGGTTATTTTAAATTAAATTATTCACTCGAGGTGAAAAGAATACACATTCACATCAAATATATTATTCACGGGCAACTTTGGGGAAACACCTTTTAAAACGTCTGCAACAAAATGGTATAATAACTTCATGAATACTGTTAAACAACATCACTGACCTGTGAAAACTAATAGTGTATTTGTGGAATGTCAAACCTCTCCAATATGATAGCAAATTCTATATTATTACTTTTTTAAAGTTTGTTCATAACATTTTTAGCTTCTATCTTGATCTAATCATAAACATGTATTTCACTATCTGAAATTTAAAATTACATATGAAGGGATTCAGTGTTTTAAACTTCTTGGTCTGCTGTCTGTGAGAATGCTTCAATGTGACATAATGCTTACCCTGCTTGCTGACATTACTACTACAGAACACCTATCAATTCCCCTGACCTGGCGCCATGTTCAAACTGACATGAGGAAGCAGAAAATGTCACAGAAACCAGTAGTTATTTTTGGACAACCTTCTTCAACATCAGCAGAGAACTGTTGCTTTCCCACTGCTAGGAAAATCCAGCCATTACCTTACTTAGTCCCAATGTTTCCTACTGTGCAGAAAGAGGCCATTCGGCCCATCGAGTCTGCACCGACCCTCCAAAAGAGCACCCCACCAAAGCCCACTCCACCGCCCTATCCCTGCAACCCCGCCTAACCTGCATTCCTTTGGATTTTGGGAGGACACCAGAACACCTGGAGGAAACCCACACAGACACGGGGAGAATGCGCAAACTCCACACAGACCCAAGGCCAGAATTGAACCAGAGTCCCTGGCGCTGTGAGGGAGCAGTGATAGCCACCGTGCCACCCTGCTGCCCTTCTTCTCTTTGGCATTTACGACAATCTTTTTTTGTCTGCCTCACAATATTCTATTTTTTGTTTTGCGGTCTTCTCCATTGACCTGAAGAGGTAAAGCGGAGAATGCACCTTAGGTTTAGATAACCCATTTCAAAGCGGGAGGCCTTGTGGTGCCATGGTAGCAGTTGGCTCTGAGCCCTAAATTCAAGGTATGAATCCCACTCCAGGTCTTGTTGGCCGCAGAAGGTGCATAAACCTGGCCCAAGCAGGCTCATCAACCTACAAATCTTTCCACTGCACCTGTGGCAGGCGATAAGGGTGGCAGAGTCTCCTCCTCCAGAACCTGGAGCAGGCAATGGCAAGCGCAGCCATTGGCAACACATGCAAGTCCCTGGTTGCATGGTACCTGAAGAGAGACAGAGAGAGACGTTTGAATTATTCAGCAGAGAAAAGAAATCCCAAATGCCAATGTGGTCAGATCTCAGTCTCCTTTTAATTTGCCCCAAAGGTTTAGTGTAGTTACTTAAAGTGGGCTAACAAGCTACACCATAGCTGATTGAGAACAAATTCTCTGTTCGGATCTCACTTCGCTGACTGTGCCACAAGGTTACACGGGGAAGGATCAGAGAGCCGGAGGGGGCAATACAGCCGGTTACGGCCCAGTACTGTACCTGGAACACATGATATTTGTGAATGAACTGGAGGCTCCCCGCCGAGTAGCTCCGGTTATACTTCACCACGAACCGCTGGAAGAGTTTCTCGGAGTGGCCGGCAGCCGCCTCTCGACTCTCGTTCCCCGGCTGCTGGAAGTGAAACGGTCCGGGGAAAGCGAGCTGGACACCGGACAAGCACCATAGTAGGAATGCCCAGGGCATGGTGCTGGAGTCAGAGGGCGGGGGGCAAACAAAGAGCCTGTGGACCCTGAGTGTTAGTCAGCCCTGCAGCCACTGCTCCCAGTCCGACTCACATCCGGAACACATACAAATCCCAAGAAACATCCCGGGGCTTTCACTTTCACTTTTAACACGGCTGAGTCAGCTGGAGGAGTATGTTAAATTGCAATTCTAATGTAGCTCAGCTGGGTTAAAAACAAATCTTAAATTCCCCTCGAGCGCTTTCTGAAAGGGCGACGAGGTCAAATTCAATAGTAACTTTCAAAAGAATAAGATTATAGACTTGAAAAGGGGAAATATGCCGGGCTGGCTGTCCAGCAGCGTAAACAAGGCAGCACCCTAAGTAGCATCAAGTCCTGCTCAGGGGTGTTGGACAGAGTAATTCGCACAGTGCTGGGGGAGGTGATCTACACTAGAGTGGCCTGAGTGACATTGGAACAGAAGTAGGCCAATCAACCCATGGACTCTACTCCACCATTCAATATGATCATGGCTGCTCAGACACTTCAATGCCTTTCCCCCCACACTATCCCAATATCCCTATATGCCATTGGCATTTAGAAATTTGTCAATCTCTACTTTAAACATATACAATGACGGAACTTCCATAGCCCTCTGGGATATAGAATTCTAAAACTTCATAACCCTCTGTGTAAATAAATTTCTCATCTCCGTTCTCATCCCCCTTATTTATAAATCATGCCCACTGATTCTCGATTCCCCAGCCAAGGAAAAACATCTTACCTGCATCTACCCTGTCTCATCCTTTAAGTATTTTGTAAGTTTCAATGAGATCATCTCTCATTCTTTGATACTCTGGGGAATGCAGGCCCAGTTTCCCCAATCTCTCTTCATAAGGCAGTCCTGGTGAATCTTCGTCACACTCCCTCCATGGCAAGTGTGGTGAAATGTATTCACCAGGAGATGTGGTGCCTGTGTAACCTTTAACCTTTAAGGATTGAGCTGGAACCAGGGCCCCCCTCGGGACGGTATATAGTCCTGCGCCCAGTGGGTGGTGCTCATTTGTACAGAAGTCACTGGCAGGCTAGTTCTTTGTGTAATAAAGCCTTCGTTCACTTGTTCATATGGTCTCGCTGTGAATTGATGGTATATCAATTTATTACACAAACAACGTCACTATGGACGCCGCTCTCAAGCCAGGAAAACTCGACTTAGACGCCCGTGCCCCAGAAGACAAGGGGATCTTCTCTCACTGGCTCCGCTGCTTCGAAGCCTACCTCGGCTCTTCCGAAGCGCCTATCCCCGAAGCTCGCAAGCTGCACCTCCTCCACGCCCGGGTGAGCCATCGAATTTCAGTTTTGATCGAAAAGGCGACCACGTACGAGGCAGCGGTCGCGATTCTGAAGATGCGCTCCAAGCCTGTAAACGAGGTGTTTGCGCGGCATCTGCTCACTACCCGCCGTAGCGCGCAGGAGAATCTCTGGACGAATATCTGGAAAACCTGACCCTACTCGCCAGAAACTGTAATTATCAAGATGTAACGGCTGAGGAGCACATGAAGCTGCACATCCGGGACACCTATGTGGCTGGTGTCCGCTCTAATTACGTCAGGCAGCGACTGCTGGAAAACGGGGCTACCGACCTGCAGGACACGGTAAAACTAGCCACCTCGTTAGAGGTGGCCTACCAGAGCCTCAGCGCATTCCCTGCAGACCCAGTGTGCCCCGCGATGCGGATGTCGCCAGACCCAGCCATGCCACAGCCCTGTGCCGCGCGGCTGACCACCCAGACCGGGGAACCTTCTGCGGCCAGGGCCAACACCCACGGCAGCGTTGCCCAGCCCACTCTGCGACATGCAGCGACTGCGGCATAAAGGGTCACTTCGCCAGAGTCTGTCTGGCCAGATCGAAAGCCCAGAAGCCAAAAGCTCCTCAGGCCCGACCCATGGACTCACAGGCCCGCAGACCCCATAATGCGGCTGCGTGCCTGCTGGAAACGCCCTCTTCAGACCCATCATCAGCCACGTGCAACTCGTGGGGGCGGCCATCTTCAGCTCCAGCCGACACGTGCGACTCATGGGGGCGCCATTTTATGACCCAGATTCCTCCAACTACACTGATTACCCGCAGCTGGGCACCGTCGCCCTCGACCAGTCGCGGCCGAAGCACCTGAGGAGTTCCATGATGGTCGTCTGGGTCAACGGGCACGAGACCCCCTGTCTCTTCGACTCCGGGAACACAGAGAGCTTTGTAAACCCCGAAACAGTAAGGCGCTGCTCCCTGCGCACATATCCCACATCTCAAACGATCTCCCTCGCCTCCGGATCCCATTCGGTCCAGATCCGGGGGTACTGTGTCGCGAACCTCGCGATACAGGGCGCTGAGTATGCTCTTTTAAAGCTGTATGTCCTCTCTCACTTCTGCAGCCCTCTACTGCTTGGACTGGACTTCTAATACAGTCACCGAAGCCGGACCCTGAAGTTCGACGGACCCCTCACAGTATGTAGCCTCGCGGCCCTTAAGGTCACCCCCCCCCTCGCTCTTCGCGAACCTCACCCCTGACTATTAGCCCATCGCCACCAGAAGCAGGCGGTACAGTGCACAAGATATGACTTTCATCAAGTCAGAGGTCCAGCGACTCTTGAGAGAGGGGGTCACCGAGGCCAGCAACAGCCCCTGGAGAGCTCAGGTGGTGGTTGTCAGGACTGGGGAAAAGAACCGGATGGTAGTGGACTACAACCAGACCATAAACTGGTTCACGCAACTGGATGCGTACCCCCTCCCCCGCATTGCGGAGATGGTCAACCAGATCGCACAATACCGGGTTTTTATCCATGATGGAACTGAAGTCTGCCTACCACCAGCTCCCGATTCGCCCGGAAGATCGCCACTACACGGATTTTGAAGCAGCCGGCCGACTCTTCCACTTCCTCAGGGTCCCTTTCGGCGTCACCACTCGGTCTTCCAGAGAACGATGGACCGAATGGTGGACCAGTACGGGCTGCGGGCTACATACCCGTACTTGGACAGTGTCACCGTCTGCGGCCATGACCAGCAGGACCACGACGCCAGCCTTAAGAAGTTCCTCCACACCGCCCAATCCCTCAACCTTACATATAATAGGGAGAAGTGCGTTTTCCGGACAACCCGGCTAGCCATACTCGGCTATGTAGTGCAAAACGGAGTCCTGGGGCCCGACCCCGACCGCGTGCGCCCCCTCACGGAACCTTCCCTTCCCCACAGCCTCAAGGTCCTCAAACGGTGCCTGGGGCTTTTCTCATACTACGCCCAGTGGGTCCCCAACTACGCGGACAAAGCCCGACCACTATGTTTCCCCTGACGGCTGAGGCCCACTCGGCCTTCTGCCGCATTAACGCCGCCATGCACGCAGTGGACGAGTCCATCCCTTTTCAGGTAGAGAGTGATGCATCAGACATCGCCCTGGCTGCTACCCTCAAGCAGGTGGGCAGGCCCGTAGCCTTCTTCTCTAGAACCCTCAATGCTTCCGAGATTTGACACGCCTCTGTCGAGAAGGAAGCGCAAGCCATTGTGGAAGCTGTGCGGCATTGGAGGCACTACCTAGCTGGTAGGAGGTTCACCCTCTTCACTGACCAACGGTCGATAGCCTTTATATTTGACAATGCACAGCGGGGCAAGATTAAAAATGATAAGATCTTGAGGTGGAGGATCGAACTCGCCACCTACACGTACGATATTAAGTATCGTCCTGGGGAACTCAACGAGCCCTCAGATGCCCTGTCCCGCGGTACTTGCGCCAGCGCGCAGGAGGACCGACTGCGGGCTCTCCACAACGACCTCTGCCACCCAGGGGTCACCCGGCTTGTCCATTTTATTATTTTAGGGCAACCTGCCCTACTCCACCGAGGAGGTCAGAACCATGACCAGGGTTTGCCAAGTCAGCGCGGGAGCAAACCGCACTTCTATCGGCCAGACAAGGCCCATCTGGTAAAGGCCTCCCGGCCCTTTGAGCGCCTCAGTATCGACTTCAAGGGGCCACTCCCGTCCACCAACCGCAATCTGTACTCCCTGACCGTCATTGACAAGTACTCCCGCTTCCCTTTCGCTGTCCCTTGCCCCGACCTGACCTCGGCCATAGTAATAAAAGCCCTGCACAGCATCTTCACACTGTTCGGTTTCCCTGCATACATCCACAGTGACCGGGGCACATCGTTTATGAGCGATGAGCTGCGTCAGTACCTGCTCGGTAAGGGCATCGCCTCGAGCAGGACTACCAGCTACAACCTGCAGGGCAACGGGCAGGTGGAGAGGGAGAACACGACGGTATGGAAGGCCGTCCTTCTTGCCCTCCGGTCTAGACGTCTCCCAGCTCCCCACTGGCAGGAGGTCCTCCCTGACGCGCTCCACTCCATTAGGTCGCTCCTCTGCACAGCCACGAATGAGACTCCTCACAACCGCTTGTTTGTCTTCCCCAGGAAGTCCATCTCCGGGGTCTCGCTTCCATCCTGGCTGAAAACTCCGGGGCCTGTCCTTCTCCGGAGGCATGTGAGGAGCCATAAGACCGACCCCCTAGTCGAGAGGGTCCAGCTGCTGCACGCAAATCCCCTACCTGGCGCCCGTTGGTTCCCCTGCCAATGCGCCCCCCCCCCCCCGCATTCCAGCATCGCCTACCGCCACCAAACATGTCTCTTTCGCCCCCCAGGGGCTCCTGTGTCCTCCCGCGCCTACGCTGCCCCCCACGCCTGCACTGCCCCCCATGCCTTCACAGCAGCCACCCACCACCCACCTGCCGACCACTACCCCACAACCGTCTCCGACACGCCGGGCGGAAGCTCCGAACAACACGCTCTCGGAGTCACCATCATTTACTACGACTGCCCGCCGCACCGCCAGAGCTGAGGAGGTCTAAAAGGATGATCCAGCCTCTGGATAGACTGGACATTTGACCCACGTCACCCCTGCCGGACTTTGTGTTTTTTTTTAAACAGGGGGTGAATGTGGTGAAACGTATTCACCAGGAGATGTGGTGCCTGTGTAACCTTTAACCTTTAAGGATTGAGCTGGAGAGTAGTCAGGGTGTGGAATCCCCTGCCTGCAACAGTAGTGGACTTGCCAACACTAAGGGCATTCAAATGGTAATTGGATAGACATATGGACGATAAGGGAATAGTGTAGATGGGCTTTAGAGTGGTTTCACAGGTCGGCGCAATATCGAGGGCCGAAGGGCCTGTACTGCGCTGTAATGTTCTATGTTCTATGGAACCCCGGTGGGCTCTGCTTTTGGCTCCGCCCGCCCCGGGACGGTATATAGTCATGCGCCCAGTGGGTGGCGCTCATTAGTACAGAAGTCACTGGCAGACTAGTTCTTTGTGTAATAAAGCCTTTGTTCACTTTTTCATATGGTCTCACTGTGAATTGATGCTATATCAGCAATAATACCCTTTCTCAGCAGGTACAGCGGGCGGTGAGGAAAGCTAATGGCTGTTGAGGCCAGTTGGTTGGATATATTCAAGAGGGAGCTGGATGTGGCCCTTGTGGCTAAAGGGATCAAGGGGTATGCAGAGAAAGCGGGAGTGGGATACTGAATTTGCACGATCAGCCATGATCATATTGAATGGTGGTGCAGGCTCGAAGGGCCGAATGGCTTACTCCTGCACCTATTTTCTATGTTTCTATGGTTTCTGAGGGAAGGGGACCAAAACTGCGCGCACAGCTCCAGGTGCATTCTAATCAAGCTTCTATACAATTGAAGCAAGACCTCATTACTCCTGTACTCAAATCCTCTTGTGACAAAGGCTAACATTCCATTAACAAATGGCTGCACCTGAATGCTTGCCTTCAGTGACTTATGGACAAGGACACAAAGGTCCCTTTGTACCTCTAGACTTTCTAATGTTTTACCATTTAGGAAATACTCTACACATCTCTTCCTTTTACCAAAATGGATTATCTCTCATTTTGCCACATGTTGGCCCATAATTTCCGGCTTGTGTCGGGAAGCCTCAGGCCGCTGATTTTGAAAGAGAAATACCTGCACTCCGATGTTACAACGAACCTTCCTTTCTCTTCGACAGCGTCCTGATCTGCACAGGCTTCAGTGTCGCACAGGAGGCCTTCCCCCTTATGACATGACAAGCTTGGGAACGCCCATTGAGGGCAGGCATTTAAACAGATAGAGAACAGCAGGCAACTGTTTTAACAAGTGTTTTAAACGTAATTAGATGTTCTTTCCACAGTTTTTTTTGCTTTTTCTTTTAAACAGGCATGACTATTGTTGTTGATTCTTTTAAAGTAATTTTAATTTTATTTTTATGATTAATGCTGATTATTTATAAGTGAACATAGGTTGTGTTATTTGTTTTAATCTGTGAAGCTATTTAAGCCTGCACTATATTATTATATAAATATAAGTTTACATGTGGCACGCTGAAAATGTTTGTATGTTTTAATGTTGATGATGGTCATAAGATTTTAGAAGTGCCCCAGTGCTTTTTGCTGTAGCTGTCCTTGTAACATCTGATTTTATTTTTTAATCCTGTTTCTAAAATCACTGCAGTGCAGAAGAAAGTTATTCGGCATCAACTCTGCACTGACACTCCGAAAAAGCACCCTATCCAGTCCCAAGCCCCCACCCTATCCTCATAACCCCACCTAACCTTTGGACACTAAGGGGCACTAGCAAGGCTAATCCACCTAACCTGCAATCTTTGGACTGTAGGAGGAAACCGAAGCACCTGGAGGCAGCGGCGGCAGCACAATGGCACAGTGGTTAGCACTGTTGCCTCACAGCGCCAGGGACCCAAGTTTAATTCCGGCTTGAGTGACTGTGCTCTCCCAATGCCTGCAGGTTTTCCTTTGGGTGTTCTGGTTTCTTCCCACCGTCCAAAGATGTGCAGGTTTGGTGGATTGGCCATGTTAAGTTGCCTCTTAGTGCCCAGGGATGTACAGGTTAGGATCTGAAGATAACGCGGGAGAGTGGACCCATGTCATTGTTCAGGTGATATGTTAAATGTTGAGTTAAATGTTAACTGGTTTCAAAGGGTCAGTGCAGACTTGATGGGCCAAGTGGCCTCCTTCTGCACTGTAGGAATGCTATGGTTCTATTCCATTGTTCTCGGAAACCCATGTAGACATGGGGAGAATGCAAAAACACCACACAGTCAATTGAACACGGGTCCCTGGAGGCAGCAGTGCTAACTAATCTGCCACTGTGTTACCCATGTTAAATATGTTTCTGCTTTGTTTACTTCAATTAGCTTATTCATGTCTAATTATCTCAAAATTAAAAGTTGTGTTTTTATGTTTCGGTAAGACATTTGTAGAAGCTTATAAAGTTTAATGTAAAACATTTATTAACAAAAATAATTTTATAAATACAAAACTTTAAAACCAGTTAACATTTAACTCAACATTTAACTTTATCAGCTGAACAATGACATGAACCTACCTCAACTTTTACAAATTTCTTGCAATAAAATATATTTTCTCATTCAAACACAACGGTTCCATTTGTAAAGGGAAGGGAGATTTGTTGGGAATGGGTGGGTGATTGATTCGCTGCAATACCTGTCAGAGAAATAGTTCGCATTAGCTTATATAAAACACCTGAGGCATTAAACTTTTTGTTAAAGCATTTCAAATAATCACTGAGGCTTCTAAGGTTGAACATTACATCAGGGACACTCGTATACAACTCAGCATAAAATAGTTTGCAAAATCCAAATGTACTTTAGATCTGAATCAGCTGGGAAGACAGGCATGCTACATTAGTGTCCTTGAAGGAAGCAATAGCACCAGTATTGAGGCCATGATCATCCAAAACCAATTCCGTTGAGCCACCCATATGCTTAGGATGTCAGAGCCGACTGCCAAAGCCAATCATCTTCACCCAGCTCAGGGAAGGATCCCAAACAAGAGGAGGAAAAAGAAAGCTATTCAAAGACACTTATTTCAAGAAATGGACATCAATGCCTGGGAGACCTTTGCTTGGAGGAACCTCCTGATTGAAGGGTCACAATTGTTCAAGAATACCCAACACAAGGGGAGGTTCGGAAATGGAGCCTGATAAAGGAATATCCGTGACTTAGCTTCCAAGGACCGACCGCACCTTTTGGAAACTCGTGCCAAGTGAGTGATTGAAGATTCGGCTCTTGAATCAGGATCATTAGCCCACGCAAGGACCCACAGAACCCGTGACCAGTAAATTAGGTTAACTTTTTAGTTTATAATTAATTAATTGATGCAGCTTGTATTAGGGATGTTTATATTAAATTCAATGTTTGCCTACAGATTTAACCCTACACTCTTACTGTGTTGTGATGCTCGATGTGAATGTCTATTCCAGCTCCACAGTCTCACAGAGAGAAAAATGAGAAAGAGATGGAGAGAGAGTGAGAGTGTGGGAGTAAGACTCAAGGCCTCAGGCCCTGTGAACAGAACACCCTGCTCACAGCCTGAACCACAGTGTCCGCTCCCTCATGGCCTCTGTTTCAGTGCCCGCTCCGCTCAAAGTCTCGCGCATTGTCACCACTCCGCTCACAGACTCAGACTTTGTGAATGCTCCACTCACTGCCTCCTCCTCTGTCATCACTCGGCTCAGGTCCACAGCCTCTGTGACTGCACTGCTCCCATCGCCCCCATTCCATTACCGAGCCGCTCACGGCCTCGGCCTCTGTCACTACACTGTTCGGGATCTTAGCCTCTGTGACTGCACCACTCTCAGCCTTGGTCTCAGAACATTCTGCTCACAGCACTGCCTTCTCTGAGGCCACATGGGTTGAATGTAGAGGAACAGATAAGGGTGTGTATGACAGATATTGAGAATTAGCCTGAATATAGGAGGTTCAGAGCAGAAGCGAGAACACAAATAAGAGAAGCAAAATCCTATGGGTGGAGACTGCCAGTTAGCATATAAATGAATACAAAAGACTTCAATTGGCATATAAAAAGTGACAGGGTGGTAAAAGGAGGGTGGAGCTGATTATGGAACTGAAAGGGGGTTTAGACATGAAGGGAGGCAGAATGGTACTGAATGACACAGAACTTGGTGTCCAAGTCACAATGAAAATGGAGGTAGTTGAGACATTGATGTGTTAAAAATTGACAAGAGGTATTTGATAGGCTGGCTTTGCTGAAAATTGGTAAGTTACTAGGCTGAGATGAGATACATTTAAGGATATGGATTTGATATTGCGTACAGAGAAGGAGAAGAACACAGCAGGAGAACAACGCAGGTTACAGAGATAGAGAGGGTCACAGGGGTTGGATGAGGTTACAGAGTTCAGGACTGCTGTAGGGGTAGATACTGTTACAGAGATAGAGAGGGTCACGGGGGCTGGAGGAGGTTACAGAGTTCAGGACTGCTGTAGGGTAGATACTGTTACAGAGATAGAGAGGGTCATGGGGGCTGGAGGATGTTACAGAGTTCAGGACTGCTGTAGGGGTAGATACTGTTACAGAGATAGAGAGGGTCACAGGGGCTGGAGGAGGTTACAGAGTTCAGGACTGCTGTAGGGGTAGTTACTGTTACAGAGATAGAGAGGGTCACGGGGTTGGAGGAGGTTACAGAGTTCAGGACTGCTGTAGGGGTAGTTACTGTTACAGAGATAGAGAGGGTCACGGGGTTGGAGCAGGTTACAGAGTTCAGGACTGCTGTAGGGGTAGATACTGTTACAGAGATAGAGAGGGTCACGGGGGCTGGAGGATGTTACAGAGTTCAGGACTGCTGTAGGGGTAGATACTGTTACAGAGATAGAGAGGGTCACGGGAGCTGGAGGAGGTTACAGAGTTCAGGACTGCTGTAGGGGTAGATACTGTTACAGAGATAGAGAGGGTCACAGGGGCTGGAGGAGGTTACAGAGTTAAGGACTGCTGTAGGGGTAGATACTGTTACAGAGATAGAGAGGGTCACAGGGGCTGGAGGAGGTTACAGAGTTCAGGACTGCTGTAGGGGTAGATACTGTTACAGAGATAGAGAGGGTCACAGGGGCTGGAGGAGGTTACAGAGTTCAGGACTGCTGTAGGGGTAGTTACTGTTACAGAGATAGAGAGGGTCACGGGGTTGGAGGAGGTTACAGAGTTCAGGACTGCTGTAGGGGTAGTTACTGTTACAGAGATAGAGAGGGTCACGGGGTTGGAGCAGGTTACAGAGTTCAGGACTGCTGTAGGGGTAGATACTGTTACAGAGATAGAGAGGGTCACGGGGGCTGGAGGATGTTACAGAGTTCAGGACTGCTGTAGGGGTAGATACTGTTACAGAGATAGAGAGGGTCACGGGAGCTGGAGGAGGTTACAGAGTTCAGGACTGCTGTAGGGGTAGATACTGTTACAGAGATAGAGAGGGTCACAGGGGCTGGAGGAGGTTACAGAGTTGAGGACTGCTGTAGGGGTAGATACTGTTACAGAGATAGAGAGGGTCACAGGGGCTGGAGGAGGTTACAGAGTTCAGGACTGCTGAAGGGGTAGATACTGTTACAGAGATAGAGAGGGTCATGGGGTTGGAGGAGGTTACAGAGTTCAGGACTGCTGTAGGGGTAGATACTGTTACAGAGATAGAGAGGATCACGGGGTTGGAGGATGTTACAGAGTTGAGGACTGCTGGAGGGGTAGATACTGTTACAGAGATAGAGAGGGTCACGGGGTTGGAGGATGTTACAGAGTTCAGGACTGCTGTAGGGATAGATACTGTTACAGAGATAGAGAGGGTCACAGGGTTGGAGGATGTTACAGAGTTCAGGACTGCTGTAGGGGTAGATACTGTTACAGAGATAGAGAGGGTCACAGGGGCTGGAGGAGGTTACAGAGTTCAGGACTGCTGTAGTGGTAGATACTGTTACAGAGATAGAGAGGGTCACAGGGGCTGGAGGAGGTTACAGAGTTGAGGACTGCTGTAGGGGTAGATACTGTTACAGAGATAGAGAGGGTCACAGGGGCTGGAGGAAGTTACAGAGTTCAGGACTGCTGTAGGGGTAGATACTGTTACAGAGATAGAGAGGGTCACGGGGTTGGAGGATGTTACAGAGTTCAGGACTGCTGTAGCGGTAGACAAGGTTACAGAGATAGAGAGGGTCACGGGGTTGGAGGAGGTTACAGAGTTCAGGACTGCTGTAGGGGAGATACTGTTACAGAGATAGAGAGGGTCACGGGGGCTGGAGGAGGTTACAGAGTTAAGGACTGCTGTAGGGGTAGATACTGTTACAGAGATAGAGAGGGTCACGGGGGCTGGAGGAGGTTACAGAGTTCAGGACTGCTGTAGGGGAGATACTGTTACAGAGATAGAGAGGGTCACGGGGGCTGGAGGAGGTTACAGAGTTAAGGGCTGCTGGAGGGGTAGATAAGGTTACAGAGATAGAGAGGGTCATCGGGGCTCAAAGATTTGTACACAGAGGGGGAAAAGTATATGGATAGCAGGATGCCAGAGACATAGGGCGGGCTGTATGGGATGTAGGGTTATTCATGAAGGTCCCTCCTCAACCTTGCCCCTTGCCTGAGGTGTGGTGATCCTCGGGTCAAATCACCACCAGTCAGCTCTCCCCCCTCAAAGTGGAAAGCAGCCTATGGGCATCTGGAACTATTGCAACTTACTTATTTTACTGTAGGGGATGGGACTATTATAGAGATAGGGAAGGTTGTAGGGGCTGTATGAAGTTTGAAAATTCAGATGGGCTGTAACACTTGTAGGAGGTTTCAAAGATAGAAAGCGTTGTAGGGATGGGAAGAAGCTATAGAGACAGAGTGTTGTAGGGGCTGGAGGCTGTTACAGATACAGGGAGAGTTGTATGTTGGGGGAAGATTACAGACCTCGGCTGGTATTAAGAGACTCAAGACAGTGACTGGGATCAAAACAGTTTTATGGCTATTGGGGATTTCAGACAAAGGGAGCAGTTGTGGGCAATTGAGGAGATACAGCAATAGTAAGTGTTTTTAGAGGCTGGGGAAGATTACTGCACTGTGTGGATTGTGGGGGATGGAGGATTTTACAGAAGATAGAGTGTTGGAGGAGGTTACAGAGATAAGGGAGGGTTGTAGGGCTGTAGGGTCTGGAGGAGATTGCTGAGATATGATGTGCTGTCTCAGAGGAGATCTATTGGGTGTTACGCAGGTTGCACGGGTTGCATGAGGTATAGAATATTACAACGATAGACAGGGTTATACCCCTTAATGAGGCTATAGAAATAGGGATAGTTGTAAGGATTGGAGGATTTTACAGAGATGGGAAGGAGTGTAGGAGCTGGAGGATATAGGTTTTAGCCTCTAGATGACAAACTCAGATCTGAAGTGGCAAAGGTTTAGTGGATCGGAAAGAGACATGGTAAGAAAATGTTAGATTGTTTGAGAGCGTTGCATGATTGGAATTGGTAACAGAGATAGGGTGAGTTAGATAGTCTGGATGTGCCAAGAGGGTTAGGGGATGGAATTCTGTGGTTCCTCAGCCATGCGTTTTGCTATGGCGTGCCATTCATTGGCGGCGAGATTCTTTTTGTTTAAATCTTTTATTGGAGGCATTTCCAAGTATATACATAACAAAGAAGAGAAACAAAAACAATCATGGCAACAGCCACAACATCCTTACAACCCCCCCCCCCCCCCCCAGAAATCGCCCCCCGACTCTACTGGCTGCCACCACGGCACGTGCCTACCTTTTTAAACTTATAACACAGACACCCAGCCCATACAGAAAATGAAAGTCCCCCCTCCCCAACCATCTCCACCGCACCCCCTCCCCCGGCAGATAATTCAATACTCCTTAAAGAAGTCAATGAACAGCTTCCACCTCGAGGTGAATCCCGCCTCTGCGAGTTTGATATTCTGCCAAATCGCTCACCCACACCCCTACACTCGGCGCCTCCGAGTCCCGGCAACACAATAAAATCCATCTCCAGGATGCATTAGCCCTCTGCAAAATCTCACTCCTCACTCCAGCCCCAAAGCTCCACCCATCTCTTTCTCCTGTGATGATATGCCTGTGCACAATTTTGTATATAGTTATCTATGAATGTATATAATTATTGCTTCAACCTCCAACCACCAGGTGGCGATAGAGATCTACCATGCGACTCGAGATATCAGGTAGTTGGTAGTTAGTCATACTAGAGGCTAGTCGGGCAGCACGGTGGCTCAGTGGTTAGCATTGCAGTCTCACGGCGCCGAGGTCCCAGGTTCGATCCCGGCTCTGGGTCACTGTCCGTGTGGGGTTTGCACATTCTCCCCGTGTTTGCTTGGGTTTCGACCCCACGACACAAAGATGTGCAGTGTAGGTGGATTGAACACACTAAATTGCCCCTTAATTGTAAAAAATGAATTGGGTACTCTAAATTTTTTTTAAATGGGAAAAAAATACTAGAGGCTAGTCGCACGAGAAGTAGCTCCAGGAGAATTCACTGAATTCATTTACTCATTCCCGTTTGTATCATAGATCATTAGTTAGCTTTCCGCATGTTCATTCTGTTAAGAAAATATCTTACTAGTCAAGGAACTAGATGTTCTGTGTGCATCAGTACTACGGCCACAACATAGAACATAACACCTCCCACTTACGCCTAACTTCCTCCACTGGGGCACTCAAAAGACCCCCTACCCCAACAGCCTCTTGAACATATTCGCCACATACTTTGTGACTGCATTCCTTCAATCCTCTCGGGCAGCCCCACAATCCAGAGCTTCTACCCCCTGCAGTGGTTCTCCAGTTCCTCCACCTTCTCCCTCAGCTGCTTCTGGCCCTCTGCTACAAACATCTCTGCCTCCAGTGAGGCCAATCGGTCTTCATGATCCAACACCAACTCTTCCACTTTCTGGAGCACCGAACTCTGTACCTCCAGCCTCTGCTCAACTCTCTCAATAGCCACCTTGATAAGCTCCGCCACTTTAGCCAGGTCGTTTGAGGCCTCTTGCCTCTGTTGTTGGAACTTGCCATTCAGAAACTCCACCAGTTCTTCGGTAGGCCATGGAGAGGCAACAGCGCCCTGGAGCTCTCTGCCATCTTTCCCTCTGTTGCACTTTGAAAGTCCTCCCGGCCAGACTGTTGCCTCTTGATCATTGCACCCCTCATTCGATAAGCCATAAACAGGCCCTATGGGGGACAATTTCTATCTCTAAATGTTCATGCACTTTCCACCAGCTTCAGATGCTGCGATATATCGGGGAGTGGGGGAGGTTACTAGACACTGTGTTTCAGGAGGCAGTCACACCCCTTAGATTAACTACCTTGAATTTAACCAGTGGTCAGGGACATGAGGGTGTTGCGGCGATTGAGGCAGGTAGCAGGATCCAAGAGGTAGCGTTACAGGGGCCTCAGCCTTTCTCCCTGTCCAACAGGTTTGAGATTCTTGCTTCCTGTGTGGACGGTAACTGGGACTGCATGGAGGATGAGCAAATGGACCACAGTTCGGGGAGTATTTCTAGTGGGGGAGAGAAAAGAGATGTAATCGTAATTGGGGATAGTATGTTTTCGGGGCATTGACACTGTTCTCTGTGATCAGGTTCGAAAACCAAAAGGTTGTGATGGCTACTTGATGCTCTGGGCAGGGGTATCTCATCTGGGGGGCAGAGGAACTTGGAATGGGAGGGCAAAGATCCAGTTGTTGCGGTCCACGTAGGTACCAAACACATAGGTAGAACAAGGACAGAGGTTCTGCTAAGGGAGTATGAACAGCGAGGAACTAAATTAAAAAGCAGAACCACAAAGGTAATAATCTCTGGATTGCTACCTGAGCCACAAGCTAATTGGCAGAGGGTCAATAAGAATAAGGAGGTAAATGCGTGGCTCCAAGAGTGGTGTGGGAGAAATGCATTTGAATTCATGGGACATTGGCACCAGTACTGGGCGAGAAGGGACCTGGCACCGGTGCTATGGAAGAGGGGACCTGGCACCAGAATTGGGGAGTGGGGACCTGGCACCGGTACTGGGGGAGAGGGGACATGGCACCAGTACTGGGGAAAAGGGGACCTGGCACCGGTACTGGGGAAGAGGGGACCTGGCACCGGTACTGGGGAAGAGAGGCCTGGCACCGGGACTGGGGAAGAGGGGACCTGGCACCGGTACTGGGGAAGAGAGGACCTGGCACCGGGACTGGGGAAGAGGGGACCTGGCACCGGTACTGGGCAAGAGGGGAACTGGCACCGGTACTGGGGGAGAGGCGACCTGGCACCCGTACTGGGGAAGAGGGGAACTGGCACCGGTACTGGGGGAGAGGGGACCTGGCACCAGTACAGGGGAAGAGGGGACTTGGCACCGGGACTGGGGGAGTGGGGACCTGGCACTGGGGGAGAGGGGACCTGGCACCGGTACTGGGGTAGAGGGGACCTGGCACTGGTACTGGGGAAGAGTGGTCCTGGCACCGGTACTGGGGAACAGGGGACTTGGCACCGGGACTGGGGAAGAGGGGACCTGGCACCGGTACTGGGGGAGAGGGGACTTGGCACCGGTACTGGGGAGAGGGGACATGGCACCGGTACTGGGGCGAGGGGACCTGGCACCGGTACTGGGGAAGAGTGGTCCTGGCACCGGTACTGGGGAACAGGGGACTTGGCACCGGGACTGGGGAAGAGGGGACCTGGCACCGGTACTGGGGGAGAGGGGACTTGGCACCGGTACTGGGGAGAGGGGACATGGCACCGGTACTGGGGCGAGGGGACCTGGCACCGGCACTGGGGAAGAGGGGACCTGGCACCGGTACTGGGGAGAGGGGACATGGCATTGGGGGAGAGGGGACCTGGCACCGGTACTGGGGGAGAGAGGACCTGGGGAGAGGGGACCTGGGAAGAGTGGACCTGGCACCAGTACTGGTGGAGAGGGGACATGAGGCACCGGCACTGGGGGAGAGGGGACCTGGCACCGGTACTGGGGAGAGGGGACCTGGCACCGGTACTGGGGGAGAGGGCACCGGGCTTTGGCACTGGGGGAGAGGGGACCTGGCACCGGCACTGGGGGAGAGGGGACCTGGCACCGGTACTGGGGGAGAGGGGACCTGGCACCGGTACTGGGGGAGAGGGGACCTGGCACCGGCACTGGGGGAGAGGGGACCTGGCACCGGTACTGGGGGAGAGGGGACCTGGCACCGGTACTGGGGGAGAGGGGACCTGGCACCGGCACTGGGGAAGAGTGGACCTGGCACCGGTACTGGGGGTGAGGGGACCTGGCACCGGTACTGGAGAGAGGGGACCTGTCACCGATACTGGGGGAGAGGGGACCTGGCACCGGTACTGGGGGAGAGGGGACCTGGCACCGGCACTGGGGGAGAGGGGACCTGGCACCGGTACTGGGGGAGAGGGGACCTGGCACCGGTACTGGGGAAGAGGGGACCTGGTATTGGGCGAGGGGACCTGGCACGGGTACTGGCGGAGAGGGGACCTGGTATTGGGCGAGGGGACCTGGCACGGGTACTGGCGGAGAGGGGACCTGGCACCGGCACTGGGGGAGAGGGGACCTGGTATTGGGCGAGGGGACCTGGCACGGGTACTGGCGGAGAGGGGACCTGGCACCGGCAGTGGGGGAGAGGGGACCTGGCACCGGTACTGGGGGAGAGGGAACCTGGCACCGGTACTGGGGAAGAGGGGACCTGGCACCGGCACTGGGGAAGAGGGGACCTGGCACCGGCACTGGGGGAGAGGGGACCTGGCACCGGCACTGGGGGAGAGGGGACCTGGCACCGGCACTGGGGGAGAGGGGACCTGGCACCGGCACTGGGGGTGAGGGTACCTTGCACCGGCACTGGGGGAGAGGGGACCTGACACCGGCACTGGGGGTGAGGGTACCTTGCACCGGCACTGGGGGAGAGGGGACCTGGTACTGGGCGAGGGGACCTGGCACCGGTGCTGGGGAAGAGGGGACCTGGCACCGGTACTGGGGGCGAGGGGACCTGGCACCGGCACTGGGGAAGAGGGGACCTGGCACCGACACTGGGGAAGAGGGGACCTTGCACCGGCACTGGGGAAGAGGGAACCTGGCACCGGTGCTGGGGAGGAGGGGACCTTGCACCGATACTGGGGGAGAGGATACTTGGCACCGGCACTGGGGAAGAGTGGATTTGGCACCGGCACTGGGGAAGAGTGGTCCTGGCACTGGTACTGGGGAACAGGGGACTTGGCACTGGGACTGGGGGAGAGGGAACCTGGCACCGGTACTGGGGGAGAGGGAACCTCGCACCGGTACTGGGGGAGAGGGGACCTGGCACCGGCACTGGGGGAGAGGGGACCTGGCACCGGCACTGGGGGAGAGGGGACCTGGCACCGGCACTGGGGGAGAGGGGACCTGACACCGGCACTGGGGGTGAGGGTACCTTGCACCGGCACTGGGGGAGAGGTGACCTAATATTGGGCGAGGGGACCTGGCACCGGTGCTGGGGAAGAGGGGACCTGGCACCGGTACTGGGGGCGAGGGGACCTGGCACCGGCACTGGGGAAGAGGGGACCTTGCACCGGCACTGGGGAAGAGGGAACCTGGCACCGGTGCTGGGGAGGAGGAGACCTTGCACCGATACTGGGGGAGAGGGTACTTGGCACCGGCACTGGGGAAGAGTGGATTTGGCACCGGCACTGGGGAAGAGTGGTCCTGGCACTGGTACTGGGGAACAGGGGACTTGGCACTGGGACTGGGGGAGAGGGGACCTGGCACCAGTACAGGGGAAGAGGGGACTTGGCACCGGTACTGGGGGAGAGGGAACCTGGCACTGGGGGAGAGGGGACCTGGCACCGGTACTGGGGGAGAGGGGACCTGGCACTGTTACTGGGGAGAGGGGACCTGGCACCGGCACTGGGGTAGAGTGGTCCTGGCACCGGTACTGGGGAACAGGGGACTTGGCACCGGGACTGGGGAAGAGGGGACCTGGCACCGGTACTGGGGGAGAGGGGACTTGGCACTGGGGCGAGGGGACCTGGCACCGGCACTGGGGAAGAGGGGACCTGGCACCGGTACTGGGGAAGAGGGGACCTGGCACCGGTACTGGGGGAGAGGGGACCTGTCACCGATACTGGGGGAGAGGGGACCTGGGAAGAGTGGACCTGGCACCAGTACTGGGGGAGAGGGGACATGAGGCACCGGCACTGGGGGAGAGGGGACCTGGCACCGGTACTGGGGGAGAGGGCACCGGGCTTTGGCACTGGGGGAGAGGGGACCTGGCACCGGTACTGGGGAAGAGGGCACCGGGCTTTGGCACTGGGGGAGAGGGGACCTGGCACCGGTACTGGGGAAGAGTGGACCTGGCACCGGTACTGGGGGAGAGGGGACCTGGCACCGGTACTGGGAAAGAGTGGACCTGGCACCGGTACTGGGCGAGAGGGGACCTGGCACCGGCACTGGGGGTGAGGGTACCTTGCACCGGCACTGGGGGAGAGGGGACCTGGTATTTGGCGAGGGGACCTGGCACGGGTACTGGCGGAGAGGGGACCTGGCACCGGCACTGGGGGAGAGGGGACCTGGCACCGGCACTGGGGGAGAGGGGACCTGGCACCGGCACTGGGGGAGAGGGGACCTGGCACCGGCACTGGGGGTGAGGGTACCTTGCACCGGCACTGGGGAAGAGGGGACCTGGCACCGGTACTGGGGGCGAGGGGACCTGGCACCGGCACTGGGGAAGAGGGGACCTGGCACCGACACTGGGGAAGAGGGGACCTTGCACCGGCACTGGGGAAGAGGGAACCTGGCACCGGTGCTGGGGTGGAGGGGACCTTGCACCGGCACCGGGGAAGAGGGGACCTGGCACCGATACTGGGGGAGAGGGTACTTGGCACCGGCACTGGGGAAGAGTGGATTTGGCACCGGTACTGGGGGAGAAGGTACATGGCACGGCACTGGGGAAGAGGGGACCTGGCACCGGTACTGGGGAAGAGTGGTCCTGGCACTGGTACTGGGGAACAGGGGACTTGGCACTGGGACTGGGGAAGAGGGGACCTGGCACCGGTACTGGGGGAGAGGGGACCTGGCACCGGTATTGGGGGAGAGGGGACCTGGCACCGACAGAGGGGGAGAGGGGATTTGGCACCGGTACTGGGCAAGAGGGGACCTGGCACCGGTACTGGGAGAGAGGGGAACTGGCACCGGTACTGGGGGAGAGGAGACCTGGCACCGGTACGGGGGGAGAGGGCACCAGGCACCGGTACTGGGGAAGAGGGGACCTGGCACCGGCACTGGGGAAGAGCGGACCTGGCACCGGTACTGGGGGAGCAGGGACCTGGCACCGGTACTGGGAAAGAGGCGACCTGGCACCGGTACTGGGGAAGAGGGGACCTGGCACCGGTACTGGGGAAGAGGGGACCTGGCACCGGTACAGGGGAAGAGGGGACCTGGCACCGGTACTGGGGGAGAGGGGACCTGGAACCGGTACTGGGGAAGGGTGGACCTGGTACTGGGGAGAGGGCACTTCGCACCGTTACTCGGGGAGAGGGGACCTGGCACCGGTACTGGGCGAGAGGGGACCTGGCACCGGTACTGGCGGAGAGGGGACCTGGCACCGGCACTGGGGGAGAGGGGACCTGGCACCGGCACTGGGGAAGAGGGGACCTGGTACTGGGGAGAGGGCACTTCGCACCGTTACTCGGGGAGAGGGGACCAGGCACCGGAACTGGGGGTGTGGGGACCTGGCACCGCTACTGGGGAAGAGGGGACCTGGCACCGATACTGGGGGAGAGGGTACATGGCACCGGCACTGGTGAAGAGTGGACCTGGAACCGGTACTGGGGAGAGGGGACCTGGCTCCGGCAATGGGGAGAGGGGACCTGTCACCGATACTGGGGGAGAGGGTACTTGGCACCGGCACTGGTGAAGATTGGATTTGGCACAGCACTGGGGGAGAGGGGACCTGGCACCGGCACTGGGGAGAGGGGACCTGGCACCGGCACTGGGGAGAGGGGACCTGGCACCGGTACTGGGGAAGAGGGGACCTGGCACCGGTACCGGGAAAGAGTGGTCCTGGCACCGGTACTGGGGAACAGGGGACTTGGCACTGGGACTGGGGAAGAGGGGACATGGCACCGGTACAGGGGGAGAGGGGACCTGGTACTGGGGAGAGGGGACCTGGCAATGGTACTGGGGGAGAGGGGACCTGGCACCGGTACTGGGGGAGAGGGGACCTGGTACTGGGGGAGACGGGACCTGGCAATGGTACTGGGGGAGATGGGACCTGGCACCGGTACTGGGGGAGAGGGGACCTGGCACCGGTACTTGGGGAGAAGGGACCTGGCACCGGTACTGGGTGAGAGGGGACCTGGCACCGGTACTGGGGGAGAGGGGACCTGGCACCGGTCCTGGGGGAGAGGGGACCTGGCACCGGTCCTGGGGAAGAGGGGACCTGGCACCGGTACTGGGGGAGAGGGCACCTGGAACCGGTACTGGGGAAGAGGGGACCTGGCACCGGCACTGGGGAAGAGCGGACCTGGCACCGGTACTGGGGGAGAGGGGACCTGGCACCGGTACTGGGGAAGAGGGGACCTGGCATCGGTACTGGGGGAGAGGGGACCTGGCACCGGTACTGGGGAAGAGGGGACCTGGCACCGGTACAGGGGAAGAGGCGACCTGGCACCGGTACTGGGGAAGAGGGGACCTGGCACCGGTACTGGGGAAGAGGGGACCTGGCACCGGTACAGGGGAAGAGGGGACCTGGCACCGGTACTGGGGGAGAGGGGACCTGGAACCGGTACTGGGGAAGGGTGGACCTGGTACTGGGGAGAGGGCACTTCGCACCGTTACTCGGGGAGAGGGGACCTGGCACCGGTACTGGGCGAGAGGGGACCTGGCACCGGTACTGGCGGAGAGGGGACCTGGCACCGGCACTGGGGGAGAGGGGACCTGGCACCGGCACTGGGGAAGAGGGGACCTGGTACTGGGGAGAGGGCACTTCGCACCGTTACTCGGGGAGAGGGGACCAGGCACCGGAACTGGGGGTGTGGGGACCTGGCACCGCTACTGGGGAAGAGGGGACCTGGCACCGATACTGGGGGAGAGGGTACATGGCACCGGCACTGGTGAAGAGTGGACCTGGAACCGGTACTGGGGAGAGGGGACCTGGCTCCGGCAATGGGGAGAGGGGACCTGTCACCGATACTGGGGGAGAGGGTACTTGGCACCGGCACTGGTGAAGATTGGATTTGGCACAGCACTGGGGGAGAGGGGACCTGGCACCGGCACTGGGGAGAGGGGACCTGGCACCGGCACTGGGGAGAGGGGACCTGGCACCGGTACTGGGGAAGAGGGGACCTGGCACCGGTACCGGGAAAGAGTGGTCCTGGCACCGGTACTGGGGAACAGGGGACTTGGCACTGGGACTGGGGAAGAGGGGACATGGCACCGGTACAGGGGGAGAGGGGACCTGGTACTGGGGAGAGGGGACCTGGCAATGGTACTGGGGGAGAGGGGACCTGGCACCGGTACTGGGGGAGAGGGGACCTGGTACTGGGGGAGACGGGACCTGGCAATGGTACTGGGGGAGATGGGACCTGGCACCGGTACTGGGGGAGAGGGGACCTGGCACCGGTACTTGGGGAGAAGGGACCTGGCACCGGTACTGGGTGAGAGGGGACCTGGCACCGGTACTGGGGGAGAGGGGACCTGGCACCGGTCCTGGGGGAGAGGGGACCTGGCACCGGTCCTGGGGAAGAGGGGACCTGGCACCGGTACTGGGGGAGAGGGCACCTGGAACCGGTACTGGGGAAGAGGGGACCTGGCACCGGCACTGGGGAAGAGCGGACCTGGCACCGGTACTGGGGGAGAGGGGACCTGGCACCGGTACTGGGGAAGAGGGGACCTGGCATCGGTACTGGGGGAGAGGGGACCTGGCACCGGTACTGGGGAAGAGGGGACCTGGCACCGGTACAGGGGAAGAGGGGACCTGGCACCGGTACGGGGGGAGAGGGCACCAGGCACCGGTACTGGGGAAGAGGGGACCTGGCACCGGCACTGGGGAAGAGCGGACCTGGCACCGGTACTGGGGGAGCAGGGACCTGGCACCGGTACTGGGAAAGAGGCGACCTGGCACCGGTACTGGGGAAGAGGGGACCTGGCACCGGTACTGGGGAAGAGGGGACCTGGCACCGGTACAGGGGAAGAGGGGACCTGGCACCGGTACTGGGGGAGAGGGGACCTGGCACCGGTACTGGGGAAGGGTGGACCTGGTACTGGGGAGAGGGCACTTCGCACCGTTACTCGGGGAGAGGGGACCAGGCACCGGAACTGGGGGTGTGGGGACCTGGCACCGCTACTGGGGAAGAGGGGACCTGGCACCGATACTGGGGGAGAGGGTACTTGGCACCGGCACTGGTGAAGAGTGGACCTGGAACCGGTACTGGGGAGAGGGGACCTGGCTCCGGCAATGGGGAGAGGGGACCTGTCACCGATACTGGGGGAGAGGGTACTTGGCACCGGCACTGGTGAAGATTGGATTTGGCACAGCACTGGGGGAGAGGGGACCTGGCACCGGCACTGGGGAGAGGGGACCTGGCACCGGCACTGGGGAGAGGGGACCTGGCACCGGTACTGGGGAAGAGGGGACCTGGCACCGGTACCGGGAAAGAGTGGTCCTGGCACCGGTACTGGGGAACAGGGGACTTGGCACTGGGACTGGGGAAGAGGGGACATTGCACCGGTACTGGGGGAGAGGGGACCTGGTACTGGGGAGAGGGGACCTGGCAATGGTACTGGGGGAGAGGGGACCTGGCACCGGTACTGGGGGAGAGGGGACCTGGTACTGGGGGAGACGGGACCTGGCAATGGTACTGGGGGAGAGGGGACCTGGCACCGGTACTGGGGGAGAGGGGACCTGGCACCGGTACTTGGGGAGAAGGGACCTGGCACCGGTACTGGGTGAGAGGGGACCTGGCACCGGTACTGGGGGAGAGGGGACCTGGCACCGGTCCTGGGGGAGAGGGGACCTGGCACCGGTACTGGGGAAGAGGGGACCTGGCACCGGTACTGGGGGAGAGGGCACCTGGCACCGGTACTGGGGAAGAGGGGACCTGGCACCGGCACTGGGGAAGAGCGGACCTGGCACCGGTACTGGGGGAGAGGGGACCTGGCACCGGTACTGGGGAAGAGGGGACCTGGCATCGGTACTGGGGGAGAGGGGACCTGGCACCGGTACTGGGGAAGAGGGGACCTGGCACCGGTACAGGGGAAGAGGGGACCTGGCATCGGTACTGGGGGAGAGGGGACCTGGCACCGTTACTGGGGAAGAGGGGACCTGGCAACGGTACTGGGGGAGATGGGACCTGGCACCGGTACTGGGGGAGAGGGGACCTGGCACCGGTACTGGGGGAGAGGGGACCTGGCAACGGTACTGGGGGAGATGGGACCTGGCACCGGTACTGGGGGAGAGGGGACCTGGCACCGGTACTGGGGGAGAGGGGACCTGGCACCGGTACTGGGGGAGAGGGGACCTGTCACCGGTACTGGGGGAGAGGGGACCTGGTACTGGGGGAGACGGGACCTGGCAATGGTACTGGGGGAGAGGGGACCTGGCACCGGTACTGGGGGAGAGGGGACCTGGCACCGGTACTTGGGGAGAAGGGACCTGGCACCGGTACTGGGTGAGAGGGGACCTGGCACCGGTACTGGGGGAGAGGGGACCTGGCACCGGTCCTGGGGGAGAGGGGACCTGGCACCGGTCCTGGGGAAGAGGGGACCTGGCACCGGTACTGGGGGAGAGGGCACCTGGCACCGGTACTGGGGAAGAGGGGACCTGGCACCGGCACTGGGGAAGAGCGGACCTGGCACCGGTACTGGGGGAGAGGGGACCTGGCACCGGTACTGGGGAAGAGGGGACCTGGCATCGGTACTGGGGGAGAGGGGACCTGGCACCGGTACTGGGGAAGAGGGGACCTGGCACCGGTACAGGGGAAGAGGGGACCTGGCACCGGTACGGGGGGAGAGGGCACCAGGCACCGGTACTGGGGAAGAGGGGACCTGGCACCGGTACTGGGGAAGAGCGGACCTGGCACCGGTACTGGGGGAGCAGGGACCTGGCACCGGTACTGGGAAAGAGGCGACCTGGCACCGGTACTGGGGAAGAGGGGACCTGGCACCGGTACTGGGGAAGAGGGGACCTGGCACCGGTACAGGGGAAGAGGGGACCTGGCACCGGTACTGGGGGAGAGGGGACCTGGCACCGGTACTGGGGAAGGGTGGACCTGGTACTGGGGAGAGGGCACTTCGCACCGTTACTCGGGGAGAGGGGACCTGGCACCGGTACTGGGCGAGAGGGGACCTGGCACCGGTACTGGCGGAGAGGGGACCTGGCACCGGCACTGGGGGAGAGGGGACCTGGCACCGGCACTGGGGAAGAGGGGACCTGGTACTGGGGAGAGGGCACTTCGCACCGTTACTCGGGGAGAGGGGACCAGGCACCGGAACTGGGGGTGTGGGGACCTGGCACCGCTACTGGGGAAGAGGGGACCTGGCACCGATACTGGGGGAGAGGGTACTTGGCACCGGCACTGGTGAAGAGTGGACCTGGAACCGGTACTGGGGAGAGGGGACCTGGCTCCGGCAATGGGGAGAGGGGACCTGTCACCGATACTGGGGGAGAGGGTACTTGGCACCGGCACTGGTGAAGATTGGATTTGGCACAGCACTGGGGGAGAGGGGACCTGGCACCGGCACTGGGGAGAGGGGACCTGGCACCGGCACTGGGGAGAGGGGACCTGGCACCGGTACTGGGGAAGAGGGGACCTGGCACCGGTACCGGGAAAGAGTGGTCCTGGCACCGGTACTGGGGAACAGGGGACTTGGCACTGGGACTGGGGAAGAGGGGACATTGCACCGGTACTGGGGGAGAGGGGACCTGGTACTGGGGAGAGGGGACCTGGCAATGGTACTGGGGGAGAGGGGACCTGGCACCGGTACTGGGGGAGAGGGGACCTGGTACTGGGGGAGACGGGACCTGGCAATGGTACTGGGGGAGAGGGGACCTGGCACCGGTACTGGGGGAGAGGGGACCTGGCACCGGTACTTGGGGAGAAGGGACCTGGCACCGGTACTGGGTGAGAGGGGACCTGGCACCGGTACTGGGGGAGAGGGGACCTGGCACCGGTCCTGGGGGAGAGGGGACCTGGCACCGGTACTGGGGAAGAGGGGACCTGGCACCGGTACTGGGGGAGAGGGCACCTGGCACCGGTACTGGGGAAGAGGGGACCTGGCACCGGCACTGGGGAAGAGCGGACCTGGCACCGGTACTGGGGGAGAGGGGACCTGGCACCGGTACTGGGGAAGAGGGGACCTGGCATCGGTACTGGGGGAGAGGGGACCTGGCACCGGTACTGGGGAAGAGGGGACCTGGCACCGGTACAGGGGAAGAGGGGACCTGGCATCGGTACTGGGGGAGAGGGGACCTGGCACCGTTACTGGGGAAGAGGGGACCTGGCAACGGTACTGGGGGAGATGGGACCTGGCACCGGTACTGGGGGAGAGGGGACCTGGCACCGGTACTGGGGGAGAGGGGACCTGGCAACGGTACTGGGGGAGATGGGACCTGGCACCGGTACTGGGGGAGAGGGGACCTGGCACCGGTACTGCGGGAGAGGGGACCTGGCACCGGTACTGGGGGAGAGGGGACCTGTCACCGGTACTGGGGGAGAGGGCACCTGGCACCGGTACTGGGGGAGAGGGGACCTGGCACCGCTACTGGGGGAGAGGGGACCTGGCAACGGTACTGGGGGAGAGGGGACCTGGCAACGGTACTGGGGGAGAGGGGACCTGGCACCGGTACTGGGGAAGAGGGGACCTGGCACCGGTACTGGGGGAGAGGGGACCTGGCAACGGTACTGGGGAAGAGGGGACCTGGCACCGGTACTGGGGGACAGGGGACCTGGCAACGGTACTGGGGAAGAGGGGACCTAGCACCGGTACTGGGGGAGAGGGGACCTGGCACCGGCACAGGGGAAGAGCGGACCTGGCACCGGTACTGGGGAAGAGGGGACCTGGCACCGGCACTGGGGAAGAGGGGACCTGGCACCGGTACTGGGCGAGAGGGGACCTGGCAATGGCACTGGGGAAGAGGGGACCTGGCACCGGTACTGGGCGAGAGGGGACCTGGCACCGGTACTGGGGGAGGGAGGACCAGGCACCGGTACTGGGCGAGAGGGGACCTGGCAACGGTACTGGTGAAGAGACGACCTGGCACCGGTATTGGGGGAGAGGGGACCTGGCACCGACAGAGGGGGAGAGGGGATTTGGCAGCGGTACTAGGGGAGAGGGGACCTGGCATCGACACTGGGGAAGAGGGGACCTGGCACCGGTACTGGGCGAGAGGGGACCTGGCAACGGTACTGGGGGAGGGGGGACCTGGCACCGGTACTGGGGGAGAGGGGACCTGGCACCGGTACTGGGGGAGTGGGGACCTGGCACCGGTACTGGGGGAGTGGGGAACTGGCACCGGTACTGGGGAGAGGGGACCTGGTACCGTTACTGGGGAAGAGGTGACCTGGCACCGGCACTGGGGAAGAGGGGACCTGGCACCGGTACTGGGGGAGTGGGGACCTGACACCGGTACTGGGGGTGTGGGGACCTGGCACTGGTACTGGGGAGATGGGACCTGGCACCGGTACTGTGGGAGAGGGGACCTGGCACCGGTACTGGGGAAGAGGGGACCTGGCACCGGTACTGGGGAAGAGGGGAGCTTGCACCGGTACTGGGGGAGCGCGGAAATAGCACCGGTACTGGGGAAGAGGGGACCTGGCACCGGTACTGGGGAAGAGGGGACCTGGCACCGGTACTGGGGAAGAGGGGACCTGGCACCGGTACTGGGGAAGAGGGGACCTGGCACTGGTACTGGGGAAGAGGGGACCTGGCACCGGTACTGGGGAAGAGGGGAACTGGCAACGGTACTGGGGAAGAGGGGAGCTGGCACCGGTACTGGGGAAGAGGGGACCTGACACCGGTACTGGGGGAGAGGGGACCTGGCACCGGTACTTGGGAAGAGGGGACCTGGCACCGGTACTGGTGAACAGGGGACTTGGCACCGGGACTGTGTAACAGGGGACTTGGCACCGGTACTGGGGAGAGGGGACATGGCACCGGTACTGGGGGAGATGGGACCTGGCATCGGCACTGGGGAAGAGGGGACCTGGCACCAGTACTGAGGAAGAAGGGACCTGGCACCGGTACTGGGGGAGATGGGACCTGGCACCGGTACTGGGGGAGAGGGGACCTGGCACAGGTACTGGTGGAGTGGGGACCTGGCACCGGTATTGGGGAGAGGGAACCTGGCACCGGTACTGGGAGAGAGAGGACCTGGGGTGAGGGGACCTGGGAAGAGTGGACCTGGCACCGGTACTGGGGGAGAGGGGACATGGCACCGGCACTGGGGGAGAGGGGACCTGGCACCGGTACTGGGGAGAGGGGACCTGGCACCGTCAGAGGGGGAGAGGGGATTTGGCTTCGGTACTGGTGAAGAGAGGACCTGGCACCGGTATTGGGGAAGAGGTGACCTGGCACCGGTACTGGGGGAGAGGGCTCCGGGCTTTGGCACTGGGGGAGAGGGGACCTGGCACCGGTACTGGGGGAGAGGGGACCTGGCACCGGTACTGGGGAAGAGGGGACCTGGCACCGGTACTGGGGAAGAGGGGACCAGGCACCGGTACTGGTGGAGAGGGGTCCTGGCACCGGTACTGGGGGAGAGGGGTCCTGGCACCGGTACTGGTGAAGAGACGACCTGGCACCGGTACTGGGGGAGAGGGGACCTGGCACCGACAGAGGGGGAGAGGGGATTTGGCAGCGGTACTAGGGGAGAGGGGACCTGGCATCGACACCTGGGAAGAGGGGACCTGGCACCGGTACTGGGGAAGAGGGGACCTGGCACCGGTACTGGGGAGAGGGGACATGGCACCGACAGAGGGGGAGAGGGGATTTGGCAGCGGTACTAGGGGAGAGGGGACCTGGCATCGACACTGGGGGAGAGGGGACCTGGAACTGGTACTGTGGGAGAGGGGACCTGGCACCGGAACTGGTGAACAGGGGACTTGGCACCGGGACTGTGTAACAGGGGACTTGGCACCGACACTGGGGAGAGGGGACATGGCACCGGTACTGGGGGAGAAGGGACCTGGCATCGGCACTGGGGAAGAGGGGACCTGGCACCAGTACTGAGGAAGAAGGGACCTGGCACCGGTACTGGGGGAGAGGGGACCTGGCACCGGTACTGGTGAACAGGGGACTTGGCACCGGGACTGTGTAACAGGGGACTTGGCACCGACACTGGGGAGAGGGGACATGGCACCGGTACTGGGGGAGAAGGGACCTGGCATCGGCAGTGGGGAAGAGGGGACCTGGCACCAGTACTGAGGAAGAAGGGACCTGGCACCGGTACTGGGGGAGAGGGGACCTGGCAACGGTACTGGGGGAGAGGGCACCTGGCACCGTTACTGGGGGAGACGGGACCTGGCACCGGTACTGGTGGAGTGGGGACCTGGCACCGGTATTGGGGAGAGGGAACCTGGCACCGGTACTGGGGGAGAGGGGACCTGTCACCGATACTGGGGGAGAGAGGACCTGGGGAAAGGGGACCTGGGAAGAGTGGACCTGGCACCGGTACTGGGGGAGAGGGGACATGGCACCGGCACTGGGGGAGAGGGGACCTGCCACCGGTACTGGAGGATAGGGGACCTGGTACTGGGGAGAGGAGACCTGGCACCGGTACTGGGGAGAGGAGACATGGCACCGGCACTGGGGAGAGGGGACCTGGCACCGGTGCTGCGGAAGAGGGGACCTAGCATCGGTAATGGGGAAGAGGGGACCTGGCACCGGTACTGTGTAAGAGGGGACCTGGCACCGCTACTGGGGAACAGGGGACTTGGCACCGGGACTGTGTAACAGGGGACTTGGCACCGACACTGGGGAGAGGGGACATGGCACCGGTGCTGCGGAAGAGGGGACCTGGCACCGGTACTGGGGAAGAGGGGACCTGGCACCGGTACTGGGGAGGAGGGGACCTGGCACCGGTACTGCGGAAGAGGGGACCTGGCATCGGTACTGGGGGAGAGGGGACCTGGCACCGGTACTGGGGGAGATGGGACCTGACCCCGGTACTGGGGGAGAGGGGACCTGGCACCGGTACTGGGGAGGAGGGGACCTGGCACCGGTACTGGGGGAGAGGGGACCTGGCACCGGTACTGGGGGAGATGGGACCTGACCCCGGTACTGGGTGAGAGGGGACCTGGCACCGGTACTGGGGGAGAGGGGGCCTGGCACCGGTACTGGGGAAGATGGGACCTGGCACCGGTACTGGGGGAGAGGGGACCTGGCAGTGGTACTGGTGGAGAGGGGATCTGGCACCGGTACTGGGGAAGAGGGGACCTCGCACCGGTACTGGGGGAGTGAGGACCTGGGGAGAGGGGACCTGGGAAGAGTGGACCTGGCACCGGTACTGGGGGAGAGGGGACATGGCACCGGCACTGGGGGAGCGGGGACCTGGCACCGGTACTGGGGAGAGGGGACCTGGCACCGACAGAGGGGGAGAGGGGATTTGGCACCGGTACTGGGAGAGAGGGGAACTGGCGCCGGTACTGGGGGAGAGGGGTCCTGGAACCGGTACTGGGGGAGAGAGGAACTGACACCGGTACTGGTGAAGAGAGGACCTGGCACCGGTATTGGGGGAGAGGGGACCTGGCACCGACAGAGGGGGAGAGGGGATTAGGCACCGGTACTAGGGAAGAGGGGACCTGGCACAGGTACTGGTGAAGAGGGGACCTGGCACAGGTACTGGGGAAGAGGGGACCTGGCAACGGTATTGGGGAAGAGGGGACCTGGCATCGACATGGGGAAGAGGGGAACAGGCAACGGTACTGGAGGAGACGGGACCTGGCACCGGTACTGGGGGAGAGGCGGCATGGCACCGGTACTGGGGGAGAGGGGACCTGGCACCGGTATTGGGGAAGAGGGGACCTGGCAGCGGTACTGGGGGAGCGGGGACCTGGCACCGGTACTGGGGAAGAGGGGACCTGGCACCGGTACTGGGGAAGAGGGGACCTGGCACTGGGGAAGAGCGGACCTGGCACCGGTACTGGGGGAGCGGGGACCTGGCACCGGTACTGGGGAAGAGGGGACCTGGCACCGGTATTGGGGAAGAGGGGACCTGGCACTGGGGGAGAGGGGACCTGGCACCCGTACTGGGAAGAGGGCACCTTGCACCAGTACTGGTGAAGAGGGGACCTGGCACCGGCACTGGAGAGAGGGGACCTGGCAGCGGTACCGGGGAAGAGGGGACCTGGCACCGGTACTGGGGAAGAGTGGTCCTGGCACCGGTACTGGGGAACTGTGGACTTGGCACTGGGACTGGGGAAGAGGGGAACTGGCACCGGTACTGGTGGAGAGGGGACCTGTCACCGATACTGGGGGGGAGAGGACCTGGGGAGAGGGGACCTGGGAAGAGCGGACCTGGCACCGGTACTGGGGGAGAGGGGACATGGCACCGGCACTGGGGGAGAGGGGACCTGGCACCGGTACTGGGGAGAGGGGACCTGGCACCGGTACTGGGGAGAGGGGACCTGGCACCAGTACTGGGGGAGAGGGGACATGGCACCGGTACTGGGGAGAGGAGACCTGGCACCGGCACTGGGGAAGAGAGGACCTGGCACCGGTACTGGGGGAGAGGGGACCTGACACCGGCACTGGGGAAGAGGGGACCTGGCACCGGTAATGGGGAAGAGGGGACCTGGCACCGGTACTGGGGAGAGGGGACCTGGCACCGACAGAGGGGGAGAGGGGATTTGGCACCGGTACTGGGGAACAGTGGACTTGGCACTGGGACTGGGGAAGAGGGGAACTGGCACCGGTACTGGGGAAGAGGGGAACTGGCACCGGTACTGGGGGAGAGGGGTCCTGGCACCGGTACTGGGTGAGACGGGACCTGGCACGGTACTGGGGGAGTGGGGACCTGGCACCGGTATTGGGGAGAGGGGACCTGGCACCGGTACTGGGGGAGAGGGGATCTGGCACCGGTACTGGGGGAGAGGGGACCTGGCACCGGTATTGGGGAGAGGGGACCTGGCACCGGTACTGGGGAAGAGGGGACCTGGCACCGGTACTGGGGAAGAGGGGACCTGGCACCGGTACTGGGGGAGAGGGGACAAGGCACTGGTACTGGGGAGAGGGTTCCTGGCACCGGTACTGGGGGAGAGGGGTCCTGGCACCGGTACTGGTGAAGAGACGACCTGGCACCCGTATTGGGGGAGAGGGGACCTGGCACCGACAGAGGGGGAGAGGGGATTTGGCACCGGTACTGGGAGAGAGGGGAACTGGCACCGGTACTGGGAGAGAGGGGAACTGGCACCGGTACTGGGAGAGAGGGGAACTGGCACCGGAACTGGGGAAGAGGGGACCTGGCACCGGTACTGGGGCAGAGGGGACAAGGCACTGGTACTGGTGAAGAGACGAAATGGCACCGGTACTGGGGGAGAGGGGACCTGGCACCGACAGAGGGGGAGAGGGGATTTGGCAGCGGTACTAGGGGAGAGGGGACCTGGCAACGGTACTGGGGGAGAGGGGACCTGGCACCGGTATTGGGGAAGAGGGACCCTGGCACCGTTACTGGTGAAGAGGTGACCTGGCACCGGCACTGGGGGAGAGGGGACCTGGCACCGTTACTGGGGAAGAGGTGACCTGGCACTGGCACTGGGGGAGAGGGGACCTGGCACGGGTACTGGGGGAGAGGGGACCTGGCACCGTTACTGGGGAAGAGGTGACCTGGCACCGGCACTGTGGAAGAGGGGACTTGGCACCGGTACTGGGGAGAGGGGACCTGGCACCGGTACTGGGGGAGTAGGGACCTGGCAACGGTACTGGGGGAGTGGGGACCTGGCACTGGTACTGGGGAAGAGGGGACCTGGCACTGGTACTGCGGGAGAGGGGACTTGGCACCGGTACTTGGGAAGAGGGGACCTGGCACCGGTACTGGTGAACAGGGGACTTGGCACCGGGACTGTGTAACAGGGGACTTGGCACCGACACTGGGGAGAGGGGACATGGCACCGGTACTGGCGGAGATGGGACCTGGCACCGGTACTGGGGGAGAAGGGACCTGGCACCGGTATTGGGGAAGAGGGGACCTGGCACCGGTACTGGGGAGAGGGGACCTGGCACCGGTACTGAGGAAGAGGGGACCTGGCACCGGTAATGGGGAAGAGGGGACCTGGCACCGCTACTGGGGAGAGGGGACCTGGCACCGGTACTGAGGAAGAGGGGACCTGGCACCGGTAATGGGGAAGAGGGGACCAGGTACCGGTACTGGGGAAGAGGGGACCTGGCACCGGTAATGGTGAAGAGGGGACCTGGCACCGGTACTGTGTAAGAGGGGATCTGGCACCGCGACTGGGGAACAGGGGACTTGGCACCGGGACTGGGTAACAGGGGACTTGGCACCGACACTGGGGAGAGGGGACATGGCACCGGTACTGGGGGAGATGGGACCTGGCACCGGTACTGGGGGAGAGGGGACCTGGCAGTTGTACTGGTGGAGAGGGGACCTGGCACCGGTACTGGGGGAGATGGGACCTGGCACCGGTACTGGGGGAGAGGGGACCTGGCACCGGTACTGGGGGAGTTGGGACCTGGCACCGGTACTGGGGGAGAGGGGACCTGGCACCGGTACTGGGGGAGAGGGGACCTGGCACCGGTACTGGGGGAGAGGGGACATGGCACCGGCACTGGGGAGAGGGGACCTGGCACCGGTACTGGGGAGAGGGGACCTGGCACCGGCACTGGGGGAGAGGGAACCTGGCACCGGTACTGGGGAAGAGGGGCCCTGGCACTGGCATTGGGGAAGAAGGGACCTGGCACCGGTACTGGGGAAGAAGGGACCTGGCACCGGTACTGGGGAAGAGTGGACCTGGCACCGGTACTGCGGAACAGGGGACCTGGCACCGGTACTGGGGAAGAAGGGACCTGGCACCGGTACTGGGGAAGAAGGGACCTGGCACCGGTACTGGGGAAGAGTGGACCTGGCACCGGTACTGCGGAAGAGGGGACCTGGCACCGGTACTGGGGGAGAGGGGACCTGGTACTGGGGTGAGGGGACTTGGCACTGGGACTGGGGAAGAGGGGACCTGTCACCTGTGCTGGGGAAGAGGGGACCTGGCACCGACACTGGGGGAGAGTGGCTTTGGCACCGGAACTGGGGAAGAGGGGACCTGGCACCAGTGCTGGGGGAGAGGGGTCCTGGCACCGGCACTGGGGAAGAGGGGACCTGGCACCGGTACTGGTGGAGAGGGGACTTGGCACTGGGGCGAGGGGACATGGCACCGGTACTGGGGGAGATGGGACCTGGTACTGGGGTGAGGGGACTTGGCACTGGGACTGGGGAAGAGGGGACCTGTCACCTGTGCTGGGGAAGAGGGGACCTGGCACCGGTACTGGGGAGAGGGGACCTGGCACCGGTACTGGGGAAGAGGGGACCTAGCACCGGTACTGGAGGATAGGGGACCTGGCACCGGTACTGCGGAAGAGGGGACCTGGCACCGGTACTGGGGGAGAGGGGACCTGGTACTGGGGTGAGGGGACTTGGCACTGGGACTGGGGAAGAGGGGACCTGTCACCTGTGCTGGGGAAGAGGGGACCTGGCACCGGCACTGGGGGAGAGTGGCTTTGGCACCGGAACTGGGGAAGAGGGGACCTGGCACCAGTGCTGGGGGAGAGGGGACCTGGCACCGGCACTGGGGAAGAGGGGACCTGGCACCGGTACTGGTGGAGAGGGGACTTGGCACTGGGGCGAGGGGACATGGCACCGGTACTGGGGGAGATGGGACCTGGCACCGGTACTGGGGGAGAAGGGACCTGGCATCGGCACTGGGGAAGAGGGGACCTGGCACCAGTACTGAGGAAGAAGGGACCTGGCACCGGTACTGGGGGAGATGGGACCTGGCACCGGTACTGGGGGAGAGGGGACCTGGCACCGGTACTGGTGGAGTGGGGACCTGGCGCCGGAATTGGGGAGAGGGAACCTGGCACCGGTACTGGGGGAGAGGGGACCTGTCACCGATACTGGGGAAGAGGGGACCTGGCACCGGTACTGGGGGAGAGGGGACCTGGCACCGGTACTGGAGGATAGTGGACCTGGCACCGGTACTGGGGAAGAGGGGACCTAGCACCGGTACTGGAGGATAGGGGACCTGGCACCGGTACTGGGGGAGAGGGGAACTGGCACCGGTACTGCGGAGAGGAGACCTGGCACCGGCACTGGGGAGAGGGGACCTGGCACCGCTACTGGGGAAGAGGGGACCTGGCACCGGTACTGAGGAAGAGGGGACCTAGCACCGGTAATGGGGAAGAGGGGACCTGGCACCGGTATTGTGTAAGAGGGGACCTGGCACCGCTACTGGGGAACAGGGGATTGGCAGCGGGACTGTGTAACAGGGGACTTGGCACCGACACTGGGGAGAGGGGACATGGCACCGGTACTGGGGGAGATGGGACCTGGCACCGGTACTGGGGGAGAGGGGACCTGGCACCGGTACTGGTGGAGAGGGGACCTGGCACCGGTACTGGGGGAGAGGGGACCTGGCACCGGCACTGGGGAGAGGGGACCTGGCACCGGTGCTGCGGAAGAGGGGACCTGGCACGGGTACAGGGAGAGAGGGGACCTGGCACCGGTACTGGGGGAGATGGGACCTGGCACCGGTACTGGGGGAGAGGGGACCTGGAACCGGTACTGGGGGAGAGGGGACCTGGCACCGGTACTGGCGGAGAGTGGACCTGGCACCGGTACTGGGGGAGAGGGGACCTGGCACCGGTACTGGGGAAGATGGGACCTGGCACCGGTACTGGGGGAGAGGGGACCTGGCACCGGTACTGGGGGAGAGGGGACCTGGCACCGGTACTGGGGGAGAGGGGACCTGGCACCGGTACTGGGGAAGATGGGACCTGGCAGTGGTACTGGTGTAGAGGGGATCTGGCACCGGTACTGGGGAAGAGGGGACCTCGCACCGGTACTGGGGGAGAGAGGACCTGGGGAGCGGGGACCTGGGAAGAGTGGACCTGGCACCTGTACTGGGGGAGAGGGGACCTGGCACCGGTACTGGGGAAGAGGGAACCTGGCACCGGTACTGGGGAGAGGGGACCTGGCACCGGTACTGGGGAAGAGGGGACCTAGCACCGGTACTGGAGGATAGGGGACCTGGCACCGGTACTGGGGGAGTGGGGACCTGGCACCGCTACTGGGGAAGAGGGGACCTAGCACCGGTACTGGAGGATAGGGGACCTGGCACCGGTACTGGGGGAGAGGGGAACTGGCACCGGTACTGCGAAGAGGAGACCTGGCACCGGCACTGGGGAGAGGGGACCTGGCACCGCTACTGGGGAAGAGGGGACCTGGCACCGGTACTGAGGAAGAGGGGACCTAGCACCGGTAATGGGGAAGAGGGGACCTGGCACCGGTACTGTGTAAGAGGGGACCTGGCACCGCTACTGGGGAACAGGGGACTTGGCAGCGGGACTGTGTAACAGGGGACTTGGCACCGACACTGGGGAGAGGGGACATGGCACCGGCACTGGGGGAGATGGGACCTGGCACCGGTACTGGGGGGAGAGGGGACCTGGCACCGGTACTGGTGGAGAGGGGACCTGGCACCGGTACTGGGGGAGAGGGGACCTGGCACCGGCACTGGGGAGAGGGGACCTGGCACCGGTGCTGCGGAAGAGGGGACCTGGCACGGGTACAGGGAGAGAGGGGACCTGGCACCGGTACTGGGGGATATGGGACCTGGCACCGGTACTGGGGGAGAGGGGACCTGGCACCGGTACTGGGGGAGAGGGGACCTGGCACCGGTACTGGGGGAGAGGGGACCTGGCACCGGTACTGGGGGAGAGGGGACCTGGCACCGGTACTGGGGAAGATGGGACCTGGCACCGGTACTGGGGGAGAGGTGACCTGGCAGTGGTACTGGTGGAGAGGGGATCTGGCACCGGTACTGGGGAAGAGGGGACCTCGCACCGGTACTGGGGGAGAAAGGACCTGGGGAGAGGGGACCTGGGAAGAGTGGACCTGGCACCGGTACTGGGGGAGAGGGGACCTGGCACCGCTACTGGGGAACAGGGGACTTGGCACCGGGACTGTGTAACAGGGGACCTGGCACCGGTACTGGAGGATAGGGGACCTGGCACCGGTACTGGGTGAGACGGGACCTGGCACGGTACTGGGGGAGTGGGGACCTGGCACCGGTATTGGGGAGAGGGGACCTGGCACCGGTACTGGGGAGAGGGGACCTGGCACCGACAGAGGGGGAGAGGGGATTTGGCACCGGTACTGGGAGAGAGGGGACCTGGCACCGGTACTAGGGAAGAGGGGACAAGGCACCGGTAGTGGGGGTGAGGGGTCCTGGAACCGGTACTGGGGGAGAGAGGAACTGACACCGGTACTGGTGAAGAGAGGACCTGGCACCGGTATTGGGGGAGAGGGGACCTGGCACCGACAGATGGGGAGAGGGGATTTGGCACCGGTACTAGGGAAGAGGGGACCTGGCACAGGTACTGGGGAAGAGGGGACCTGGCACAGGTACTGGGGAAGAGGGGACCTGGCAACGGTATTGGGGAAGAGGGGACCTGGCATCGACACTGGGGAAGAGGGGAACAGGCAAAGGTACTAGGGGAGACGGGACCTGGCACCGGTACTGGGGGAGAGGGGACCTGGCACCGGTATTGGGGAAGAGGGGACCTGGCACCGGCACTGGGGAAGAGCGGACCTGGCACCGGTACTGGGGGAGCGGGGACCTGGCACCGGTACTGGGGAAGAGGGGACCTGGCACCGGTACTGGGGAAGAGGGGACCTGGCACTGGGGGAGAGAGGACAAGGCACCGGTACTGGGGAAGAGGGGACCTGGCACCCGTACTGGTGAAGAGGGGACCTGGCACCGGCACTGGGGAGAGGGGACCTGGCACCGGTACTGGGGAAGAGGGACCTGGCACCGGTACTGTGGAAGAGGGGACCTGGCACCGGTACTGGGGAAGAGTGGTCCTGGCACCGGTACTGGGGAACAGTGGACTTGGCACTGGGACTGGGGAAGAGGGGAACTGGCACCGGTACTGGGGGAGAGGGGACCTGGTACTGGGGAGAGGGGACCTGGCAATGGTACTGGGGGAGAGGGGACATGGCACCGATACTGGGGGAGAGAGGACCTGGGGAGAGGGGACCTGGGAAGAGTGGACCTGGCACCGGTACTGGGGGAGAGGGGACATGGCACCGGCACTGGGGGAGAGGGGACCTGGCACCGGTACTGGGGAGAGGGGACCAGGCACCGGTACTGGAGGATAGGGGACCTGGCACCGGTACTGGGGGAGTGGGGACCTGGCACCGGTACTGGGGAGAGGGGACCTGGCACCGGTACTGGGGAGAGGAGAACTGGCACCGGCACTGGGGAAGAGGGGACCTGGCACCGGCACTGGGGAGAGGGGACCTGGCACCGGCACTGGGAAAGAGGGGACCTGGCACTGGTACTGGGGGAGAGGGGACCTGGCACCGGCACTGGGGAAGAGAGGACCTGGCACCGGTACTGAGGAAGAGGGGACCTGGCACCGGCACTGGGGAGAGGGGACCTGGCACCGGTAATGTGGAAGAGGGGACCTGGCACCGGTACTGTGTAAGAGCGGACCTGGCACCGCTACTGGGGAACAGGGGACTTGGCACCGGGACTGTGCAACAGGGGACCTGGCACCGGTACTGGAGGATAGGGGACCTGGCACCGGTACTGGGGGAGAGGGGTCCTGGCACCGGTACTGGGTGAGACGGGACCTTGCACGGTACTGGGGGAGTGGGGACCTGGCACCGGTATTGGGGAGAGGGGACCTGGCACCGGTACTGGGGGAGAGGGGATCTGGCACCGGTACTGGGGAAGAGGGGTCCTGGCACCGGTACTGGGGAAAAGGGGACCTGGCACCGGTACTGGGGGAGAGGGGACCTGGCACCAACAGAGGGGGAGAGGGGATTTGGCACCGGTACTGGGAGAGAGGGGAACTGGCACCGGTACTGGGAGAGAGGGGAACTGGCACCGGTACTGGGAGAGAGGGGAACTGGCACCGGTACTGGGGAAGAGGGGACCTGGCACCGGTACTGGATGAAGAGGGGACAAGGCACTGGTACTGGGGGAGAGGGGTCCTGGCACCGGTACTGGGGGAGAGGGGTCCTGGCACCGGTACTGGTGAAGAGACGACCTGGCACCGGTATTGGGGGAGAGGGGACCTGGCACCGACAGAGGGGGAGAGGGTATTTTGCAGCGGTACTAGGGGAGCGGGGACCTGGCAACGGTACTGGGGGAGAGGGGACCTGGCACCGGTACTGGGGGAGAGGGGACATGGCACCGGTATTGGGGAAGAGGGGCACTGGCACCGTTGCTGGGGAAGAGGGGACCTGGCACCGGTACTGGGGGAGAGGGGACCTGGCACCGGTACTGGGGGAGAGGGGACCTGGCACCGTTACTGCGGAAGAGGTGACCTGGCACCGGCACTGGGGGAGAGGGGACCTGGCACCGGTACTGGGGGAGATGGGACCTGGCACCGGTACTGGGGGAGAGGGGACCTGGCACCGGTACTGGGGAGAGGGGACCTGGCACCGGTACTGGGGAAGAGGTGACCTGGCACCGGTACTGGGGAAGAGGGGACCTGGCACTGGTACTGCGGGAGAGGGGACTTGGTACCGGCACTGGGGGAGAGGGGACCTGGCACCGGTACTGGTGAACAGGGGAATTGGCACCGGGACTGTGTAACAGGGGACTTGGCACCGACACTGGGGAGAGGGGACATGGCACCGGTACTGGCGGAGATGGGCCCTGGCCCCGTTACTGGGGAAGAGAGGACCTGGCACCGGTACTGAGGAAGAGGGGACCTGGCACCGGCACTGGGGAGAGGGGACCTGGCACCGGTAATGGGGAAGAGGGGACCTGGCACCGGTACTGTGTAAGAGGGGACCTGGCACCGCTACTGGGGAACAGGGGACTTGGCACCGGGACTGTGTAACAGGGGACTTGGCACCGACACTGGGGAGAGGGGACATGGCACCGGTGCTGCGGAAGAGGGGATCTGGCACGGGCACAGGGAGAGAGGGGACCTGGCACCGGTACTGGGGGAGAGAGGACCTGGGGAGAGGGGACCTGGGAAGAGTGGACCTGGCACCGGTACTGGGGGAGAGGGGACATGGCACCGGTACTGGGGGAGAGGGGACATGGCACCGGCACTGGGGGAGCGGGGACCTGGCACCGGTACTGGGGAGAGGGGACCTGGCACCGGTACTGGGGGAGAGGGGATCTGGCACCGGTACTGGTGAAGAGGGGACCTGGCACCGGTACTGGGGAAGAGGGGAACTGGCACCGGTACTGGGGGAGAGGGGTCCTGGCACCGGTACTGGGTGAGACGGGACCTGGCACGGTACTGGGGGAGTGGGGACCTGGCACCGGTATTGGGGAGAGGGGACCTGGCACCTGTACTGGGGGAGAGGGGATCTGGCACCGGTACTGGGGAAGAGGGGTCCTGGCACCGGTACTGGGGAAGAGGGGACCTGGCACCGGTACTGGGGGAGAGGGGACCTGGCACCGACAGAGGGGGAGAGGGGATTTGGCACCGGTACTGGGAGAGAGGGGAACTGGCACCGGTACTGGGAGAGAGGGGAACTGGCACCGGTACTGGGAGAGAGGGGAACTGGCACCGGTACTGGGGAAGAGGGGACCTGGCACCGGTACTGGGGAAGAGGGGACAAGGCACTGGTACTGGGGGAGAGGGGTCCTGGCACCGATACTGGGGGAGAGGGGTCCTGGCACCGGTACTGGTGAAGAGACGACCTGGCACCGTTATTGGGGGAGAGGGGACCTGGCAGCGACAGAGGGGGAGAGGGTATTTGGCAGCGGTACAAGGGGAGAGGGGACCTGGCAACGGTACTGGGGGAGAGGGGACCTGGCACCGGTACTGGGGGAGAGGGGACATGGCACCGGTATTGGGGAAGAGGGGCCCTGGCACCGTTACTGGGGAAGAGGGGACCTGGCACCGGTACTGGGGGAGAGGGGACCTGGCACCGTTACTGGGGAAGAGGTGACCTGGCACCGGCACTGGGGGAGAGGGGACCTGGCACCGGTACTGGGGGAGATGGGACCTGGCACCGGTACTGGGGGAGAGGGGACCTGGCACCGGTACTGGGGAAAGGGGACCTGGCACCGGTACTGGGGAAGAGGGGACCTGGCACCGGTACTGGGGAAGAGGGGACCTGGCACTGGTACTGCGGGAGAGGGGACTTGGTACCGGCACTGGGGGAGAGGGGACCTGGCACCGGTACTGGTGAACAGGGGACTAGGCACCGGGACTGTGTAACAGGGGACTTGGCACCGACACTGGGGAGAGGGGACATGGCACCGGTACTGGCGGAGATGGGACCTGGCACCGTTACTGGGGGAGAAGGGACCTGGGGAGAGGGGACCTGGGAAGAGAGGACCTGGCACCGGTACTGGGGAGAGGGGACCTGGCACCGGTACTGAGGAAGAGGGGACCTGGCACCGGTAATGGGGAAGAGGGGTCCTGGCACCGGTACTGTGTAAGAGGGGATCTGGCACCGGCACTGGGGAGAGGGGACCTGGCACCGGTACCGGGGAAGAGGGGACCTGGCACCGGTACTGGGGAAGAGTGGTCCTGGCACCGGTACTGGGGAACAGTGGACTTGGCACTGGGACTGGGGAAGAGGGGAACTGGCACCGGTACTGGGGGAGAGGGGTCCTGGCACCGGTACTGGTGGAGAGAGGACCTGGGGAGATGGGAGCTGGGAAGAGTGGACCTGGCACCGGTACTGGGGGAGAGAGGACCTGGGGAGAGGGGACCTGGGAAGAGTGGACCTGGCACCGGTACTGGGGGAGAGGGGACATGGCACCGGCACTGGGGGAGAGGGGACCTGGCACCGGTACTGGGGAGAGGGGACCTGGCACCGGTACTGGAGGATAGGGGACCTGGCACCGGTACTGGGGGAGTGGGGACCTGGCACCGGTACTGGGGGAGAGGGGACCTGGCACCGGTACTGGGGAGAGGAGACCTGGCACCGGCACTGGGGAAGAGAGGACCTGGCACCGGTACTGGGGGAGAGGGGACCTGACACCGGCACTGGGGAAGAGGGGACACGGCACCGGTAATGGGGAAGAGGGGACCTGGCACCGGTACTGGGGAGAGGGGACCTGGCACCGACAGAGGGGGAGAGGGGATTTGGCACCGGTACTGGGAGAGAGGGGAACTGGCACCGGTACTGGGAGAGAGGGCACCTGGCACCGGTATTGGGGGAGAGGGGAACTGGCACCGGTATTGGGGGAGAGGGGCCCTGGCACCGACAGAGGGGGAGAGGGGATTTGGCACCGGTACTGGGGAACAGTGGACCTGGCACCGGTACTGGGAGAGAGGGCACCTGGCACCGGTATTGGGGGAGAGGGGAACTGGCACCGGTATTGGGGGAGAGGGGCCCTGGCACCGACAGAGGGGGAGAGGGGATTTGGCACCGGTACTGGGAGAGAGGGGAACTGGCACCGGTACTGGGGAAGAGGGGAACTGGCACTGGTACTGGGGAAGAGGGGACCTGGCACCGGTATTGGGGGAGAGGGGCCCTGGCACCGACAGAGGGGGAGAAGGGATTTGGCACCGGTACTGGGCAAGAGGGGACCTGGCACCGGTACTGGGGAACAGTGGACTTGGCACTGGGACTGGGGAAGAGGGGAACTGGCACCGGTACTGGGGAAGAGGGGAACTGGCACCGGTACTGGGGGAGAGGGGTCCTGGCACCGGTACTGGGTGAGACGGGACCTGGCACGGTACTGGGGGAGTGGGGACCTGGCACCGGTATTGGGGAGAGGGGACCTGGCACCGGTACTGGGGGAGAGGGGATCTGGCACCGGTACTGGGGGAGAGGGGACCTGGCACCGGTACTGGGGAGAGGGGACCGGGCACCGGTACTGGGGAAGAGGGGACCTGGCACCGGTACTGGGGGAGAGGGGACCTGGCACCGACAGAGGGGGAGAGGGGATTTGGCACCGGTACTGGAAGAGAGGGGAACTGGCACCGGTACTGGGAGAGAGGGGAACTGGCACCGGTACTGGGGAAGAGGGGACCTGGCACCGGTACTGGGGAAGAGGGGACAAGGCACTGGTACTGGGGGAGAGGGGTCCTGTCACCGGTACTGGGGGAGAGGGGTCCTGGAACCGGTACTGGTGACGAGACGACCTGGCACCGGTATTGGGGGAGTGGGGACCTGGCACCGACAGAGGGGGAGAGGGGATTTGGCAGCGGTACTAGGGGAGAGGGGACCTGGCAACGGTACTGCGGGAGAGGGGACCTGGCACCGGTATTGGGGAAGAGGGGCCCTGGCACCGTTACTGGGGAAGAGGTGACCTGGCACCGGCACTGGGGGAGAGGGGACCTGCCACTGGTACTGGGGGAGAGGAGACCTGGCACCGGTACTGGGGAAGAGGTGACCTGGCACCGGCACTGTGGAAGAGGGGACCTGGCACCGGTACTGGGGGAGTGGGGACCTGGCACCGGTACTGGGGAGAGGGGACCTGGCACCGGTACTGGGGAAGAGGGGACTTGGCACCGGTACTGGGGGAGGGGGGACCTGGCACCCGTACTGGTGGACAGGGGACTTGGCACCGGGACTGTGTAACAGGGGACTTGGCACCGACACTGGGGAGAGGGGACATAGCACCGGTACTGGCGGAGATGGGACCTGGTACCGGTACTGGGGGAGATGGGACCTGGCACCGGCACTGGGGGAGAGGGGACCTGGCACCGGTACTGGGGGAGATGGGACCTGGCACCGGTACTGGGGAAGAGGGGACCTGGCACCGGTACTGGGGGAGAGGGGACCTGGGGAGAGGGGACCTGGAAAGAGTGGACCTGGCACCGGTACTGGGGAGAGGGGACCTGGCACCGATACTGGGGGAGAGAGGACCTGGGGAGAGGGGACCTGGAAAGAGTGGACCTGGCACCGGGACTGGGGAGAGGGGACCTGTCACCGGTACTGGGGAGAGGGGACCTGGCACCGGTACTGGGGAGAGGGGACCTGGCACCGGTAATGGGGAAGAGGGGACCTGGCACCGGTACTGTGTAAGAGGGGATCTGGCACCGCGACTGGGGAACAGGGGACTTGGCACCGGCACTGGGGAGAGGGGACATGGCACCGGTACTGGGGGAGATGGGACCTGGCACCGGTACTGGGGGAGAGGGGACCTGGCAGTGGTACTGGTGGAGAGGGGACATGGCACCGGTACTGGGGGAGATGGGACCTGGCACCGGTACTGGGGGAGAGGGGACCTGGCACCGGTACTGGGGGAGCGGGGACCTGGCACCGGTACTGGGGGAGAGGGGACCTGGGGAGAGGGGACCTGGAAAGAGTGGACCTGGCACCGGTACTGGGGAGAGGGGACCTGGCACCGATACTGGGGGAGAGAGGACCTGGGGAGAGGGGACCTGGAAAGAGTGGACCTGGCACCGGTACTGGGGAGAGGGGACCTGGCACCGGTACTGGGGAGAGGGGACCTGGCACCGGTACTGGGGAGAGGGGACCTGGCACCGGTAATGGGGAAGAGGGGACCTGGCACCGGTACTGTGTAAGAGGGGATCTGGCACCGCTACTGGGGAACAGGGGACTTGGCACCGGCACTGGGGAGAGGGGACATGGCACCGGTACTGGGGGAGATGGGACCTGGCACCGGTACTGGGGGAGTGGGGACCTGGCAGTGGTACTGGTGGAGAGGGGACATGGCACCGGTACTGGGGGAGATGGGACCTGGCACCGGTACTGGGGGAGAGGGATACCTGGCACCGGTACTGGGGGAGAGGGGACCTGGCACCGGTACTGGGAGAGAGGGGACCTGGGGAGAGGGGACCTGGGAAGAGTGGACCTGGCACCGGCACTGGGGGAGAGAGGACCTGGCACCGGTACTGGGGAGAGGGGACCTGGCACCTGTACTGGGGAAGAGGGGACCTGGCACTGGCACTGGGGGAGAGGGGACCTGGCACCGGTACTGCGGAAGAGGGGACCTGGCACCGGTACTGGGGGAGAGGGGACCTGGTACTGGGGTGAGGGGACTTGGCACTGGGACTGGGGAAGAGGGGACCTGTCACCTGTGCTGGGGAAGAGGGGACCTGGCACCCGTACTGGGGAAGAGGGGACCTGGCACCGGTACTGGGGGAGAGGGGACTTGGCACTGGGGCGAGGGGACATGGCACCGGTACTGGGGGAGATGGGACCTGGCACCGGTACTGGGGAAGAAGGGACCTGGCACCGGTACTGGGGGAGATGGGACCTGGCACCGGTACTGGTGGAGTGGGGACCTGGCACCGGTATTGGGGAGAGGGAACCTGGCACCGGTACTGGGGGAGAGGGGACCTGTCACCGATACTGGGGGAGAGAGGACCTGGGGAGAGGGGACCTGGGAAGAGTGGACCTGGCACCGGTACTGGGGGAGAGGGGACATGGCACCGGCACTGGGGGAGAGGGGACCTGGCATCGGTACTGGGGAAGAGGGGACCTGGCACCGGTACTGGGGAGAGGGTACCTGGCACCGGTACTGGAGGATAGGGGACCTGGCACCGGTACTGGGGGAGTGGGGACCTGGCACCGGTACTGGAGGATAGGGGACCTGGCACCGGTACTGGGGAGAGGAGACCTGGCACCGGCACTGGGGAGAGGGGACCTGGCACCGCTACTGGGGAAGAGGGGACCTAGCACCGGTAATGGGGAAGAGGGGACCTGGCACCGGTACTGGGGAACAGGGGACCTGGCACCGCTACTGGGGGAGTGGGGACCTGGCACCAGCACTGGAGGATAGGGGACCTGGCACCGGTACTGGGAAGAGGAGACCTGGCACCGGCACTGGGGAGAGGGGACCTGGCACCGCTACTGGGGAAGAGGGGACCTAGCACCGGTAATGGGGAACAGGGGACTTGGCACCGGGACTGTGTAACAGGGGACTTGGCACCGACACTGGGGAGAGGGGACATGGCACCGGTGCTGCGGAAGAGGGGACCTGGCACGGGTACAGGGAGAGAGGGGACCTGGCACCGGTACTGGGGGAGATGGGACCTGGCACCGGTACTGGGGAGGAGGGGACCTGGCACCGGTACTGGGGGAGAGGGAACCTGGCACCGGTACTGGGGGAGAGGGGACCTGGCACCGGTACTGGGTGAGAGGGGACCTGGCACCGGTACTGGGGAAGATGGGACCTGGCACCGGTACTGGGGGAGAGGGGACCTGGCAGTGGTACTGGTGGAGAGGGGATCTGGCACCGGTACTGGGGAAGAGGGGACCTCGCACCGGTACTGGGGGAGAGAGGACCTGGGGAGAGGGGACCTGGGAAGAGTGGACCTGGCACCGGTACTGGGGAGAGGGGACATGGCACCGGCACTGGGGGAGAGGGGACCTGGCACCGACAAAGGGGGATAGGGGATTTGGCACCGGTACTGGGAGAGAGGGGACATGGCACCGGCACTGGGGGAGCGGGGACCTGGCACCGGTACTGGGGGAGAGGGGACCTGGCACCGGAATTGGGGGAGAGGGGCCCTGGCACCGACAGAGGGGGAGAGGGGATTTGGCACCGGTACTGGGCAAGAGGGGACCTGGCACCGGTACTGCGAGAGACGGGACCTGGCACCGGTACTCGGGAAGAGGGGACCAGGCACCGGTACTGGGGGTGAGGGGTCCTGGAACCGGTACTGGGTGAGAGAGGAACTGACACCGGTACTGGTGAAGAGAGGACCTGGCACCGGTACTGGGGAAGAGGTGACCTGGCACCGGCACTGTGGAAGAGGGGACCTGGCACCGGTACTGGGGGAGTGGGGACCTGGCACCGGTACTGGGGAGAGGGGACCTGGCACCGGTACTGGGGAAGAGGGGACTTGGCACCGGTACTGGGGGAGGGGGGACCTGGCACCCGTACTGGTGAACAGGGGACTTGGCACCGGGACTGTGTAACAGGGGACTTGGCACCGACACTGGGGAGAGGGGACATGGCACCGGTACTGGCGGAGATGGGACCTGGCACCAGTACTGGGGGAGAAGGGACCTGGCACCGGCACTGGGGAAGAGGGGACCTGGCACCAGTACTGGGGAAGAAGGGACCTGGCACCGGTACTGGGGGAGATGGGACCTGGCACCGGCACTGGGGGAGAGGGGACCTGGCACCGGTACTGGGGGAGATGAGACCTTGCACCGGTACTGGGGAAGAGGGGACCTGGCACCGGTACTGGGGGAGAGGGGACCTGGGAAGAGGGGACCTGGAAAGAGTGGAACTGGCACCGGTACTGGGGAGAGGGGACCTGGCACCGATACTGGGGGAGAGAGGACCTGGGGAGAGGGGACCTGGAAAGAGTGGACCTGGCACCGGTACTGGGGAGAGGGGACCTGGCACCGGTACTGGGGAGAGGGGACCTGGCACCGGTACTGGGGAGAGGGGACCTGGCACCGGTAATGGGGAAGAGGGGACCTGGCACCGGTACTGTGTAAGAGGGGATCTGGCACCGCTACTGGGGAACAGGGGACATGGCACCGGTACTGGGGGAGATGGGACCTGGCACCGGTACTGGGGGAGAGGGGACCTGGCACCGGTACTGGGGGAGATGAGACCTGGCACCGGTACTGGGGAAGAGGGGACCTGGCACCGGTACTGGGGGAGAGGGGACCTGGGGAGAGGGGACCTGGAAAGAGTGGAACTGGCACCGGTACTGGGGGAGAGGGGACATGGCACCGGCACTGGGGGAGAGGGGACCTGGCATCGGTACTGGGGAAGAGGGGACCTGGCACCGGTACTGGGGAGAGGGTACCTGGCACCGGTACTGGAGGATAGGGGACCTGGCACCGGTACTGGGGGAGTGGGGACCTGGCACCGGTACTGGAGGATAGGGGACCTGGCACCGGTACTGGGGAGAGGAGACCTGGCACCGGCACTGGGGAGAGGGGACCTGGCACCGCTACTGGGGAAGAGGGGACCTAGCACCGGTAATGGGGAAGAGGGGACCTGGCACCGGTACTGGGGAACAGGGGACCTGGCACCGCTACTGGGGGAGTGGGGACCTGGCACCAGCACTGGAGGATAGGGGACCTGGCACCGGTACTGGGAAGAGGAGACCTGGCACCGGCACTGGGGAGAGGGGCCCTGGCACCGCTACTGGGGAAGAGGGGACCTAGCACCGGTAATGGGGAACAGGGGACTTGGCACCGGGACTGTGTAACAGGGGACTTGGCACCGACACTGGGGAGAGGGGACATGGCACCGGTGCTGCGGAAGAGGGGACCTGGCACGGGTACAGGGAGAGAGGGGACCTGGCACCGGTACTGGGGGAGATGGGACCTGGCACCGGTACTGGGGAGGAGGGGACCTGGCACCGGTACTGGGGGAGAGGGAACCTGGCACCGGTACTGGGGGAGAGGGGACCTGGCACCGGTACTGGGTGAGAGGGGACCTGGCACCGGTACTGGGGAAGATGGGACCTGGCACCGGTACTGGGGGAGAGGGGACCTGGCAGTGGTACTGGTGGAGAGGGGATCTGGCACCGGTACTGGGGAAGAGGGGACCTCGCACCGGTACTGGGGGAGAGAGGACCTGGGGAGAGGGGACCTGGGAAGAGTGGACCTGGCACCGGTACTGGGGAGAGGGGACATGGCACCGGCACTGGGGGAGAGGGGACCTGGCACCGACAAAGGGGGATAGGGGATTTGGCACCGGTACTGGGAGAGAGGGGACATGGCACCGGCACTGGGGGAGCGGGGACCTGGCACCGGTACTGGGGGAGAGGGGACCTGGCACCGGAATTGGGGGAGAGGGGCCCTGGCACCGACAGAGGGGGAGAGGGGATTTGGCACCGGTACTGGGCAAGAGGGGACCTGGCACCGGTACTGCGAGAGACGGGACCTGGCACCGGTACTAGGGAAGAGGGGACCAGGCACCGGTACTGGGGGTGAGGGGTCCTGGAACCGGTACTGGGGGAGAGAGGAACTGACACCGGTACTGGTGAAGAGAGGACCTGGCACCGGTACTGGGGAAGAGGTGACCTGGCACCGGCACTGTGGAAGAGGGGACCTGGCACCGGTACTGGGGGAGTGGGGACCTGGCACCGGTACTGGGGAGAGGGGACCTGGCACCGGTACTGGGGAAGAGGGGACTTGGCACCGGTACTGGGGGAGGGGGGACCTGGCACCCGTACTGGTGAACAGGGGACTTGGCACCGGGACTGTGTAACAGGGGACTTGGCACCGACACTGGGGAGAGGGGACATGGCACCGGTACTGGCGGAGATGGGACCTGGCACCAGTACTGGGGGAGAAGGGACCTGGCACCGGCACTGGGGAAGAGGGGACCTGGCACCAGTACTGGGGAAGAAGGGACCTGGCACCGGTACTGGGGGAGATGGGACCTGGCACCGGCACTGGGGGAGAGGGGACCTGGCACCGGTACTGGGGGAGATGAGACCTTGCACCGGTACTGGGGAAGAGGGGACCTGGCACCGGTACTGGGGGAGAGGGGACCTGGGAAGAGGGGACCTGGAAAGAGTGGAACTGGCACCGGTACTGGGGAGAGGGGACCTGGCACCGATACTGGGGGAGAGAGGACCTGGGGAGAGGGGACCTGGAAAGAGTGGACCTGGCACCGGTACTGGGGAGAGGGGACCTGGCACCGGTACTGGGGAGAGGGGACCTGGCACCGGTACTGGGGAGAGGGGACCTGGCACCGGTAATGGGGAAGAGGGGACCTGGCACCGGTACTGTGTAAGAGGGGATCTGGCACCGCTACTGGAGAACAGGGGACATGGCACCGGTACTGGGGGAGATGGGACCTGGCACCGGTACTGGGGGAGAGGGGACCTGGCACCGGTACTGGGGGAGATGAGACCTGGCACCGGTACTGGGGAAGAGGGGACCTGGCACCGGTACTGGGGGAGAGGGGACCTGGGGAGAGGGGACCTGGAAAGAGTGGAACTGGCACCGGTACTGGGGAGAGGGGACCTGGCACCGATACTGGGAGAGAGAGGACCTGGGGAGAGGGGACCTGGAAAGAGTGGACCTGGCACCGGTACTGGGGAGAGGGGACCTGGCACCGGTACTGGGGAACAGGGGACATGGCACCGGTACTGGGGGAGATGGGACCTGGCACCGGTACTGGGGGAGAGGGGACCTGGCAGTGGTACTGGTGGAGAGGGGACATGGCACCGGTACTGGGGAGATGGGACCTGGCACCCGTACTGGGGGAGAGGGGACCTGGCACCGGTACTGGGGGAGAGGGGACCTGGCACCGGTACTGGGGGAGAGGGGACCTGGGGAGTGGGGACCTGGGAAGAGTGGACCTGGCACCGGTACTGGGGGAGTGGGGACCTGGCACCGGTACTGGAGGATAGGGGACCTGGCACCGGTAATGGGGAAGAGGGGACCTGGCACCGGTACTGGGGAGAGGGGACCTGGCACCGGCACTGGGGAAGAGCGGACGTGGCACCGGTACTGGGGAGAGGGGACCTGGCACCTGTACTGGGGAAGAGGGGACCTGGCACTGGCACTGGGGGAGAGGGGACCTGGCACCGGTACTGCGGAAGAGGGGACCTGGCACCGGTACTGGGGGAGAGCGACCTGGTACTGGGGTGAGGGGACTTGGCACTGGGCCTGGGGAAGAGGGGACCTGTCACCTGTGCTGGGGAAGAGGGGACCTGGCACCCGTACTGGGGAAGAGGGGACCTGGCACCGGCACTGGGGGAGAGTGGCTTTGGCACCGGAACTGGGGAAGAGGGGACCTGGCACCAGTGCTGGGGGAGAGGGGACTTGGCACTGGGGCGAGGGGACATGGCACCGGTACTGGGGGGGATGGGACCTGGCACCGGTACTGGGGAAGAAGGGACCTGGCACCGGTACTGGGGGAGATGGGACCTGGCACCGGTACTGGTGGAGTGGGGACCTGGCACCGGTATTGGGGAGAGGGAACCTGGCACCGGTACTGGGGGAGAGAGGACCTGGGGAGAGGGGACCTGGGAAGAGTGGACCTGGCACCGGTACTGGGGGAGAGGGGACATGGCACCGGCACTGGGGGAGAGGGGACCTGGCACCGGTACTGGGGAAGAGGGTACCTGGCACCGGTACTGGGGAGAGGGGACCTGGCACCGGTACTGGAGGATAGGGGACCTGGCACCGGTACTGGGGGAGTGGGGACCTGGCACCGGTACTGGAGGATAGGGGACCTGGCACCGGTACTGGGGAGAGAGAGGACCTGGGGAGAGGGGACCTGGGAAGAGTGGACCTGGCACCGGTACTGGGGGAGAGGGGACATGGCACCGGCACTGGGGGAGAGAGGACCTGGGGAGAGGGGACCTGGGAAGAGTAGACCTGGCACCGGTACTGGGGGAGAGGGGACATGGCACCGGCACTGGGGGAGAGGGGACCTGGCACCGGTACATTGGAAGAGGGGACCTGGCACCGGTACTGGGGAGAGGGGACCTGGCACCGGTACTGGAGGATAGGGGACCTGGCACCGGTACTGGGGGAGTGGGGACCTGGCACCGGTACTGGAGGATAGGGGACCTGGCACCGGTACTGGGGAGAGGAGACCTGGCACCGGCAATGGGGAGAGGGGACCTGGCACCGCTACTGGGGAAGAGGGGAGCTAGCACCGGTAATGGGGAAGAGGGGACCTGGCACCGGTACTGGGGAACAGGGGACCTGGCACCGCTACTGGCGGAGTGGGGACCTGGCACCGGTACTGGAGGATAGGGGACCTGGCACCGGTACTGGGGAGAGGGGACCTGGCACCGCTACTGGGGAAGAGGGGACCTAGCACCGGTAATGGGGAACAGGGGACTTGGCACCGGGACTGTGTAACAGGGGACTTGGCACCGACACTGGGGAGATGGGACATGGCACCGGTGCTGCGGAAGAGGGGACCTGGCACGGGTACAGGGAGAGAGGGGACCTGGCACCGGTACTGGGGGAGATGGGACCTGGCACCGGTACTGGGGTGGAGGGGACCTGGCACCGGTACTGGGGGAGAGGGGACCTGGCACCGGTACTGGGGGAGAGGGGACCTGGCACCGGTACTGGGTGAGAGGGGACCTGGCACCGGTACTGGGGAAGATGGGACCTGGCACCGGTACTGGGGGAGAGGGGACCTGGCAGTGGTACTGGTGGAGAGGGGATCTGGCACCGGTACTGGGGAAGAGGGGACCTCGCACCGGTACTGGGGGAGAGAGGACCTGGAGAGAGGGGACCTGGGAAGAGTGGACCTGGCACCGGTACTGGGGGAGAGGGGACATGGCACCGGCACTGGGGGAGAGGGGACCTGGCACCGACAGAGGGGGAGAGGGGATTTGGCACCGGTACTGGGAGAGAGGGGACATGGCACCGGCACTGGGGGAGCGGGAACCTGGCACCGGTACTGGGGGAGAGGGGACCTGGCACCGGTATTGAGGGAGAGGGGCCCTGGCACCGACAGAGGGGGAGAGGGGATTTGGCACCGGGACTGTGTAACAGGGGACTTGGCACCGACACTGGGGAGAGGGGACATGGCACCGGTACTGGCGGAGATGGGACCTGGCACCAGTACTGGGGGAGAAGGGACCTGGCACCGGCACTGGGGAAGAGGGGACCTGGCACCAGTACTGGGGAAGAAGGGACCTGGCACCGGTACTGGGGGAGATGGGACCTGGCACCGGCACTGGGGGAGAGGGGACCTGGCACCGGTACTGGGGGAGATGAGACCTTGCACCGGTACTGGGGAAGAGGGGACCTGGCACCGGTACTGGGGGAGAGGGGACCTGGGAAGAGGGGACCTGGAAAGAGTGGAACTGGCACCGGTACTGGGGAGAGGGGACCTGGCACCGATACTGGGGGAGAGAGGACCTGGGGAGAGGGGACCTGGAAAGAGTGGACCTGGCACCGGTACTGGGGAGAGGGGACCTGGCACCGGTACTGGGGAGAGGGGACCTGGCACCGGTACTGGGGAGAGGGGACCTGGCACCGGTAATGGGGAAGAGGGGACCTGGCACCGGTACTGTGTAAGAGGGGATCTGGCACCGCTACTGGAGAACAGGGGACATGGCACCGGTACTGGGGGAGATGGGACCTGGCACCGGTACTGGGGGAGAGGGGACCTGGCACCGGTACTGGGGGAGATGAGACCTGGCACCGGTACTGGGGAAGAGGGGACCTGGCACCGGTACTGGGGGAGAGGGGACCTGGGGAGAGGGGACCTGGAAAGAGTGGAACTGGCACCGGTACTGGGGAGAGGGGACCTGGCACCGATACTGGGAGAGAGAGGACCTGGGGAGAGGGGACCTGGAAAGAGTGGACCTGGCACCGGTACTGGGGAGAGGGGACCTGGCACCGGTACTGGGGAGAGGGGACCTGGCACCGGTACTGGGGAGAGTGGACCTGGCACCGGTAATGGGGAAGAGGGGACCTGGCACCGGTACTGTGTAAGAGGGGATCTGGCACCGCTACTGGGGAACAGGGGACATGGCACCGGTACTGGGGGAGATGGGACCTGGCACCGGTACTGGGGGAGAGGGGACCTGGCAGTGGTACTGGTGGAGAGGGGACATGGCACCGGTACTGGGGAGATGGGACCTGGCACCCGTACTGGGGGAGAGGGGACCTGGCACCGGTACTGGGGGAGAGGGGACCTGGCACCGGTACTGGGGGAGAGGGGACCTGGGGAGTGGGGACCTGGGAAGAGTGGACCTGGCACCGGTACTGGGGGAGTGGGGACCTGGCACCGGTACTGGAGGATAGGGGACCTGGCACCGGTAATGGGGAAGAGGGGACCTGGCACCGGTACTGGGGAGAGGGGACCTGGCACCGGCACTGGGGAAGAGCGGACGTGGCACCGGTACTGGGGAGAGGGGACCTGGCACCTGTACTGGGGAAGAGGGGACCTGGCACTGGCACTGGGGGAGAGGGGACCTGGCACCGGTACTGCGGAAGAGGGGACCTGGCACCGGTACTGGGGGAGAGCGACCTGGTACTGGGGTGAGGGGACTTGGCACTGGGCCTGGGGAAGAGGGGACCTGTCACCTGTGCTGGGGAAGAGGGGACCTGGCACCCGTACTGGGGAAGAGGGGACCTGGCACCGGCACTGGGGGAGAGTGGCTTTGGCACCGGAACTGGGGAAGAGGGGACCTGGCACCAGTGCTGGGGGAGAGGGGACTTGGCACTGGGGCGAGGGGACATGGCACCGGTACTGGGGGGGATGGGACCTGGCACCGGTACTGGGGAAGAAGGGACCTGGCACCGGTACTGGGGGAGATGGGACCTGGCACCGGTACTGGTGGAGTGGGGACCTGGCACCGGTATTGGGGAGAGGGAACCTGGCACCGGTACTGGGGGAGAGAGGACCTGGGGAGAGGGGACCTGGGAAGAGTGGACCTGGCACCGGTACTGGGGGAGAGGGGACATGGCACCGGCACTGGGGGTGAGGGGACCTGGCACCGGTACTGGGGAAGAGGGTACCTGGCACCGGTACTGGGGAGAGGGGACCTGGCACCGGTACTGGAGGATAGGGGACCTGGCACCGGTACTGGGGGAGTGGGGACCTGGCACCGGTACTGGAGGATAGGGGACCTGGCACCGGTACTGGGGAGAGAGAGGACCTGGGGAGAGGGGACCTGGGAAGAGTGGACCTGGCACCGGTACTGGGGGAGAGGGGACATGGCACCGGCACTGGGGGAGAGAGGACCTGGGGAGAGGGGACCTGGGAAGAGTAGACCTGGCACCGGTACTGGGGGAGAGGGGACATGGCACCGGCACTGGGGGAGAGGGGACCTGGCACCGGTACATTGGAAGAGGGGACCTGGCACCGGTACTGGGGAGAGGGGACCTGGCACCGGTACTGGAGGATAGGGGACCTGGCACCGGTACTGGGGGAGTGGGGACCTGGCACCGGTACTGGAGGATAGGGGACCTGGCACCGGTACTGGGGAGAGGAGACCTGGCACCGGCAATGGGGAGAGGGGACCTGGCACCGCTACTGGGGAAGAGGGGAGCTAGCACCGGTAATGGGGAAGAGGGGACCTGGCACCGGTACTGGGGAACAGGAGACCTGGCACCGCTACTGGCGGAGTGGGGACCTGGCACCGGTACTGGAGGATAGGGGACCTGGCACCGGTACTGGGGAGAGGGGACCTGGCACCGCTACTGGGGAAGAGGGGACCTAGCACCGGTAATGGGGAACAGGGGACTTGGCACCGGGACTGTGTAACAGGGGACTTGGCACCGACACTGGGGAGATGGGACATGGCACCGGTGCTGCGGAAGAGGGGACCTGGCACGGGTACAGGGAGAGAGGGGACCTGGCACCGGTACTGGGGGAGATGGGACCTGGCACCGGTACTGGGGTGGAGGGGACCTGGCACCGGTACTGGGGGAGAGGGGACCTGGCACCGGTACTGGGGGAGAGGGGACCTGGCACCGGTACTGGGTGAGAGGGGACCTGGCACCGGTACTGGGGAAGATGGGACCTGGCACCGGTACTGGGGGAGAGGGGACCTGGCAGTGGTACTGGTGGAGAGGGGATCTGGCACCGGTACTGGGGAAGAGGGGACCTGGCACCGGTACTGGGGAAGAGGGTACCTGGCACCGGTACTGGGGAGAGGGGACCTGGCACCGGTACTGGAGGATAGGGGACCTGGCACCGGTACTGGGGGAGTGGGGACCTGGCACCGGTACTGGAGGATAGGGGACCTGGCACCGGTACTGGGGAGAGAGAGGACCTGGGGAGAGGGGACCTGGGAAGAGTGGACCTGGCACCGGTACTGGGGGAGAGGGGACATGGCACCGGCACTGGGGGAGAGAGGACCTGGGGAGAGGGGACCTGGGAAGAGTAGACCTGGCACCGGTACTGGGGGAGAGGGGACATGGCACCGGCACTGGGGGAGAGGGGACCTGGCACCGGTACATTGGAAGAGGGGACCTGGCACCGGTACTGGGGAGAGGGGACCTGGCACCGGTACTGGAGGATAGGGGACCTGGCACCGGTACTGGGGGAGTGGGGACCTGGCACCGGTACTGGAGGATAGGGGACCTGGCACCGGTACTGGGGAGAGGAGACCTGGCACCGGCAATGGGGAGAGGGGACCTGGCACCGCTACTGGGGAAGAGGGGAGCTAGCACCGGTAATGGGGAAGAGGGGACCTGGCACCGGTACTGGGGAACAGGAGACCTGGCACCGCTACTGGCGGAGTGGGGACCTGGCACCGGTACTGGAGGATAGGGGACCTGGCACCGGTACTGGGGAGAGGGGACCTGGCACCGCTACTGGGGAAGAGGGGACCTAGCACCGGTAATGGGGAACAGGGGACTTGGCACCGGGACTGTGTAACAGGGGACTTGGCACCGACACTGGGGAGATGGGACATGGCACCGGTGCTGCGGAAGAGGGGACCTGGCACGGGTACAGGGAGAGAGGGGACCTGGCACCGGTACTGGGGGAGATGGGACCTGGCACCGGTACTGGGGTGGAGGGGACCTGGCACCGGTACTGGGGGAGAGGGGACCTGGCACCGGTACTGGGGGAGAGGGGACCTGGCACCGGTACTGGGTGAGAGGGGACCTGGCACCGGTACTGGGGAAGATGGGACCTGGCACCGGTACTGGGGGAGAGGGGACCTGGCAGTGGTACTGGTGGAGAGGGGATCTGGCACCGGTACTGGGGAAGAGGGGACCTCGCACCGGTACTGGGGGAGAGAGGACCTGGAGAGAGGGGACCTGGGAAGAGTGGACCTGGCACCGGTACTGGGGGAGAGGGGACATGGCACCGGCACTGGGGGAGAGGGGACCTGGCACCGACAGAGGGGGAGAGGGGATTTGGCACCGGTACTGGGAGAGAGGGGACATGGCACCGGCACTGGGGGAGCGGGAACCTGGCACCGGTACTGGGGGAGAGGGGACCTGGCACCGGTATTGAGGGAGAGGGGCCCTGGCACCGACAGAGGGGGAGAGGGGATTTGGCACCGGTACAGGGCAAGAGGGGACCTGGCACCGGTACTGCGAGAGAGGGGACCTGGCACCGGTATTGGGGAAGAGGGGCCCTGGCACCGTTACTGGGGAAGAGGTGACCTGGCACCGGCACTGGGGGAGAGGGGACCTGCCACTGGTACTGGGGGAGAGGAGACCTGGCACCGGTACTGGGGAAGAGATGACCTGGCACCGGCACTGTGGAAGAGGGGACCTGGCACCGGTACTGGGGGAGTGGGGACCTGGCACCGGTACAGGGGAGAGGGGACCTGGCACCGGTACTGGGGAAGAGGGGACTTGGCACCGGTACTGGGGGAGGGGGGACCTGGCACCCGTACTGTTGGACAGGGGACTTGGCACCGGGACTGTGTAACAGGGGACTTGGCACCGACGCTGGGGAGAGGGGACATAGCACCGGTACTGGGGGAGAGGGGACATGGCACCGGTACTGGGGAAGAGGGTACCTGGCACCGGTACTGGGGAGAGGGGACCTGGCACCGGTACTGGAGGATAGGGGACCTGGCACCGGTACTGGGGGAGTGGGGACCTGGCACCGGTACTGGAGGATAGGGGACCTGGCACCGGTACTGGGGAGAGAGAGGACCTGGGGAGAGGGGACCTGGGAAGAGTGGACCTGGCACCGGTACTGGGGGAGAGGGGACATGGCACCGGCACTGGGGGAGAGAGGACCTGGGGAGAGGGGACCTGGGAAGAGTAGACCTGGCACCGGTACTGGGGGAGAGGGGACATGGCACCGGCACTGGGGGAGAGGGGACCTGGCACCGGTACATTGGAAGAGGGGACCTGGCACCGGTACTGGGGAGAGGGGACCTGGCACCGGTACTGGAGGATAGGGGACCTGGCACCGGTACTGCGGGAGTGGGGACCTGGCACCGGTACTGGAGGATAGGGGACCTGGCACCGGTACTGGGGAGAGGAGACCTGGCACCGGCACTGGGGAGAGGGGACCTGGCACCGCTACTGGGGAAGAGGGGAGCTAGCACCGGTAATGGGGAAGGGGGGACCTGGCACCGGTACTGGGGAACAGGGGACCTGGCACCGCTACTGGCGGAGTGGGGACCTGGCACCGGTACTGGAGGATAGGGGACCTGGCACCGGTACTGGGGAGAGGGGACCTGGCACCGCTACTGGGGAAGAGGGGACCTAGCACCGGTAATGGGGAACAGGGGACTTGGCACCGGGACTGTGTAACAGGGGACTTGGCACCGACACTGGGGAGATGGGACATGGCACCGGTGCTGCGGAAGAGGGGACCTGGCACGGGTACAGGGAGAGAGGGGACCTGGCACCGGTACTGGGGAAGATGGGACCTGGCACCGGTACTGGGGGAGAGGGGACCTGGCAGTGGTACTGGTGGAGAGGGGATCAGGCACCGGTACTGGGGAAGAGGGGACCTCGCACCGGTACTGGGGGAGAGAGGACCTGGAGAGAGGGGACCTGGGAAGAGTGGACCTGGCACCGGTACTGGGGGAGAGGGGACATGGCACCGGCACTGGGGGAGAGGGGACCTGGCACCGGTACTGGGGGAGAGGTGACCTGGCACCGGCACTGGGGGAGAGGGGACCTGCCACTGGTACTGGGGGAGAGGAGACCTGGCACCGGTACTGGGGAAGAGGTGACCTGGCACCGGCACTGTGGAAGAGGGGACCTGGCACCGGTACTGGGGGAGTGGGGACCTGGCACCGGTACTGGGGAGAGGGGACCTGGCACCGGTACTGGGGAAGAGGGGACTTGGCACCGGTACTGGGGGAGGGGGGACCTGGCACCCGTACTGTTGGACAGGGGACTTGGCACCGGGACTGTGTAACAGGGGACTTGGCACCGACGCTGGGGAGAGGGGACATAGCACCGGTACTGGGGGAGAGGGGACATGGCACCGGCACTGGGGGAGAGGGGACCTGGCACCGGTACTGGGGAATAGGGTACCTGGCACCGGTACTGGGGAGAGGGGACCTGGCACCGGTACTGGAGGATAGGGGACCTGGCACCGGTACTGGGGAGAGAGAGGACCTGGGGAGAGGGGACCTGGGAAGAGTGGACCTGGCACCGATACTGGGGGAGAGAGGACCTGGGGAGAGGGGACCTGGGAAGAGTAGACCTGGCACCGGTACTGGGGGAGAGGGGACATGGCACCGGCACTGGGGGAGAGGGGACCTGGCACCGGTACATTGGAAGAGGGGACCTGGCACCGGTACTCGGGAGAGGGGACCTGGCACCGGTACTGGAGGATAGGGGACCTGGCACCGGTACTGGGGGAGTGGGGACCTGGCACCGGTACTGGAGGATAGGGGACCTGGCACCGGTACTGGGGAGAGGAGACCTGGCACCGGCACTGGGGAGAGGGGACCTGGCACCGCTACTGGGGAAGAGGGGAGCTAGCACCGGTAATGGGGAAGAGGGGACCTGGCACCGGTACTGGGGAACAGGGGACCTGGCACCGCTACTGGCGGAGTGGGGACCTGGCACCGGTACTGGAGGATAGGGGACCTGGCACCGGTACTGGGGAGAGGGGACCTGGCACCGCTACTGGGGAAGAGGGGACCTAGCACCGGTAATGGGGAACAGGGGACTTGGCACCGGGACTGTGTAACAGGGGACTTGGCACCGACACTGGGGAGATGGGACATGGCACCGGTGCTGCGGAAGAGGGGACCTGGCACGGGTACAGGGAGAGAGGGGACCTGGCACCGGTACTGGGGGAGATGGGACCTGGCACCGGTACTGGGGAGGAGGGGACCTGTCACCGGTACTGGGGGAGAGGGGACCTGGCACCGGTACTGGGGGAGAGGGGACCTGGCACCGGTACTGGGTGAGAGGGGACCTGGCACCGGTACTGGGGAAGATGGGACCTGGCACCGGTACTGGGGGAGAGGGGACCTGGCAGTGGTACTGGTGGAGAGGGGATCTGGCACCGGTACTGGGGAAGAGGGGACCTCGCACCGGTACTGGGGGAGAGAGGACCTGGAGAGAGGGGACCTGGGAAGAGTGGACCTGGCACCGGTACTGGGGGAGAGGGGACATGGCACCGGCACTGGGGGAGAGGGGACCTGGCACCGACAGAGGGGGAGAGGGGATTTGGCACCGGTACTGGGAGAGAGGGGACATGGCACCGGCACTGGGGGAGCGGGAACCTGGCACCGGTACTGGGGGAGAGGGGACCTGGCACCGGTATTGGGGGAGAGGGGCCCTGGCACCGACAGAGGGGGAGAGGGGATTTGGCACCGGTACAGAGCAAGAGGGGACCTGGCACCGGTACTGCGAGAGAGGGGACCTGGCACCGGTATTGGGGAAGAGGGGCCCTGGCACCGTTACTGGGGAAGAGGTGACCTGGCACCAGCACTGGGGGAGAGGGGACCTGCCACTGGTACTGGGGGAGAGGAGACCTGGCACCGGTACTGGGGAAGAGGTGACCTGGCACCGGCACTGTGGAAGAGGGGACCTGGCACCGGTACTGGGGGAGTGGGGACCTGGCACCGGTACTGGGGAGAGGGGACCTGGCACCGGTACTGGGGAAGAGGGGACTTGGCACCGGTACTGGGGGAGGGGGGACCTGGCACCCGTACTGTTGGACAGGGGACTTGGCACCGGGACTGGGGGAGCGGGGACCTGGCACCGGTACTGGGGGAGAGGGGACCTGGGGAGAGGGGACCTGGAAAGAGTGGACCTGGCACCGGTACTGGGGAGAGGGGACCTGGCACCGATACTGGGGAGAGGGGACCTGGCACCGGTACTGGGGAGAGGGGACCTGGCACCGGTAATGGGGAAGAGGGGACTTGGCACCGGTACTGGGGGAGGGGGGACCTGGCACCCGTACTGTTGGACAGGGGACTTGGCACCGGGACTGGGGGAGCGGGGACCTGGCACCGGTACTGGGGGAGAGGGGACCTGGGGAGAGGGGTCCTGGAAAGAGTGGACCTGGCACCGGTACTGGGGAGAGGGGACCTGGCACCGGTACTGGGGAGAGGCGACCTGGCACCGGTACTGGGGAGAGGGGACCTGGCACCGGTAATGGGGAAGAGGGGACCTGGCACCGGTACTGTGTAAGAGGGGATCTGGCACCGCTACTGGGGAACAGGGGACTTGGCACCGGCACTGGGGAGAGGGGACATGGCACCGGTACTGGGGGAGATGGGACCTGGCACCGGTACTGGGGGAGAGGGGACCTGGCAGTGGTACTGGTGGAGAGGGGACATGGCACCGGTACTGGGGGAGATGGGACCTGGCACCGGTACTGGGGGAGAGGGGACCTGGCACCGGTACTGGGGGAGAGGGGACCTGGCACCGGTACTGGGGGAGAGGGGACCTGGGGAGAGGGGACCTGGGAAGAGTGGACCTGGCACCGGCACTGGGGAAGAGGGGACCTGGCACCCGTACTGGGGAAGAGGGAACCTGGCACCGGTACTGGGGGAGAGGGGACTTGGCACTGGGGCGAGGGGACATGGCACCGGTACTGGGGGAGATGGGACCTGGCACCGGTACTGGGGAAGAAGGGACCTGGCACCGGTACTGGGGGAGATGGGACCTGGCACCGGTACTGGTGGAGTGGGGACCTGGCACCGGTATTGGGGAGAGGGAACCTGGCACCGGTACTGGGGGAGAGGGGACCTGTCACCGATACTGGGGGAGAGAGGACCTGGGGAGAGGGGACCTGGGAAGAGTGGACCTGGCACCGGTACTGGGGGAGAGGGGACATGGCACCGGCACTGGGGGAGAGGGGACCTGGCATCGGTACTGGGGAAGAGGGGACCTGGCACCGGTACTGGGGAGAGGGTACCTGGCACCGGTACTGGAGGATAGGGGACCTGGCACCGGTACTGGGGGAGAGGGGACCTGGCACCGGTCCTGGAGGATAGGGGACCTGGCACCGGTACTGGGGAGAGGAGACCTGGCACCGGCACTGGGGAGAGGGGACCTGGCACCGCTACTGGGGAAGACTGGACCTAGCACCGGTAATGGGGAAGAGGGGACCTGGCACCGGTACTGGGGAACAGGGGACCTGGCACCGCTACTGGGGGAGTGGGGACCTGGCACCAGTACTGGAGGATAGGGGACCTGGCACCGGTACTGGGAAGAGGAGACCTGGCACCGGCACTGGGGAGAGGGGACCTGGCACCGCTACTGGGGAAGAGGGGACCTAGCACCGGTAATGGGGAACAGGGGACTTGGCACCGGGACTGTGTAACAGGGGACTTGGCACCGACACTGGGGAGAGGGGACATGGCACCGGTGCTGCGGAAGAGGGGACCTGGCACGGGTACAGGGAGAGAGGGGACCTGGCACCGGTACTGGGGGAGATGGGACCTGGCACCGGTACTGGGGAGGAGGGGACCTGGCACCGGTACTGGGGGAGAGGGAACCTGGCACCGGTACTGGGGGAGAGGGGACCTGGCACCGGTACTGGGTGAGAGGGGACCTGGCACCGGTACTGGGGAAGATGGGACCTGGCACCGGTACTGGGGGAGAGGGGACCTGGCAGTGGTACTGGTGGAGAGGGGATCTGGCACCGGTACTGGGGAAGAGGGGACCTCGCACCGGTACTGGGGGAGAGAGGACCTGGGGAGAGGGGACCTGGGAAGAGTGGACCTGGCACCGGTACTGGGGAGAGGGGACATGGCACCGGCACTGGGGGAGAGGGGACCTGGCACCGACAGAGGGGGATAGGGGATTTGGCACCGGTACTGGGAGAGAGGGGACATGGCACCGGCACTGGGGGAGCGGGGACCTGGCACCGGTACTGGGGGAGAGGGGACCTGGCACCGGTATTGGGGTAGAGGGGCCCTGGCACCGACAGAGGGGGAGAGGGGATTTGGCACCGGTACTGGGCAAGAGGGGACCTGGCACCGGTACTGCGAGAGACGGGACCTGGCACCGGTACTAGGGAAGAGGGGACCAGGCACCGGTACTGGGGGTGAGGGGTCCTGGAACCGGTACTGGGGGAGAGAGGAACTGACACCGGTACTGGTGAAGAGAGGACCTGGCACCGGTACTGGGGAAGAGGTGACCTGGCACCGGCACTGTGGAAGAGGGGACCTGGCACCGGTACTGGGGGAGTGGGGACCTGGCACCGGTACTGGGGAGAGGGGACCTGGCACCGGTACTGGGGAAGAGGGGACTTGGCACCGGTACTGGGGGAGGGGGGACCTGGCACCCGTACTGGTGAACAGGGGACTTGGCACCGGGACTGTGTAACAGGGGACTTGGCACCGACACTGGGGAGAGGGGACATGGCACCGGTACTGGCGGAGATGGGACCTGGCACCAGTACTGGGGGAGAAGGGACCTGGCACCGGCACTGGGGAAGAGGGGACCTGGCACCAGTACTGGGGAAGAAGGGACCTGGCACCGGTACTGGGGGAGATGGGACCTGGCACCGGCACTGGGGGAGAGGGGACCTGGCACCGGTACTGGGGGAGATTAGACCTGGCACCGGTACTGGGGAAGAGGGGACCTAGCACCGGTACTGGGGGAGAGGGGACCTGGGGAGAGGGGACCTGGAAAGAGTGGACCTGGCACCGGTACTGGGGAGAGGGGACCTGGCACCGATACTGGGGGAGAGAGGACCTGGGGAGAGGGGACCTGGAAAGAGTGGACCTGGCACCGGTACTGGGGAGAAGGGACCTGGCACCGGTACTGGGGAGAGGGGACCTGGCACCGGTACTGGGGAGAGGGGACCTGGCACCGGTAATGGGGAAGAGGGGACCTGGCACCGGTACTGTGTAAGAGGGGATCTGGCACCGCTACTGGGGAACAGGGGACATGGCACCGGTACTGGGGGAGATGGGACCTGGCACCGGTACTGGGGGAGAGGGGACCTGGCAGTGGTACTGGTGGAGAGGGGACATGGCACCGGTACTGGGGAGATGGGACCTGGCACCGGTACTGGGGGAGAGGGGACCTGGCACCGGTACTGGGGGAGAGGGGACCTGGCATCGGTACTGGGGGAGAGGGGACCTGGGGAGAGGGGACCTGGGAAGAGTGGACCTGGCACCGGTACTGGGGGAGAGGGGACCTGGCACCGGTACTGGGGGAGAGGGGACCTGGGGAGTGGGGACCAGGGAAGAGTGGACCTGGCACCGGTACTGGGGGAGTGGGGACCTGGCACCGGTACTGGAGGATAGGGGACCTGGCACCGGTAATGGGGAAGAGGGGACCTGGCACCGGTACTGGGGAGAGGGGACCTGGCACCGGCACTGGGGAAGAGCGGACCTGGCACCGGTACTGGGGAGAGGGGACCTGGCACCTGTACTGGGGAAGAGGGGACCTGGCACTGGCACTGGGGGAGAGGGGACCTGGCACCGGTACTGCGGAAGAGGGGACCTGGCACCGGTACTGGGGGAGAGGGGACCTGGTACTGGGGTGAGGGGACTTGGCACTGGGACTGGGGAAGAGGGGACCTGTCACCTGTGCTGGGGAAGAGGGGACCTGGCACCCGTACTGGGGAAGAGGGGACCTGGCACCGGCACTGGGGGAGAGGGGACCTGGCACCAGTGCTGGGGGCGAGGGGACATGGCACCGGTACTGGGGGAGATGGGACCTGGCACCGGTACTGGGGAAGAAGGGACCTGGCACCGGTACTGGGGGAGATGGGACCTGGCACCGGTACTGGTGGAGTGGGGACCTGGCACCGGTATTGGGGAGAGGGAACCTGGCACCGGTACTGGGGGAGAGAGGACCTGGGGAGAGGGGACCTGGGAAGAGTGGACCTGGCACCGGTACTGGGGGAGAGGGGACATGGCACCGGCACTGGGGGAGAGGGGACCTGGCACCGGTACTGGGGAAGAGGGGACCTGGCACCGGTACTGGGGAGAGGGGACCTGGCACCGGTACTGGAGGATAGGGGACCTGGCACCGGTACTGGGGGAGTGGGGACCTGGCACCGGTACTGGGGAGAGAGAGGACCTGGGGAGAGGGGACCTGGGAAGAGTGGACCTGGCACCGGTACTGGGGGAGAGGGGACATGGCACCGGCACTGGGGGAGAGAGGACCTGGGGAGAGGGGACCTGGGAAGAGTAGACCTGGCACCGGTACTGGGGGAGAGGGGACATGGCACCGGCACTGGGGGAGAGGGGACCTGGCACCGGTACATTGGAAGAGGGGACCTGGCACCGGTACTGGGGAGAGGGGACCTGGCACCGGTACTGGAGGATAGGGGACCTGGCACCGGTACTGGGGGAGAGGGGACCTGGCACCGGTACTGGAGGATAGGGGACCTGGCACCGGTACTGGGGAGAGGAGACCTGGCACCGGCACTGGGGAGAGGGGACCTGGCACCGCTACTGGGGAAGAGGGGACCTAGCACCGGTAATGGGGAAGAGGGGACCTGGCACCGGTACTGGGGAACAGGGGACCTGGCACCGCTACTGGCGGAGTGGGGACCTGGCACCGGTACTGGAGGATAGGGGACCTGGCACCGGTACTGGGCAGAGGAGACCTGGCACCGGCACTGGGGAGAGGGGACCTGGCACCGCTACTGGGGAAGAGGGGACCTAGCACCGGTAATGGGGAACAGGGGACTTGGCACCGGGACTGTGTAACAGGGGACTTGGCACCGACACTGGGGAGATGGGACATGGCACCGGTGCTGCGGAAGAGGGGACCTGGCACGGGTACAGGGAGAGAGGGGACCTGGCACCGGTACTGGGGGAGATGGGACCTGGCACCGGTACTGGGGAGGAGGGGACCTGGCACCGGTACTGGGGGAGAGGGGACCTGGCACCGGTACTGGGGGAGATGGGACCTGGCACCGGTACTGGGTGAGAGGGGACCTGGCACCGGTACTGGGGAAGATGGGACCTGGCACCGATACTGGGGGAGAGGGGACCTGGCACGGGTACAGGGAGAGAGGGGACCTGGCACCGGTACTGGGGGAGATGGGACCTGGCACCGGTTCTGGGGAGGAGGGGACCTGGCACCGGTACTGGGGGAGAGGGGACCTGGCACCGGTACTGGGGGAGAGGGGACCTGGCACCGGTACTGGGTGAGAGGGGACCTGGCACCGGTACTGGGGAAGATGGGACCTGGCACCGGTACTGGGGGAGAGGGGACCTGGCAGTGGTACTGGTGGAGAGGGGATCTGGCACCGGTACTGGGGAAGAGGGGACCTCGCACCGGTACTGGGGGAGAGAGGACCTGGAGAGAGGGGACCTGGGAAGAGTGGACCTGGCACCGGTACTGGGGGAGAGGGGACATGGCACCGGCACTGGGGGAGAGGGGACCTGGCACCGACAGAGGGGGAGAGGGGATTTGGCACCGGTACTGGGAGAGAGGGGACATGGCACCGGCACTGGGGGAGCGGGAACCTGGCACCGGTACTGGGGGAGAGGGGACCTGGCACCGGTATTGGGGGAGAGGGGCCCTGGCTCCGACAGAGGGGGAGAGGGGATTTGGCACCGGTACTGCGAGAGAGGGGACCTGGGACCGGTACTAGGGAAGAGGGGACCAGGCACCGGTACTGGGGGTGAGGGGTCCTGGAACCGGTACTGGGGGAGAGAGGAACTGACACCGGTACTGGTGAAGAGAGGACCTGGCACCGGTACTGGGGGAGAGAGGAACTGACACCGGTACTGGTGAAGAGAGGACCTGGCACCGGTACTGGTGAAGAGAGGACCTGGCACCGGTATTGGGGGAGAGGGGACCTGGCACCGACAGATGGGGAGAGGGGATTTGGCACCGGTACTAGGGAAGAGGGGACCTGGCACAGGTACAGGGGAAGAGGGGAACAGGCAACGGCACTGGGGGAGACGGGACCTGGCACCGGCACTGGGGGAGAGGCGGCATGGCACCGGTACTGGGGGAGAGGAGACCTGGCACCGGTATTGGGGAAGAGGGGACCTGGCACCGGCACTGGGGGAGCGGGGACCTGGCACCGGTACTGGGGAAGAGGGGACCTGGCACCGGTACTGGGGGAGAGGGGACCTGGCACCCGTACTGGTTAAGAGGGGACCTGGCACCGGCACTGGGGAGAGGGGACCTGGCACCGGTACTGGGGAAGAGGGGACCTGGCACCGGTACTGTGGAAGAGGGGACCTGGCACCGGTACTGGGGAAGAGTGGTCCTGGCACCGGTACTGGGGAACAGTGGACTTGGCACTGGGACTGGGGAAGAGGGGAACTGGCACCGGTACTGGGGGAGATGGGTCCTGGCACCGGTACTGGTGGAGAGGGGACCTGGGGAGAGGGAACCTGGGAAGAGTGGACCTGGCACCGGTACTGGGGGAGAGGGGACATGGCACCGGCACTGGGGGAGAGGGGACCTGGCACCGGTACTGGGGAGAGGGGACCTGGCACTGACAGAGGGGGAGAGGGGACCTGGCACCGGTACTCGGGGAGAGGGGACATGGCACCGGCACTGGGGAGAGGGGACCGGGCACCGGTACTGGAGGATAGGGGACCTGGCACCGGTACTGGGGGAGTGGGGACCTGGCACCGGTACTGGGGAGAGGGGACCTGGCACCGGTACTGGGGAGAGGAGACCTGGCACCGGCACTGGGGAAGAGAGGACCTGGCACCGGTACTGAGGAAGAGGGGACCTGGCACCGGCACTGGGGAGAGGGGACCTGGCACCGGTAATGGCGAAGAGGGGACCTGGCACCGGTACTGGGGAACAGGGGACCTGGCACCGCTACTGGGGAACAGGGGACTTGGCACCAGGACTGTGTAACAGGGGACTTGGCACCGACACTGGGGAGAGGGGACATGGCACCGGTGCTGCGGAAGAGGGGACCTGGCACGGGTACAGGGAGAGAGGGGACCTGGCACCGGTACTGGGGGAGATGGGACCTGACACCGGTACTGGGGGAGAGGGGACCTGGCACCGGTACTGGGGGAGAGGGGACCTGGCACCGGTACTGGGGAAGATGGGACCTGGCACCGGTACTGGGGGAGAGGGGACCTGGCAGTGGTACTGGTGGAGAGGGGACCTGGCACCGGTACTGGGGGAGAGAGGACCTGGGCAGAGGGGACCTGGGAAGAGTGGACCTGGCACCGGTACTGGGGGAGAGGGGACATGGCACCGGTACTGGGGGAGAGGGGACATGGCACCGGCACTGGGGGAGCGGGGACCTGGTACCGGTACTGGGGGAGAGGGGATCTGGCACCGGTACTGGGGAAGAGGGGACCTGGCACCGGTACTGGGGAAGAGGGGAACTGGCACCGGTACTGGGGGAGAGGGGTCCTGGCACCGGTACTGGGTGAGACGGGACCTGGCAAGGTCCTGGGGGAGAGGGGATCTGGCACCGGTACTGGGGGAGAGGGGATCTGGCACCAGTACTGGGGAAGAGGGGACCTGGCACCGGTACTGGGGAAGAGAGGACCTGGCACCGACAGAGGGGGAGAGGGGATTTGGCACCGGTACTGGGAGAGAGGGGAACTGGCACCGGTACTGGGAGAGAGGGGAACTGGCACCGGTACTGGGAGAGAGGGGAACTGGCACCGGTACTGGGGAAGAGGGGACCTGGCACCGGTACTGGGGAAGAGGGGACAAGGCACTGGTACTGGGGGAGAGGGGTCCTGGCACCGGTACTGGGGGAGAGGGGTCCTGGCACCGGTACTGGGGGAGAGGGGTCCTGGCACCGGTACTGGGGAAGAGGGGACCTGGCACCGGCACTGGGGGTGAGGGGACCTAGCACTGGCACTGGGGGAGAGGGGACCTGGCACCGGTACTGCGGAAGAGGGGACCTGGCACCGGTACTGGGGAAGAGGGGACCTGGTACTGGTGAGAGGGGACCTGGCACCGGTACTGGGGGAGAGGGGAACTGGCACCAGTACTGGGGGAGAGGGGACTTGGCACTGGGGCGAGGGGACCTGTCACCGGTACTGGGGAAGAGGGGACCTGGCACCGGTACTGGGGGAACGCGGAACTGGCGGCGGCACTGGGGGAGAGGGGACCTAGCACCTGTACTGGGGAAGGGGGGACCTGGCACCTGTACTGGGGAAGGGGGGACCTGGCACTGGTACTGGGGGAGAGGGGACCTGCACCGGTACTGGGGAAAAGTGGACCTGGCACTGGCACTGGGGGAGAGGGGACCTGGTGTTGGGGAGAGGGGACCTGGCACTGGTACTGGGGGAGAGGGGACCTGGCACCGGCACTGGGGGAGAGGGGATCTGGCACCGACACTGGGGAGAGGTGACCTGGCACTGGCACTGGAGGAGAGGGGACCTGGCACCGGCACTGGGGAAGTAGGGACCTGGCACCGGTACTGGGGAAGAGGGGACCTGGCACCGGCACTGGGGAATAGGGGATCTGGCACCGACACTGGGGAGAGGGGACCTAGCACTGGCACTGGAGGAGAGGGGACCTGGCACCGGCACTGGGGAAGTAGGGACCTGGCACCGGTACTGGGGAAGAGGGGACCTGGCACCGGTACTGGAGGAGAGGGGACCTGGCACCGGCACTGGGGAGTGGGGACCTGACACCGGTACTGGGGAAGAGGGGCCCTGGCACCGGCACTGGGGAGTGGGGACCTGACACCGGTACTGGAGGAGAGGGGACCTGGCACCGGCACTGGGGAAGTAGGGACCTGGCACCGGTACTGGGGAAGAGGGGACCTGGCACCGGCACTGGGGAATAGGGGATCTGGCACCGACACTGGGGAGAGGGGACCTGGCACTGGCACTGGAGGAGAGGGGACCTGGCACCGGCACTGGGTAAGTAGGGACCTGGCACCGGTACTGGGGAAGAGGGGACCTGGCACCGGTACTGGAGGAGAGGGGACCTGGCACCGGCACTGGGGAGTGGGGACCTGACACCGGTACTGGGGAAGAGGGGCCCTGGCACCGGCACTGGGGAGTGGGGACCTGACACCGGTACTGTGGAAGAGGGGACCTGAAACCGGCACTGGGGAGAGGGGACCTGGCACTGGTACTGGGGAAGAGGGGCCCTGACACCGTTACTGGGGAAGAGGGGACCTGGCACCCGTACTGGGGAAGAGGGGCCCTGGCACCGTTACTGGGGAAGAGGGGACCTGGCACTGGCACTGGAGGAGAGGGGACCTGGCACCGGCACTGGGGAAGTAGGGACCTGGCACCGGTACTGGGGAAGAGGGGACCTGGCACCGTCACTGGGGAAGAGGGGACCTGGCACCGACACTGGGGAATAGGGGATCTGGCACCGACACTGGGGAAGAGGGGACCTGGCACCGGTACTGCGGAAGAGGTGTCCTGGCACCGGTACTGGGGGAGAGGGGACCTGGCACCGGTACTGGGGGAGAGGGGACCTGGCACCGGTACTTGGGAAGAGGGGACCTGGCACCGGTACTGGGGAAGAGGGGACCTGGCACCGACACTGGGGAAGAGGGGACCTGGCACCGGTACTGGGGAAGAGGGGTCCTGGCACCGGTACTGGGGAGTGGGGACCTGACACCGGTACTGGAGGAGAGGGGACCTGGCACCGGCACTGGGGAAGTAGGGACCTGGCACCGGTACTGGGGAAGAGGGGACCTGGCACCGGCACTGGGGAATAGGGGATCTGGCACCGACACTGGGGAGAGGGGACCTGGCACTGGCACTGGAGGAGAGGGGACCTGGCACCGGCACTGGGGAAGTAGGGACCTGGCACCGGTACTGGGGAAGAGGGGACCTGGCACCGGTACTGGTGGAGAGGGGACCTGGCACCGGCACTGGGGAGTGGGGACCTGACACCGGTACTGGGGAAGAGGGGCCCTGGCACCGGCACTGGGGAGTGGGGACCTGACACCGGTACTGGGGAAGAGGGGACCTGAAACCGGCACTGGGGAGAGGGGACCTGGCACCGGTACTGGGGAAGAGGGGCCCTGGCACCGTTACTGGGGAAGAGGGGACCTGGCACCCGTACTGGGGAAGAGGGGCCCTGGCACCGTTACTGGGGAAGAGGGGACCTGGCACTGGCACTGGAGGAGAGGGGTCCTGGCACCGGCACTGGGGAAGTAGGGACCTGGCACCGGTACTGGGGAAGAGGGGACCTGGCACCGTCACTGGGGAAGAGGGGACCTGGCACCGACACTGGGGAATAGGGGATCTGGCACCGACACTGGGGAAGAGGGGACCTGGCACCGGTACTGCGGAAGAGGTGTCCTGGCACCGGTACTGGGGGAGAGGGGACCTGGCACCGGTACTGGGGGAGAGGGGACCTGGCACCGGTACTTGGGAAGAGGGGACCTGGCACCGGTACTGGGGAAGAGGGGACCTGGCACCGACACTGGGGAAGAGGGGACCTGGCACCGGTACTGGGGAAGAGGGGTTCTGGCACCGGTACTGGGGGAGAGGGGACCTGGCACCGACACTGGGGAAGAGGGGACCTGTTACCTGTGCTGGGGAAGAGGGGACCTGGTACTGGTGAGACGGGACCTGGCACCCGTCCTGGGGAAGAGAGGACCTGGCGTTGGTACTGGGGGAGAGTGGATTTGGCACCGGTACTGGGGGAGAGGGGACTTGGCTCCGGTACTGGGGAGAGAGGGGACCTGGCACCGGTACTGGGGGAGAGAGGACCTGGCACCGGTACTGGGGGAGAGAGGACCTGGGGAGAGGGGACCTGGGAAAAGTGGACCTGGCACCGGTACTGGGGGAGAGGGGACCTGGCACCGGTACTGGGGAGAGGGGACCTGGCACCGGTACTGGGGGAGAGGGGACCTGGCACCGGTACTGGGGAGAGGGGACCTGGCACCGGTACTGTGGAGAGGGGACCTGGCACCGGTACTGCGTAAGAGGGGACATGGCACCGGTACTGGGGAAGAGGGGACCTGGCACCGGCACTGGGGAAGAGGGGACCTGGCACCGGCACTGGGGGAGAGGGGACCTGGCACCGGTACTGGGGGAGAGGGGACCTGGCACCGGTACTGGGGAAGAGGGGACCTGGCACCGGTACTGGGGGAGAGCGGACCTGGCACCGGTACTGGGGAAGAGGGGACCTGGCACCGACACTGGGGAAGAGGGGGCCTGGCACCGGTACTGGGGAAGAGGGGGCCTGGCACCGACACTGGGGAAGAGGGGGCTGGCACCGACACTGGGGAAGAGGGGGCCTGGCACCGGTACTGGGGAAGAGGGGGCCTGGCACCAGTACTGTGGAAGACGGGACCTGGCACTGGGGTGAGGGGAACTGGCACCGGTACTGGGGAAGAGGGGACCTGGCACCGGTACTGGGGAAGAGGGGACCTGGCACCGACACTGGGGAAGAGGGGGCCTGGCACCGGTACTGGGGAAGAGGGGGCCTGGCACCGGTACTGGGGGGAGAGGGGACCTGGCACCGGTACTGGGGGAGAGGGGACCTGGCACCGGTACTGGGGAAGAGGGGGCCTTGCACCGGTACTGTGGAAGATGGGACCTGGCACCGGTACTGGGGAAGAGGGGACCTGGTACTGGGGTGAGGGGGCCTGGCACCGGTACTGGGGAAGAGGGGACCTGGTACTGGTGTGAGGGGACCTGGCACCGGTACTGGGGAAGAGGGGGCCTGGCACCGGTACTGTGGAAGACGGGACCTGGCACTGGGGTGAGGGGAACTGGCACCGGTACTGGGGAAGAGGGGACCTGGCACCGGTACTGGGGAGAGGGGACCTGGCAACGGTACTGGGGGAGAGGGGACTTGGCACCGACACTGGGGAGAGGGGACCTGGCAACGGTACTGGGGAAGAGGGGGCCTGGCACCGGTACTGTGGAAGACGGGACCTGGCACTTGGGTGAGGGGAACTGGCACCGGTACTGTGGAAGACGGGACCTGGCACTGGGGTGAGGGGAACTGGCACCGGTACTGGGGAGAGGGGACCTGGCACCGACACTGGGGATAGGGGACTTGGCACCGACACTGGGGAGAGGGGACCTGGCAACGGTACTGGGGGAGAGGGGACTTGGCACCGGCACTGGAGGAGAGGGGACCTGGCACCGACTGGGGAGAGGGGACCTGGCACCGGTACTAGGGAGAGGGGACCTGGCACCGGTACTGGGGAGAGGGGACCTGGCACCGGCACTGGGGAGAGGGGACCTGGCACCGGTACTGGGGAGAGGGGACCTGGCAACGGTACTGGGGAGAGGGGACTTGGCACCGGTACTGGGGAGAGGGGACCTGTTCAGATGGGATGGGCTTCATCTGAGTCATTCTGGGACCAGTGTCTTGGCAAATTGCACAGCTAGGGCTGTCGATAAGGTTTTAAACTAAATAGTGGGCGGGAGGCTTCAGTTGTATGGAGAATTAGAAGATCAAAGTTAAAGGAGAAGATAGCAATGCAGGTTAATGACGAGGACATTAAACTAGTTAAAGGAGCCGAGAGCTCAGGAGAGGTTAGTAAACTTTCCAGAACACGTAATAGAACAGAGAGTATAGAAGGTGGCAAAAATCTATCTTCAGGCAGTGCAAAAACGGGAACAAATATGACAAGGGAGGTGATCAATGCAGGACCGAGGGTGCTCTACCTAAATACGTGCAGTATACGGAACAAGGTAAATGGGTTTGTTGTGAACATTGAAATTGGCCGGTACGATGTTGTGGGCATCACAGAGACACGGCTGCAAGAGGATCAGGGCTGGGATCTAAATATCCAAGGATATGTGTCCTATCAAAATAACAGACAGATGGGCAGAGGGGGTGGGATTGCATTGTGTGATGAACGGTTACTGCCTTATCATCATGTAAGGTGATGCCCCTTTAAGACCGGCCTTGTAACCCTGGGGACTCCGGCTCTGGCTCCGCCCATCTGGGAGCCATACATAAAGGCCTGCCTCATGGTCTGTAACAGTCAGCTCTTGTCTCTAGCTCTAGCATAGTTATTAGTCTAATAAAGCCTTCTTTACAGTTTAATCTCTAAGTGTCATTATTGAGGTTACCTCACATTGTTAGTAAGGAATGGAATTAAATCGATAAGAAGAAGCCATATGGATATCCTAATATCATACAGCTGTGAGCAGGAGTTGGGTTGTCTGCTGCCCATAGGTAACCGGGGTCATTGTGGTCCCCATAATCTTCAACTGTTCCACTATATCAGTGGCCAACCTGGCCCTGGTGTCTCGGAGGGCTGTGGCAGGTCATGGGTGTGGGTACCCCTGCTGGTGATGGGTGGAATGCTCGGGCATGCAGGTGGGTGCCCCGGTTTACTGGGGCACAGGTGTGATATTGTGCTGGGGCGAGGGGGTGCAGTGCCAACAGCAGGGCCGTGGGGGATGGGGGCGCTGGTGTGGCAGGTGGGACCAATGCCGGGGGTGGATGTGAACCCACCCCTGTGGCGTCATTGAGCTTCTTGCGGCACTGGGTCCTGGAGACACTCCCCGAGCTGACAGCCGCTGCCATTGCCTCCCAGTCGGCACTGGCTGATCTGTGGTTCATTAGAAAGGATACAAATAACACAAGGGGTTGCCTATTTAAGGCAGATTTGAGGAGAAGTATTTTCTCTCAGAGAGCGATGTGTCATTGGAGCACTCTTCCTCAAAAGGCAGTGGAAGCAGAGTCATTGAATACATTTACAGCTAACTAGATAGATTCTTGACAAGTAGGAACGTTAGTGGTTATTGGGGGTAGGCAGGGATGTGGAGTTGAGGTTACAATCAGATCAGCCATGATCTTATTGAATGGTAGAACAGGCTGGAGGGGCTCAATGGCCGCTTGCTGCTCCTAATCCACGTGTTGGTATGATGTTAGGTTACCTGGCTTCCAAGAGCACTGTTTACTCTCCCTCATTTCATGAATAGCAGGCTCTTTGCCAACTTCCAATCTGAACGGACGGTTCCCAAATCCAAGGAATTTTCAAAAATCATAGCTCATTTATCCTAGTAATTATCAACTTTTGTACAACCAGCTGGTCTAATACCTTCTCCAACAAGTGTCTTGCGCGCCTCCTCTTTCACTACGCCCTTGACAATATCTTTTTCCTTGTTAAAGGCGGATTCAAAGCACTATTTACTTCTTCAGCCATGTCCTTTCTCTGGCATGAATCCCCTTTCTGATACAAATCAGCTCCACACTCTACCTCTTCCTATTCATATGCCCAAAGACGTTCTTTGGATTCCCAGGGAATTTGGCTCCCAGTTTCTACTCATATTCTCTCTTTACCCCTCTTATTTCCTTTATCAATACCCCTCTGAAGTTTCGACATTCAGCTTGCTTTTCACCTGATTATTTAATTGGCGTTAGCCACCCTCTTTCTGCTTCATCTTACACTCTTGTCTTTTTACCATCCTGGGAGCATGGGTTGTCCTGCTTTTCCTTCTTGTACAAATGAAAACTGACAGTACCTGAAGTATTTAGTCTCTCAAGGGACCACTGTTCTGTTACAGTTTTGCTGCTAATTATTGGTTCCAATTAATCTGGCATAGATTTGTTCTCAATTCCCTGAGATTGGCCCCAAGTGTTTTATTCCAGATTGTTTCTTATTCTTTTGCAGAGCTTATCTAATTATTATATGTTCTTATTTTTACAGTTCTCTAAATGTTGTGGAGACCAGCAAGAAGCAGAAAAGAGCAGCGGTGGCTAGATCAGCAGGGAGGATAACAGAGCAGTGAGAGCAGTGAGTGTGAAGCTGTGAGGATAAACGCGTGGTGACAGCAGCGAAATGGAGAGTCAGAGATCTGATGCGATGCATCAGAGCCCACCCACCACAATCAGCACAGGGACACCGAATAAAGATGCTCCACCTAAACGGATTGTTTGCTGTGTGTAAGAAGTTCGGATATTGGGAGGGTGCAACGTGTCAGCCAGTGGATTGGAGGGGCGGGTTTGAGAATTTGAGGTGTGACAGGCGGAGCTGATGTCAAGAGAGAGGTGGTGGCTTCCCCTTGCAGCTCGTTGGGTGTCATTGGTCTTCTTCCGACATTGGACAGCGGCCCTCCTCGTCATGCTGCCCGCACTGACAGCCGCACCCATCGCCTCCCAGGCGACATTGCTAAATTTCTAAACCTGTTACTGGCGCCCTTGGGGGAACATGGTGCCCTGCCTCTCATCTACAACGTCGAGAAGCCTGGCTAGGTCGGCATCCCCAAAGCAAGGAGCAGGACTGTCGCTGCCATGTTTGTGTGTTGACTGGGAGTGAATGGTGAGGGAGCGTTTAAAAGCAGCTCGCCCTTCCCCTTGTTAGCGGTGAGCTGCTGAGGCCCGAGTCAGCAAATCAGACAGCAAGGGAGCGAGGGAGCCAGTAATGTCAAGAATCTCGTGGGGGATCATTTTTGGCACTGAATGCCATTGAACATGGGCCGCAAACTTGCCAATGCAGCTGTCGTTAAACTCCCTGCCAAACGCACCCAAAACCAGACTTTAAAATTGGTTCACTGAATCATGCCCCAAGTGCTCCCGCCGGGAGTGAGGTTTGCACTTCCATTGGGGGTGCTTTGCTGTAACGAGTCAATCTGGGCCAGCACTCGGCTGCCGCTTTTTGAGAGCAATTACCAGTCCAGTGGGCAAAGTAATCGCTGGGGGCAGAATTAGCAGAAACAGCCTGACAGCTGGAGCTGTTTTTAAGCGCTCCACTTATCACACACTCACTGCTGTGGCGAAAATGTCCTCCCCCCTCACCCCCCCAACCACCACCGAATTTGAGTGTCCAAGGTGGATCCACATCTCCTTGCCAGTGAGGAGAGGAAGGACACCCTCTTCAGGGTGAGCTGCAAACTCAAGCCTGTCCTCCTGATCAGCGTCTGGGAGGAGGTGGCAGAGGCGGCAACGCTGCCAGCCTCATCAAGAGGACAGGGTTGGTTATCCGGAGGGGTGAGTCACTGGTAAGGCCTCTTCCCTGCAAGGGAACCAGGAAGGGTTCCATAGGCCACGGTGCAGGTGTCCTTTGGTTGGGGTGAACTCTGCTGATCCCCTGCTTCCTTTTCAGTGGGTCAGCGCTTCTGAGGAGTGCCAATACCTGGTGGGCCCCTGATTGAACTTGGCCATGGCCACCCTGTTGATGATACAGCTGGGTGTCCAGAAGGGTGGCCTGGATGGGCTCCCAGAAGACCAGAGGCTCCCTGAATGTTCAAAAGGCATAGGCAGTAGTCAGCAGTGTGAGCAGCCTGGAGCCTGTAAGTATCACAAAAGGGGTCAGTTTAAAACACATACTGCAACAATGACGGTCTGTGCCAGGCCACCCCAATCCCAAAGAGGACTCCCCGAGTCCACGGACTTGGCACCAAATTGTTCGCCACAATTGCCCCAGCTCAGGCAACCACCCCCCAGCAAGCCTGACAATTTTTGAGGCCTTTTTAGAGATTTTCTAGCCTCCTGCTCCCCCTCTGCAGTCATGGTGCCCAGGCTCCGCTTGTAAATGATAGAAGACAGAATTCCTACATTACAGAAAGAAGCCATTCAGCCCATCGATTCTGCACCGACTCTTTGAAAGACCACCCTACTTAGGCCCTAGCCCTCGCCCTGCAACCTCACCCTAAGGGGCAATTTAGCTTGTCCAATCCACTCAATCTGCACATCTTTCGAATGTGGGAGGAAACCCATGCAGAAACGGGGAGAATGCACAAACTCCACTCACACAATCACCCGAGGTGGGAATCAAACCTGGGTCCCTGGCACTGTGAGGCAGCAGTGCTAACCACTGTGCTGTAGCAATTCACGCCCACTAGACATTTTTTTCCCTTTCACCCAATTCTCTTGTCCGACTACGATTCTTGCTTCTGGCGTCATGAAGCGGAGAATCCAGCCCTATATATAAAAGCTGCCTTCATGCCTGCTTGCTTCTACAATGGCTCTGTCCAACACTACACTGACCCCGAGGTGCGGGTCATGTGTTCTCTTACACCAAAAGCGGTACTGCGTTCAGACCAGCATTAGTCTTTTATGCGTCACACCCTTGTACTACAGAGAGTAACTCACCTCCTGATTCCTCAAAGCCTGTCCACCACCTACAAAGCACAAGTCAGGAGTGCAATGGAATTCTACCCACTTACCTGGATTAGTGCAGCTCCAACGACAAGGACATCCAGGACAAGGCAGCGCAATTGTTGGCTCCCCTTCCACAATCATGCACTCCCTCCAACACCCAGTGGCAGCAGTGTGTACCATCTAGAACAGTGCTTTTCAAACTTTTTTTGCCTGCGACCCATTTTTACCAACCTGCCGTCCTTCAGGACCCACGGTGGCCGATCTTCACAACCCACCATTTTCACTTCCCTTTGATGTGATCGGTGAGCCTGCTTGGCCCTCATGATCTCACTTACCTTGTTATTCAATGTTACATTTCGGATAATGACTCCAGCTGGTGATTTAAAACCTCACTGCATCCGTTGCAAAAAATAAAACCGTTTGTCCTTGAACTCGCCATGCCAAATGTCATTGATGTTTTGAGGGTTTTAAACTTTCAGTTGCCAGTACTTCCCTCCATAGAACACACATGAACTTTGAATCCTGGTTTGCATTGGCACAATTAATAAACCCATACCTCAAGTAGTCATCTTTGTTTTATAAATTTAGAGTACTCAATTCTTTGTTTCCAATTAAGGGGTAATTTAGCGTGGCCAATTCACCTACCCTTCACATCCTTTTGGGTTGTGGGGGTGAGACCCATGCAGACATGGGGAGAGTGTGCAAAATCATCACGGACAGTGACCCGGGGCCGAGATTGAACCCAGCTCCTCGGCGCCATCAGGCAGCAGTGTTAACCACAGCGTCACCATTCTGTCCTTCTCAAGTAAACATCTTTGTGCTGTTTTGTTCCTGTTTTCAGCTCCTTCTTCATGTGTTGTTCACCAGAGGCCCTGAAGTTCACACCAGCATTGCTGGCAGCTGGCAGCAAAATGGAGGAATCTCCCTCGCGCCCAGAACAAGGGACATCAATGTGACCTGCTCTCTGCCACCGCTCCAGGCAGAAAGACTCCAGTGATTTAAAAAATAAATAAATCTGTTTCTGGGTCAGTGTTCTGCCCCGCTGGGCTCTGGGCCTGCGCATTCTGAAAGCCGGCATTTTTAAAAGCCAGCCGCGCTGTTGGACGCTACTTCTTGCAATCGGGAATGCCAAGACGCTTGGCGCCCCAACACCTCCCAACACCTGCTCACAACCCATCCGTGGGTCACGACTGATCTACAAGATGCATTGCAGGATCTCACCAAGGCTCCTTAGACAGCACCTTTCAATTTGCGGACTTCATTATCGAGAAAAAGATGGGCAGCAGATCCACAACAACTTGCAAATTCGCCTCCAAACCACACATCACCATGACTTGGAACTATATCTCTGTTCCTTCACTGTCACTGGGTCAAAATACTGAAACTCCTTTTGTAAGAGAACTATGGGTGTACCTACATCCGATGCACGGCAGTGGTTCAAACTATTCACCACCAACTTCTCAAGGACAATTAGAGATGGGCAATAAATGGTGGCCCATTTCCTTGATGGCCGACTCTGGCCAGACAAAAATATACACACTTCCCTTCCTCTGATTTTTCTGGCCCATCTCCCAATGGAGGAGCCTGCAGAACCAATTCAGTGCAGTAAACCCTGGAGGGACCAGCATAGGGAACCCACACAGAAGCAACATCCTCTTTTTATGAAAATACAAATGAGGAGCAGGAGAGGACCACTCGGCCCCTCGAGCCTGCTCCGTGATGCAATAAGATCACGTCTGATCTGATTGTATCATCAACCCCACATTCTTGCCTACCCTGCTAACCTTTAAGCCTCTTTACCTCTTTGGTAATCAAGAATCTATCTGGCTCTGCCTTCAAAATATTCAAAGACTCTGCTTCCCCTGCCTTTTGTGGAAGAGAGTTCGAGAAACTCATGACCCTCTGAGAGGGAAAGATTCTCCTCATCTCTGTCTCAAAAGAGCGATCCCTTATTTTTAAAAAGTTATCTCAATGGAAATTGCTGCTGTATTCTGTAAGTAAAGAGTTTAAATGTTCCAAAGCTTCTTTGAAAAGCTACAGAGAAAAGGTAAGTGTGAAAGGAGGTAGGGTGGGTATGAGGTTAGGTTAGGTGAGCGAGTTTGGTGGCAGGCGTGTAATTGGGTTAGGAGTAGTCATCGGGTCAGGAGAGGTTTTCAGGTTAGGATTAATTAGGTTATGTTAGGGAGGAGTCAGATTGCATGGGGGGCACGTGTATTTGACGAATGTGATATAAAATAGTTACTTTAGAGATATTAGTTACTGTAATGTAGAGATAGGCCAGTCTCATCCTGGTGAGTTCACAGACAAAGGATTTCAGACCGCATGGCAAAGCAAGGAGGAGGTGTGTCCACCAAAGGAGGAGAAAAGGATGCTGGGTAATAGGGGCCAGAGGAAGGGATTGGAAGTGAGCCAATTAGAATGTATGGCCAGGTCAGGAGGGGTATAGGATGACCTATGGGAATCGTGTATGTGAAACTTGATGCCAGTTGTGTGAGTAGTAGAGATCCCTTTGTCCTACAGACTCACTTGATTCCGGAGGTGTAGGAAGCAAGATGTGCTTTGTATCGCTGTGAATTGAGAAAGACTTGCAAGTCAAATAAAATAACTAATGCTGTACCTGCAAATCCATCTCGACTTTTATTGAGGCCAGACTGACGGGTAAAGAAATTTGGGATTTCACATTTGGTGCCTGAAACCCAGGATTTCTCAAGACGGTTCTGACCAACTGCGAAATCAGAATTAGACTGATTATGAACAGGAGGATGGGAAAAAGGGGCCCACAATGTACAGCTGGAAAATGACCGCGCATTGATTTTTCCCCTCTTCTTATCGTCTGATTAGTCTGGTCACTCGCAGTTGGTACGGAAAGATCGTCTCGACGAAATCAAAGGTCAGTCTGGGGATTAGAAATTTAATTGATGGGATTTCATATTGTTGATTCGGCTTGGGTTAGGTTTTGGGTTGATGTAACATCTAAAACGATGATTCAATTCCATGTATAAGTGTTTTAAAGACTGATGTGACTTCAGCAGATGAAGGTTCAGTTAAGTAAGTGTTTTAAAGACTAATGTGACTTCAGCAGATGAAGGTTCAGTTAAGTAAGTGTTTTAAAGACTGATGTGACTTCAGCAGATGAAGGTTCAGTTCAATGAGTGTTTTTAAATCTGAAGATGATTCAATTCCATGTGTGAGTGTTTTAAATCTATAGTTGATTAAGCTAAAATTGTACCCATGGACTGTAGTGGCGAAAAACGCAGTTCTGAGGACTAGTTGAGATTATGGGGAATTCCTTGGATAGCACAAATGATCCAGGCATGCCACTGCAAATATTATGCGATATGTATCCGGATAAAGCAAAAGATTTCAGGAAAATGTCAGCAACGTTAAAAAGTAAAATGGGTGATGAATGGCCACTAGGGGGCACCAAAGACCTAGAGATTATTAAGAAAATTCAGGGACACATCTGGAAAAAGTGTCAAAGTGTGAAAGCAAAAGAATTAATTGGATTATGGAGACAATATTGTCAAGAGGAAAGAGATAAGATCATGTTATCAAGTTGGCAGGATAATGCCTTTAAAATGGGAATTCCAATTAGTGAACAGGGTAACCAAAAAACATTACAGGTCTTGAAAAAGGAATGTGCATTCAAAAAACGCACAAGTAAAGACAGGAAAGGCTCAGGTCAAACAAAAGATGGGCTACGTAGTTCAATGGCTGGCCTTGAATTTACAGAAAATGACCAATTCGATGATTTGAAAATGTCAGCAAAGGTTACGACTGCACCTGTAGCATTGTCTGCACTAATTCCAGAACCACCAGAGTATAATAATTTATATCCAGTCACTGCTCCCCAGATTCCAATCATGCTAGTCGCTCCAGCCCTTTTGGTTGATAGCGTGGGTCCCGATTTACCATCTTCACGATCAGTAGGGGAAGAGGAGCTCTGTTCCACAAGCCCAGTTAGCTCTAGGACCCGATCTCGGACAGCGAGAGACGGGCTTGATCCTAACCAGAAACAATTAAGCATACCACCTAAATCCCTTCAGACCAAGGGGAAACCGCAAATTTCGAGAACAAAGGGAGATGCCAGGGATGATTCTGAAGAGAAAGAACTCCCTCTAGTGACAGGGAGGGACGTCGAAGTCTTGGAAGAATCAGAGGAAATAGCTAGAGTGCCCCCTGGTGAGACTCGGAGACAGTTGTCGATTAGGAAGATACCAAACCCTGACGCGGTGACTGCCGGGGCCCAGCCCACGATAGACGTTTATTTCCCATGGACACCAAGTGAGATGATGGCTATTATGGCTACAATCCCAGATAGAAAAAAATCTCCTGCTGCTTTTGTGGATTCCCTGAGAACTACCATCTCAATTTATCACGCTGATTCTAGGGACCTCTGGGCCCTAGTCCAGCAGGTTTTAACCCCAGCAGAGTACCGCAATTATCTTAATCACTTGAATTATGCTAGCCACACCGCACTTCAGCAAGCCCATGCATTAGACGACGATAGACGGACACAAATCCTGAATGCGTTGAATAGCACATTTCAAAAGCCCATAAATATTTCTGCTATTTTAGACCTAAAACCTAAGAAGATTGAAGAGCCAGAGGAATTTCTGGAACGTTTTAATGAAATCTACCGTGGGCAGTCAGGCGATTTGCCATATCAAAATGGTCAGAATTCCCCTCAATATTGTGCTATGTTAATGCATTGCCGACCACCTTCCGTGGCTACTGCTGTGAAATGTAATAACATGAATTGGACAGAGAACGACCCTTCCCAGATGGCAAGGGCAGTCAGATTTTATTGGAAGGAGGGTGTAGGCCAGGAAGAAGGCTCAGTTACAAAGGTTAAGACTGAGTATGTAATGAAAAAGGATGACCTGCGACCCCAACAAGCGGCAGAAATGGTAGCTTACCAGCTGGAGCCCCAATATTGTGACTTTGGGTGGGTGGATCAGCGAGGGGGAGGATATCAAACCCACCCAAAGGGACCCTCAGCTCCTTTTTATGGCCCACCGTATGCACCAACAGCTTTACAACCGCCGCCCCCTCTGAGGGGCCATTGGTCTACTGGGAGAAGAGGACGGGGCAGATATAGAGGGAGCAATGCATGTTTTAATTGCGGCCGTGCAGATCACTGGCAATAGGAATGCCCCTTTGAAAGACAGGCAGCAGAAGGAGACTACCCGACCCAAAGGAGGGGGTACCCACCAAGGGGAGGACAGACGAGATACACAGACTTCTCCCAGGCAAACCCTTTCCCAACACAGGATTGACTAGCTAATTTAGTCATAAGGACTCTCCAATCGGACAGGGAACCTATGACCTCTCTGCAGATAGGAGATCAACATCACTCATTTGTAATCGACACTGGAGCAGCCATGTCTTCTGTGCAATCAGAACTTTGACTACCACTATCCGACCACACGCAGCAATTGTCGGGGTTCCAAGGACAGGTGTGTGAGTATCCTATTTCTGAACCTGTGACAGTCACTTACGAGAATAAGTCTGCAGATCATCAGTTTGTAGTGACTACTGGATTGGACTGTAACTTGTTGGCCCGAGATTTACTGTGTATCTTCCAGTTACAGCTAGAGTGCGGAGACGAGGGGGTAACGGTTAAATCATGGAGGATGAGACAACAGTGCTATATTTCTATCACCCCCCAGTGGTGGACGTTAGACATTGAACATTCACTGCATCAAGTTACCCTGGCCTATGACAGAACTGGACAAAACAGGGAGTTGGAGGACAAATACCGGCCATTAATTGGGACCGAATGGCCAGTCAAGGTTACAGCCACAGTCACGGGAAAAGAAGGTACAGCCGATTTTGTTACAATACCACCACATTTATGGCCACAGTCAGCTTCGGTAAGCCCTCATATTACACGTCAGGTCCACGACCAGTACCATGCCAGGAATCTGGGGCCTATGGTAAGGAGGGCCGTGGATCATTCGGATCCAACCGAGTACGCACTTCAAGTCACGCCGGACGGCACTGCCATAAAATATTTTGAGGTCCCTGAAACGATTAACACTCGACTGCAGCATCACAGGGGACATGATGTTTTGGAATATGTCAATCCACAGGTCTGGGCGGAATACCCATCACAAGTGGGAAAGACAAATGTTACACCTATTAAGGTAATGATTAAGGATCATGTAAAGCTGCCTTCCATTCGGCAATACCCCCTGAAATCCCAAGCTGCTCCGTCTATAGACAAATTAATTCAAGAGCTGTTGAAACAGGGTATTTTGGTCCCTTGCCAATCAGAATGTAACACCCCCATACTTGCTGTGCCTAAACCAGCCAAACCAGACCAGTACCGATTAGTACAGGATTTACGTTCAATCAATGCCATCGTACAGCCGTTACATGCTCTCGTCCCTAACCCTGCCCACATACTGGCTCAAATTCCAGCTCGAGCCCAGGTCTTCGCCATAATTGACCTTCAGCACTCCTTCTTTGCCCTCCCACTTGCAACTGAAAGCCAATATTTGTTTGCCTTCACTTACAATGGACAGCAGTATACCTGGACCCGACTGCCACAGGGGTTCGTCAACTCACCTACACTCTTCTCCAGATGTCTGCAGACCCAACTCAAGGCCTTGACATTGGAGCATGGTTCCACTCTCGTACAGTATGTAGATGACATATTGGTAGCAAGTCCTGACGAGCCCAGTAATAGGGATGATGTGATCCAGTTATTAAACCACCTATCCTCGTTGGGTTATGTTGTCTCACAATCAAAGGTCTTGGTGGCTCAGAGAAAGGTTAAGTTCTTAGGAGTTTTACTTACAGCCACAGAAAGAAGTCTCGAACCCAGTAGGATTGAACCAATATGCCAATTCCCCGCCCCTACAATAGCCAAGGAGGTTCATCATTGGCTGGGTATGGTGAATTATTGTCGGCAGTGGATGCCAAACATCGCTGTCTATACAAAGCTGCTGATGCCTTACACTAGTGAAGGGGGAGCTTTACTCTTACCACCGAGGCACTCGAAGCCTTCCGTTGCCTGAAGCAGGCCTTGTTACAAGCACCGGCCCTCGGGAGGCCCTTGTACGACCGACCATTCCAGATATACTGTACTGTTCTGGAAGGATGTTCAACAGCGGTACTCACCCAGCAATATGGGGACAAGCACCGGCCCATAGCATATTACTCTTCCAAACTCGACCCAGTGGCGTTGGGCCACCCTGTTTGCACCCAGATCTTGGCAGCGATATACAATAGTTTGCAAGCTGCTGCCAATATCACTCTCCAACAGGATATTATGGTATATAGCTCCCACTCGGTAATCGCACTATTGGGGCAACTTCAAACTCAACATCTTACCGCAGCTCGTCAGAATAGGTATGAGATATACCTTTTGAACAATCCACGTCTGACATTTAAATACTGTACCACTATCAATCCAGCCTGTTTTCTTAGTGGTCCCCCTGTCCATGAAGACGCACCTGGCCACGACTGTTTAGCCTTGAATCAGGAAACTACAACAATAAGGGACGATCTGAGTGATATTCCGTTAGAACAACCTGACATGATTATGTATGTTGATGGCAGTGCATTAGTAAGCCCCACTGGCCGGAGATTGTCTGGTTATGCAATCGTAGAACAGGATGGTCTGATTCTAGAAGCGGCAGCTTTCCAGACCCCTTATTCAGCCCATCAAGCCAAACTTTTTGCCCTCACCCGTGCATGTATACTTGGGGTAGATCGTCAGGTAAATATTTTCACTGACTCCCGATACGCTTTCGGGGTAGTTCATGACTTCGGACAACTCTGGAAGAATAGGGGATTCCTTGCCTCGGCAGGCACGGAAATATCTCACCGGGGTTTAGTTAATGACCTACTGCAGGCCCTCCTTATGCCTGCGCAGATTTCCGTTATTAAATGCGCTGCCCACACAAATGGTAAGACCCCAGTTGACGTTGGTAATGAACAAGCAGATTGTGCAGTGCGGACAGCCACGCAAATTCAGCAAGTGATGGTGCCTAAAATGTTAAGTCAGACTGTGGTAGTATGTATTGGGGGTCATGTGGCACTGGAAGCCCTAATGTCATTGGCTGACAGATCCCGGGTCCTGGTTGGCCGTTGACCTCTAGCTCCGCCCTGAAGGCGGAGTATAAGAAGCCGGAGTCTTCCCCCGCAGGCCAGTTTACTATCGAGCTGCGGGGGAACAGACACGCTTAATAAAGCCTCATCGACTTCACTCTATTCGTCTCACGGAGTCTTTGTGCGCTACAATTTATTAAGCGTGCCTAACAAGGACTATGGAGCTCAGGATCATTCCGGAATGCCTGAGGATCAGCCCCCACGCAGTGAACGCGGCAGCAGCCTTCAAGCACTGGCAGACTTGCTTCGAGGCCTACCTCAGAACGACCACCGGCCGGGTCACAGAAGACCAAAAACTGCAGGTCCTGCACTCGAGGGTGAGCACGGAGATTTTCTCCCTCATCGAAGACTCGGAGGACTTCCAGACGGCGTTCGCAGCACTGAAAAGTCTCTATGTCCGCCCAGTTAACCAAATCTACGCTCGCTACCAGCTCGCGACGAGACGGCAAGCTCCCGGAGAATCGATGGACGAATTCTACGCCGCGCTGCTGATTTTGGGACGAGCCTGCAGCTGCCCGTCGGTGAACGCAAACGAACACACGGACATGTTAATGCGCGATGCTTTTGTGGCAGGTATGCAATCCTCCCAAATCCGCCAAAGACTTCTAGAAAAAGAGTCGCTAGGACTCTCAGAGGCACGGGCCCTAGCAGCCTCCCTAGACGTGGCCGCGCGTAATACCCGCGCCTACGGCCCCAACCGCGCGGCAACCCATTGGGCCCCGTACGTACCCGTTGCGGCAAACCCCCTACCCCCCCCCCGGACACCCCACAGGCTTGCGCGGTCCAAACGCTGAGTCGCACCGGGGGCGCCCGCTGTTATTTCTGCGGCCAGTCGAAACACCCCCGACAGCGCTGCCCGGCCCGCGCAGCTATCTGCAAAAGCTGCGGGAAAAAGGGCCACTATGCGGTTGTGTGCCGGCCCCGCGAGGTCGCCGCTGTCCCGGGAGCACAGGGAGCCCTGCAAGCAGTTTACGCGCCCCAACCCCCCCAGCACGCCATGTACGACCCGCAGGCGCAGCCTCTCTGGGTCCCGACCACCGCGGTCCCGGGAGAACTGGGAGCTCTGCACGCCGCTTACGCTCCCCAACCCCCCTCCCCGCAGCTCATGTATGACCCGCCGCCGGCGCTACCGCTTTGGGTCCCGGCCAACACTCTCCACGGAGAGGAGGGAGTTTTGCGCGTCCCTAATGCCACCCTAACCCCCACCCCGCGCCCCACGCCTGACCCGCCGGCGCCACCTACTTGGGCCCCGACCACCGCTGTCCCCGGTGAGGGAGCTCCGCGCGGTCCTAGCGCTCGCGGTCCTAGCGCTCCCCAGCCCCCCCAGCACACCATGTGCGACCCGCAGATGCCGCCATTTTGGGTCCCGGCCACCACGAGGGGAGGAGGGGCGCCGATGTGCGACCCGCAGACGCCGCCATTTTGGGTCCCGGCCACCACGAGGGGAGGAGGGGCGCCGCCATCTTGGACCGCCCCAGACCTGTACGACGCGTGGGGGCGGCCATTTTGTCCACCCCCGCCGCCATCTTGTGACCCCCCAGCCATGTGCGATGTATGGGGGCGGCCATTTTGTCCATCCCCGACTCCATTTTGGACGGCAACAACGGACCCCACTCCAGTACTACAACCACGTCTCGCTTCAATTACGCTCGATCAAGCTCGGCCCCGGACACTCCAGACGACGACGACAACGGTGCTAATAAACGGCCACAAGACGCCATGCCTAATCGACTCCGGGAGCACGGAGAGCTTTATACACCCTGACACGGTAAGACGCTGTTCCTTGACCACCTATCCCAGCGCACAAAAGATTTCCCTAGCTGCAGCATCCCACTCCGTACAGATCCAGGGATTCTGCATAGTTACCCTAACGGTGCAGGGGAGGGAGTTCAAAAACTACAAACTAAACGTCCTTCCCCAACTCTGTGCCCCCACCTTGCTGGGATTAGATTTCCAATGCAATCTACAGAGCCTTACGTTCAAATTCGGCGGCCCAATACCCCCACTCACTATCTGCGGCCTCGCAACCCTCAAGGTGCAACCCCCGTCCTTGTTTGCGAACCTCACCCCGGATTGCAAACCCGTCGCCACTAGGAGCAGACGGTAAAGCGCCCAGGACCGGACCTTCATTCGGTCCGAAGTCCAGCGGCTACTAAAGGAGGGCATAATCCAGGCCAGCAATAGTCCCTGGAGAGCGCAGGTGGTAGCAGTGAAGACAGGGGAGAAACAAAGGATGGTCATTGACTATAGCCAGACCATCACCAGGTACACACAACTAGACGCGTACCCTCGCCCCCGCATATCCGACATGGTCAACCGGATTGCCCAATATAAAGTCTTCTCCACCGTGGACCTCAAGTCCGCCTACCATCAGCTCCCCATCCGCCCAAGTGACCGCACGTACACAGCCTTCGAGGCAGACGGGCGATTATACCATTTCCTACGGGTCCCTTTTGGCGTCACAAACGGGGTCTCGGTCTTCCAACGGGAGATGGACCGAATGGTTGATCAACATGGGTTGCGGGCCACGTTCCCGTATCTCGACAATGTAACCATCTGCGGCCACGATCAGCAGGACCACGACGCCAACCTCCAAAAATTCCTCCAGACTGCCAAAGCCTTGAACCTCACGTACAACGAGGACAAGTGCGTTTTTAGCACCGATCGGCTAGCCATTCTGGGCTACGTAGTGCGCAATGGGATAATAGGCCCCGACCCCGAACGTATGCGCGCACTCATGGAATTTCCCCTCCCGCACTGCCCAAAAGCCCTGAAACGCTGCTTGGGGTTCTTTTCATACTACGCCCAGTGGGTCCCCCAGTACGCAGACAAGGCCCGCCCCCTAATACAGACCACGACCTTCCCTCTGTCGACAGAGGCTTGCCAGGCCTTCAGCCGCATCAAAGCGGATATCGCAAAGGCCACGATGCGCGCCATCGACGAGTCCCTCCCCTTCCAGGTCGAGAGCGACGCCTCCGACGTAGCTCTAGCGGCCACCCTTAACCAAGCGGGCAGACCCGTGGCCTTTTTCTCCCGGACCCTCCACGCCTCAGAAATCCGCCACTCTTCAGTAGAAAAGGAAGCCCAAGCCATAGTGGAAGCTGTGCGACATTGGAGGCATTACCTGGCCGGCAGGAGATTCACTCTCCTCACGGACCAACGGTCGGTAGCCTTCATGTTCGATAATGCACAGCGGGGCAAAATCAAAAACGACAAGATCTTAAGGTGGAGGATCGAGCTCTCCACCTTCAACTATGAGATTTTGTATCGTCCCGGAAAGCTGAACGAGCCGTCCGATGCCCTATCCCGCGGCACATGTGCCAACGCACAAATTAACCGCCTCCAAACCCTCCACGAGGACCTCTGCCACCCGGGGGTCACTCGGTTTTACAACTTCATCAAGTCCCGCAATCTCCCATACTCTTTAGAGGAGGTCCGTACAGTCACAAGGGACTGCCACATCTGCGCGGAATGCAAGCCGCATTTTTTCAGGCCAGATGGAGCGCACCTGATTAAGGCTTCCCGCCCCTTTGAACGCCTCAGTCTCGATTTCAAAGGGCCCCTCCCCTCCACCGACCGCAACGCATATTTTCTTAATGTGGTGGACGAATACTCCCGCTTCCCTTTTGCCATTCCCTGTTCTGACATGACCGCGGCCACAGTCATTAAAGCCCTGAACAGCATCTTCACACTGTTCGGTTACCCCGCTTACGTCCACAGCGACAGGGGGTCCTCTTTCATGAGTGACGAGCTGCGCCAGTTCCTGCTCTGCAAGGGCATAGCCTCAAGCAGGACGACCAGCTACAACCCCCGGGGGAACGGGCAAGTAGAGAGGGAGAATGGCACGGTCTGGACGGCCGTCCTACTGGCCCTACGGTCCATGGACCTCCCAGTTTCATGGTGGCAGGAGGTCCTCCCGGACTCTCTCCACTCCATCCGGTCGTTATTATGTACGAGCACTAATCAAACGCCTCATGAGCGTCTCCTTGTTTTCCCTAGGAGGTCCTCCTCTGGAACGTCGCTGCCGACCTGGCTGGCGGCCCCAGGACCCATCCTGCTCCGAAAGCATGTGCGGGCACATAAGGCGGACCCGTTGGTCGAAAGGGTTCACCTCCTCCACGCGAACCCCCAGTACGCCTACGTGGAGTACCCCGACGGCCGACAGGACACGGTCTCCCTGCGGGATCTGGCGCCCGCCGGCAACACGCACACACCCCCGACACCATCAACCCAACCCCCCCCCCTTCCTGCCACCACCGCACCCCGCGACCGCCCCCTTCCCAGGAGGATCGGTTCCCCTCCCCTCAGCACCGACCAAGAATAAAGCCCAAGCTGAAACCGTAAGGCTCCTGGAGGCGACAACACCGGTACAAGCACCACCACCACCGGGGCTGAGGCGATCGACATGGACGACCAGACCACCCGACCGACTCGTGGCGTCGATCTAAAACTAAATATGGACTTTTCACAAGAACATTTTGCTTTTCTTCCCATACCATCTGTAAATAGTTGCAACAGGACAAAATTGTACTATACTGTATTGCCTTGTGAATGTTTTTTTTCCTCCCAGGACCAGCCCTGTAAACCCTTTCCACCATACGAAGCGTCACCCCGCCGGGTTCATTTTTGACAAGGGGTGAATGTGGTAGTATGTATTGGGGGTCATGTGGGACTGGAAGCCCTAATGTCATTGGCTGACAGATCCCGGGTCCTGGTTGGCCGTTGACCTCTAGCTCCACCCTGAAGGCGGAGTATAAGAAGCCGGAGTCTTCCCCCGCAGGCCAGTTTACTATCGAGCTGCGGGGGAACAGACACGCTTAATAAAGCCTCATCGACTTCACTCTATTCGTCTCACGGAGTCTTTGTGCGCTACACGGACTAAACGATCTACTATAAATATGTCTGCTTCTGACAAGTCAATGCCAACCATCCAAGACGTCATAAGGTTACAGGAGGACGCTCCTGAGAATGATAAACAAATGTGGAAACGGTTAGGTTGTACATATGATTCTGTTTCCTCTTTATGGACCACGCCAGCACATCAGACTTGTATGTCTGATGTACTGGCTTTATGGGTCACTGAATGTGTATGCGTTGCAACTCATTGTGGGGCTCGGGGGACTAGTGATTTGTTGCTGGACACTTGGTGGCACCCTAAAATGCAGGGGTTGGCCCAGAGTATCAGTAATCGGTGTTTGATTTGTCAGCAATATAACACCGGCAAAGGTATCCCTTGTGGCATGGGGCAAACCCCGTTTGCCAGTGGTCGCTTTGAGACGCTCCAAATGGATTACATTGAGTTGGAAAGGTGTTAATGTTATAAATATGTTTTGGTCATTGTGGATGTGTTCAGCAGATGGGTCGAGGCGTATCCGACTATCGATAATAAAGCTGCTACTGTGGTTAAAGTTTTGATGCGGGAAATCATTCCCCGATACGGTATACCAGCTCAGTTAAGTTCTGATGATGGGCCTCATTTTATTGGACAAATTAACAAGGAGTTTTGCTCCCAGTTGGGCATACGCCAGCAGTTACACTGTGCTTACAGACCGCAGGCGGCCGGGTTGGTTGAGAGACACAATCAGACCCTCAAAACTAAATTGGCTAAATTAAGAGCAGACACGGGACTGACATGGCTTAAGTTGCTCCCCGTTGCCCTCTTCCAGCTGCGGGTTACACCTGCGGGACCGGACCGGCTCTCTCCTGCCGAGATTCTTTATGGCAGGCCTTTTAGAACTCCCTGGAGCCTGCATGCTTCCAGACTGGTTCAGTTTCACCATATGACTGGAGAAATGACCACCTATGTTCTAGCCCACACGCAGGTGCTTAAGGAGCTCCATGGCCAAGTCCGCGCGGCTCACTAGTCATCGCCCCCAGTACCTAGCTCACTTTCAATCCAGCCGGGCAGTTATGTCATGGTCAAAAATTGGACTAGGAAGGGGTCGGAGCCGCGATGGGACGGGCCGTTCCAAGTTCTCCTTACCACCCCCACAGCAGTTAAAGTGGAGGGGCGAAGTGCTTGGGTCCACCTCCATCACTGTAAATTGGGTCCATCTCCACTACTGTAAAAGGTCGGTTACTAACCTGCCTCCCTTCTCCAGTGCTATTTTACAGGTGTGGAATATGATGGGGTGGCTACGCACCGCCTGTGTGATCTACGGTCTCACCTCGCTTGGAGTGTTATTGGCGACGGACATGGAAAAGGGGAATATTATCTACATTTGTAACCCCAACCAATCTACAAGGACATTTCATTTATGCAAAGGTGATGTTCTTCGCTGCCCCCATATACGAGGACATGGTATCGACTCATGGAAGGTCGTCAAAGTTAAGGAGAATGCAGGACTCATGAAGCAATTGCACCGGTCCCGGCAATGGGAAGGGAACATTATATGGACATTGCCTTGTTTTTGGAATACATGTAAATTTGATTTTGGATATTTAAGATTGGTGCGATAAAGGTAACATCAGGCCGTCAGGAGAGCGTAGGAAGAGGCTGTGAGAGAGAGAGGGGGACTAGAGAGAGGACGGGGCGTGTGAGAAGGGAAGTACAGCTAGAACGTAGGTTATCAGGAGATACACTTAATTTAGTTAAAGGCCAAACTGAGGAAAACCCGGGTAGTATGAATCTCTTCTACCAGATTTACCACCACTTGTATGGCCACGGACGGGTTGTCTGCTACCCGAACCCCGCAGCGGTGTCTAGGTTATTTTCTGTTTCACCGCTTTGGGGCACTCCCCAAACGGTGGTTCATTGTCAGCGTTCCGAGCCACCGCCCGAGCAAGTCACTCTTCCTTACGATCCGGGTTCAGCACCACCGGCTATTTGCCTTCCCCTTCCTCGGGATAATTCCCACTCACAGTATGATAGGCTGAAACAGTGGAGGGCGTATGTACCTAGCCACTTCACTCCCAATAGGGATTCCCGGTCGTACGAGAATTGTTTCAGCAGTGAAGGATACGGCTGTTTGCTGGTAGAGGTGGAAACGAATATAACATGTCTGTTCCCCACCTGTACGGACAGGAGGTGTCATATCACCCAGGCGTCTGGCCAATGCGTTTGTTACAACACCACTTGCGTTCCATTGAACGCCGGCCTCCAGCTCCTTTGTGGCTGGGCGAATGTCTCTCATATCACTGTTGGGACTGGGGCTTTCCGCATTGCTAGGCGTCCCGAATGGGCGTTTCGAAGTTGGATAAACTGGGCTACTGGGGGATCCCTACGCAACCGATATACTGATTGTGATGCTAGCCTGCACACGGAGCAAGGATACTACTTTTTATTTAATGGCACAGCGACCAACGTTTTGTCACCCCCATTTCCCCGCCAAATTGCTATTGGGACTCCAGTCCCTACCACAGTCCCCTGCCCCTCGGCGTGGATGCTGCATAATCAGTTAGCACGCCGGGCAGTCTCAGCTGAATTCTGCGAGAACTGGAAAAAACCTCAGGTTCTCGCACCCAACCGGGGCCACTCAGCCGGGTGGGGGATTCTGAGCGTATTGACACTGGGAGGTGTGGGGGGTTCCTTGGCTGTCAGCAATAGGAATTATTTTATTTGCGGCCTTACCATCTTGGGAAATGAAACCTTGGGAGCCCTCGGGCCAATAACCAAGGAATTGTCTCAGCTGCGGTTGTTTGCAATGCAGAACCGGTATGCTCTTGACTATCTTCTGGCCCGTGAGGGTGGGGTATGCGCCATAGTACAGGGCAAGTGTATCATGGGAGTTCAGGACTTGACCGCTAACATCACTAAATTTATGGATCACATACGGGATCACCTGGACGGAATGCAGGATCCTGGCTCTTGGGGTAACTGGGGATTTGGAGGTTGGAAGGACTGGTTGATAAATATGGCCATGTATTTAGTGGTGGCTATCGGCTGCATCTTTGTGGGCCCAGCCATCCTTAAATGTGTGATGGGTAGAATGCGGGGTGCACTGGAACAGATCAACGCCCCTAAAATCTTGGCTGTCAAAATCCATGAGGGTGCAGCAGATGAGGGGGGGCTACGCCAGGAATTGGAAATGCAGCGACGGATCTTTTTAGATGAGGGACCGTAGCTATGGATTGGATAGTTCGGTTATCATGGAATGATAAAAGGAGGGAATGACGAATGTGATATAAAATAGTTACTTTAGAGATATTAGTTACTGTAATGTAGAGATAGGCCAGTCTCATTCTGGTGAGTTCACAGACAAAGGATTTCAGACCGCATGGCAAAGCAAGGAAGAGGTGTGTCCAGCTACGGAGGAGAAAAGGATGCTGGGTAATAAGGGCCAGAGGAAGGGATTGGAAGTGAGCCAATTAGAATGTATGGCCAGGTCAGGAGGGGTATAGGATGACCTATGGGAATCGTGTATGTGAAACCTGATGCCAGTTGTGTTATTAGTAGAGATCCCTTTGTCCTACAGACTCACTTGATTCCAGAGGTGTAGGAAGCAAGATGTGCTTTGTATCGCTGTGAATTGAGAAAGGCTTGCAAGTCAAATAAAATAACTAATGCTGTACCTGCAAATCCATCTCGAATTTTATTGAGGCCAGACTGACGGGTAAAGAAATTTGGGATTTGTCATATTCACTGGGACGGGAGGGACCAAGGCTTGAGGGGTTGGGTCAGGGAGATGGGAGCGATTTGGTAAGGGTTGGGGGTCAGTTGGGTCAGGGTGCTGATCAGGTCAAGGGCTACTCAGATCGGGGTGAGATGTCTGGGGACTGAGGGGTAAGGGTGGGATTCAGGTGGTGGGGTCTAGTCAGATTGGGGCACCAGAGGGAGACGCTGCATCAGGTGGGTTTGGAGGGTCACTGTGCATGACTGTGGAGGGGGGGGGGGGGGCAGCGGAGGGCAGTTATAGTTTCTTGGGTAACTATCCAGGTAAGTAAGTTGGAACTGCCTGAAGAATCTGGCTCTAACTCGAGTTGGAGACTTTTCTCCAGGGTACCAGGGAACAGGGAAATTTCCCATCACAAGTTCAAACTTCCGGGCAATTCCCACAGAATTGCTAGCATATACGTATTGCAAGCATGTAGGTGGGCGGCATGGTAGCACAGTTGTTAGCACTGTTGCTTCATAGCGCCAGGGTCCCAGGTTCGATTCCTGGCTTGGGTCACTGTCTGTGCAGAGTCTGCATGTTCTCCCTGGGTCTGCGTGGGTTTCCTCCGGGTGCTCCGATTTTCTCCCACAAGTCCTGAAAGATGTGCTTGTTAGGTGAATTGGACATTCTGAATACTCCCTCTGTGTTCCTGAACAGGCGCCGCAGTGTGGCGACTAGGGAATTTTCACAGTAACGTCAATGCAGTGTTAATGTAAGCCTACTTGTGACACTAATGAAGATTATTGTTACTCCAATGAGCCTCAACTTTGTTAACCAGCGTATTACGTGATACCATATCAAACACTTGCTTCAAATCCATAAAAATAACATCTATTCTTTATCAAAGCCTTCTCTGCTACTTCATTGAAAAAAATCAATAAAATCTCTCAAACGCGGTCTGCCTTTTGAAATGAAAAATGAAAATGAAAATCGCTTATTGTCACAAGTAGGCTTCAATGAAGTTAATCCATGCTGTCTGCCCTTAATTAACTCAAGACTCTACAAGTGCATTTTAATTTTTCCGTTATTATTCTTTGTAAAGCATTACCTACCACTGATGTCGAACTAACCTGTAGTTACCCGTAATGTCCTTGTACCCTCTCATGAACACTTGTCTCTCTTCAATCTCCTCAATTTCGAGGGAAGATTGGAAGATTATTGCAAACCCTTCCATTATCTCTGTCCCCATTTCCCTAAAGCAACCTAAATTGCAAGCAACTGGACCAGGTAACCTATCCACAAACAACATAATAGGAGCAGAAGGCCATTTGGCCCCTCGAGTCTGCTCGACCAGTCAGTAAGATCATGGCTGATTTGATTGTGGCCAAAACCCCACTTTCCTGCTTGTCTCCATAGCCCTTGACAATCAAACATTTGTCTAACTTGACCTTGAATATATTCAATGACCCAGACTCCCTGCTCTCTATGGAACAGAATTCCGAAGACAACAATCCTCTGAGAAGAAATTTCTCCTCATCTGCATCTTAAATGGGAGACGCCTTATTTTGAAAGTGTAAAATCTAGTTCAAGGTTCCCCCACAAGAGGAAATATCCTCTTACTATCTACCCTGAAAAGCCCCCTCAGAATCTTATAACTTTCAGTAAGATCACCTCTCATTCTTCTAAATTCTTCTATTGGTCCAACCTGCTCAACTCTTCCTCATAAGACAAACCTCCCATCCGAGGAATCAGCTTAGTGAACTTTGTCTGAACTGCTTCCAATGCAAACGTGTCCCTCTAAGGGGACAGAAACTGTACACCATATTCTAACTGTGGCCTCACCAATGCTCTATGCAGTTATAAGAAGACTTCCTCCCCTACTCCATTATTATTAAGGATGTTCATGGACCCTCATTTTTACATAAGTTGCTTAACTATTCACCACTAACAATATGACATAATTCAGAGTTTTAACCCAATCCACAGGTTGTAGGATTGCCTACTTCTGACTTACAGCCTGATACTTTGGTTGTTTAGTGTGCTTATAGTCTTGTGTTGTAACTTTACATAAAATAATAGAATTCCTACAGTGCAGAAGGAGGCCATTTGGCCCATTGAGTCTGAACTGACCTTCTGAAAGAGCAGCCTACCTAGGCCAACTCCCCCACCCTATCCCTATAACCCAATCTAGCCTGCACATCTTTGGACACTATGGGGCAATTTCGCATGGTGAATGCACCTATCCTGCACATCTTTGGACTGTGGGAGGAAACCGGAGCACCCGATGGAAACCCACGGCAACACGGGGAGGAAGAGCAAAATTCACACAGTCACCCAAGGCCGGAATTGAACCTGGGTCTCTGGTACTGTGAGGCAGCAGTGCTAACCGCTGCATCTCATTCTATGGTGCACCTAATGCTATTTTTGGCTTGCTCTTCTGCAGACTTCATTGGTTGAGCATCTGGCTTAATGACGGTGGAGGAATGAGGAATGTATCAGACAATGAGTTTGAAGATTTTGAAGGAGTGCAGCTCTGTGTCTGTTGATGACCCACAATGTCTCATGGGTGTCAAGTTTGAGCTGATATATCTTAAATCTATTCCACTTAGCAGGCTGCAAGCATCACACAAAAATGAAAAGTACTTAGTATTTAGATGGGATTTGGCCTCTATGAAATCAATGCTGTGGGCACGGCTTTCAGTATTGACATTGATAGATGCATTGGTGACAGGGAGATTGTTGAAGACTAGGTCATTTAAAAAAAAAAAATTAGAGTACCCAATTATTTTTTTCCAATTAAGGGACAATTTAGCATGGATAATCCACCTACCCTGCACATCTTTTGGGTTGTGGGGGTGAAACCTACACAGACACGGGGGGGAATGTACAAACTCCACACAGACAGCGCCCCGGGCCGGGATCGAACCCAGGTCCTCAGTACGGTGAGGCAGCAGTGCAAACCACTGCACCACCGTGCCACCCTATTGAAGACTAGGTCATGTGTTTCCCCACTTGCCTCTCACCACCTGCCGCACCTCCAGCAATTATTTCTTTGAGCCAGATTTATCAGTGGTATGATGTCCAAGCCGTGCTTTTAGAAACATAGGGCTGAATTTTGCAAATTCGGCGTGAAGTCTCCAGCTGCACAGCTAGGTTTTATTTCCAGATTATCTGGCCCACACTATCCCCATCACTACCACCGCTCCCACCCCTCTCCATAGTCTCCAACCCCCACCTCAGTGCATGCACAACGTTCCCCTGAACAACCATCAGGGCACCTCCCATGCATAAGGGGAACTCCCAAGGTGGCTCCCCAGAGGTCCCGTCTCTGGCACTGCCAAACTGAAATCTCAATGACGCAAATCTGATAGGGCCCTCTTGTGAGATTCAGCATCGTTTTGGGCTTTGTGCCTGCGGTGAATGGGCCCACTAAGCACCGCCCTGGAAATCTACCAAATTCCTTCTTAAATATATTCAGTGATTTGGTCACCGCAGTCTTCTGTGGTAGAGAATTCCACACTTTTACCACCCTCTGAGTGAATACGTTTCTTCTCATCTCAGTTCTAAATGGCCTACCCCATATCCTGAGACTGTAACTCCTTGTTCTAGACCACCCCCCCACCCCGAACCAGAGGAAAAGAACATCTCTGTATCCAGTCCCTGTCAGAATTTTATACGTTTCAATTAGATCCCATTACATTTTCCTAAATTCCAGTGAATACGAGCCTCGTCGATCCAATCTCTCCTGATATGACAATTCTGCCATACCTGAAATCAGTCTGGTGAACCTTCGCTGCACTCTCTTCATGACACGCATATGCTTTCTTAGATAAGGAGATCAAACTGCACACAATATCCAGTTGTGGTCGCACTAAGGTCATGTACAGATGCAGTAAGACACCCTTGCCCCTGTACTCAATTCCAAGGCCAATATATTATTTGCCTTCCTTGCTGCTTGTTGTACTCACATGCTTGCTTCCAGTAACTGGTGTACAAGGACACCCAGGTTCCTTTTGTCAGCATTTACCGATCTATCACCATTTAAATAATACTCTGCCATTCTGTTTCTCTATCCAAAGTGGATAACTTCATTTTTCTCCAGGTAAAACTGCATCTTCCATGTATTTGCTCAACTTGTCTAAATCCCCTTGAAGCTTCTTAACATCCTCCTCGCCACTTATATTCCCACCACGTTCCATGTCATCAGCAAACTTGGAAACTACTCCCTCATCCAAATCATTTCTGCATATTGTGAAACCTTGGGCCCAAGCACTGATCCCTGCGGGACCCCATTAGTCACTGTCTGCCACTTCTAAAAAGAGCCTGATCGCATTTGGAGGAGAGCGGGAGGGGCCAAATGGGGCTTTGCGCTGGGCGCAAAACAGCATACGGGTCAACCGACACTTAGTATGTTCTGGATCACCTCCGCGTTGCTGTGATTCAGATAATCACATTTATATGAGCCATTTGGCTGCATTCTCCTGGCACCTGGGAGCCACTGGCCGCAGCGGCAAGGTCTCACCCGGGCGCGGATTAGTACTGGTCTCTACAAGCAGAGACCAGATGTGATGGCCCTCCAGGGGTCTCAGAGGCCATTGGAGCCCTCTGGGTGGTCAGGGGCAGGGCAGTACCAAGGTGCTCCCTCTGCCACTCTCGCACCCTTGTAGGAAATGTTTCCTGGGGTTTTTGAGGAAATAACTGGTAGAATAGATCAGGGTGAACCAGTGGGTGTGATGTATTGGGGTTTTCAGAAAGCTTTTAATAAATGCCCACATTAAGGTTACCAGGTGCCAGGGGTTGGGTGACTCATCTGGTGTGAAGCCCGATTTGGGCCTTCCTCATGATGCACCCGGTGTGCTGCAATTGGAACAGGGCGCAATGCGGTGGGGAAATCATACCCTTTGTTTCCTCTGTCTTCTACTTTCGTTTTCTACTTATCTGACTTTCATTCCTATCTTTGTTTCCCTCTCTAGTGTCTCCGTGCTCAGATTCCCATCCCCCTGTCACTCTTGTTTAAACATCCCTCCCAATAGCACTAGCACATACCCCTGCGGGAATATTGGTCCCGATCCTGCTGGGGTGAAACCCGATCTATTTTATACAAATCGGGGGCTGGATTCTCCAATAATGGGGCTATGTCCCCACTCCGGCGTAAAAACGCTGCCGTTTCTCTCTGGATGTTCCTTATGAAAGTCCTGAGTGATTCTCCCACCTGCAGGGGGCTGGCCAGGCCCCCCGGAGTGGTCCTCACAGCTCTGGCTGTAGATACGGGGCCCCACACCTCCGGTTGGGAGTCCACGCATGGCAGAATCGGACCGCGGAGCGGCACAGAAAATGTAGGCTCCCCCGAAATGGTGCGCGCGGGTCCGTGACGCCTCATCGCTCCCCTGGCCGTCAATGAGGCCCCCCCCCCCCCACAATGAACGATCCCCTCGCCCCCCACAAAGGGTGGCCGCGGACTGAGTCCGCAGCTGCCACCCGACGTTCCCGACGGCCGATAGGTGGTTAGAACCACGCCGTTGGGAACTCGGCCAGTTGCGTGTGGAGAATCGCAGGGGGGGGGGGTCTCTGTCAATGGCCCCCTACATAGTTTGCATGTGCGCGATTCTCGAGCGATTCTCCGGAGAATCGCGGGAGCGGCGCCGGTCCGAATTTCCGGTTTGACGACCATTCTCCGCCCCCCGCCCCGAACGCGATTTCGGCGCGGAGGCTTGGAGAATCCAGCCCCCTAGCATCCCCCAAATCAGTCCCAATTCCTGAGGAATCCAAATCCCTTCCTCCTCTTACCATCTTTCTAGCCACGCATTTTTCTGGGATGCTCTCCTATTCCTGCTCTGGCTAGCATGTGGCAGTGGAAATAATCCTGCGGTTACTACTTTTGAGGTCCATCTTTTAAATTTATTTCCTAGTTCCCTTTATTCTTCTTCCAGGACCTCGGGCGAAATTCTCCCGAAACGGCGCGATGTCCGCCGACTGGCGCCCAAAAGGCGCCAATCAGACGGGCATCGCGCTGCCCCAAAGGTGCGGAATGCTCCCCATCTTTGGGGGCCGAGCCCCAACATTGAGGGGCTAGGCCGACGCCGGAGGAATTTCCGCCCCACCAGCTGGCGGAAACGGCCTTTGTTGCCCCGCCAGCTGGCGCGGAAATGACATCCCCGGGCGGCGCATGCGCGGGAGCGTCAGCGGCCGCTGACAGTTTCCTGCGCATACGCAGTGGAGGGAGTCTCTTCTGCCTCCGCCATGGTGGAGATCGTGGCGGAGGCGGAAGGGAAAGAGTGCCCCCACGGCACAGGTCCGCCCGCGGATCGGTGGGCCCCGATCGCGGGCCAGGCCACCGTGGGGGCACCCCCCCGGGGCCAGATCGCCCCGCGCCCAACTCAGGACCCCGGAGCCCACCCATGCCGCCTTGTCCCGCCATTCAAAAGGTGGTTTAATCCACGCCGGCGAGACAGGCAATTTATCGGCGGGACTTCGGCCCATCCGGGCCGGAGAATCCAGCGGGGGGGCCCGCCAACCGGTGCGGCCCGATTCCCGCCCCCGCCGAATATCCGGTACCGGAGACTTCGGCAACCGGCAGGGGCGGGATTCACGGCAGCCCCCGGCGATTCTCCAACCCGGCGGGGGGTCGGAGAATGACGCCCCACATCTCTCTTCTTACTTTTGTCATTGTTACCAATATGGACCACAACCTTTGTTCGTTTTCCCCCCCGAACCCCCCTTCCGAATGTCCTGCAGCCGCTCATTGACATCCTTGACCCTGTCACCAGGGAGACAACATAACATCCTGGTGTCCCTGCTGCAACTGGAGAAATGTCGATCTGTTCCCTTTACAATTGAACTCCTATCACTATTGCTCTCCCATACTCTTTTCTACCCCATACCTCCCCCACCTCTCAGTGCAGCTGAACCACTCGTGTTGCCATGGAGACTGCTTCTTGCTGCATTCCCCTGAGAAATCCCCTCCCCTAACAGTGTCCAAAATGGAAAACCTGTCAGAGAGGGAGGTGGACCCAGGGGGCTCCTGCACTGCCTGCTGAGTACTTTTACGCTATTAATCAAATTGACAGTTCTGGATTGCTGAACTGAATTTGAATGGCTGTGATATTAAAATTGCCACACAGCAGAAAACGCTTACAATTTTTTTTGCTGCACACCATCTGCTAAATTATTAATCATAGTCCTGAGTTAGCACATTTCCACTACTGGGGATATGGTCGAGGGGCCTATTCCCTTTCTGCCTGTGCACTCTTTACCTGCGGTGTGACCACCTCGCTCTATCTGTTATCCACGAAGATCTCATCCTTGCGGATGCTCCACAGTGACTCCAGTCACAGCTTCAGCTCCGATACATGGATTTTGGGTAGTTGCAGGCGAACACATGCACACATGGCCACCCTGGAATTGGAAGTGTCCCTGACTTCCCACATCGCACAATAGGAGTACTCCACATGGCCGCGCTGCCCTGCCATGACTTACCCTTAAATGACTCTTTACTTTCACTGAAGTAAAACAACCTTGAGGTCTCCCACCCAAAGTATATCCGTGCCCTTTGTACCCTTTACATTCAACTTGGAGGTTTCTTCATTCATTACTTGATGGCGGGGAGGAGGAGGTAATTAGTAGGAAGTTACTTTCTCCATATTTAACTGAACTCATGAGGAGCCAATTTTGAGAACTCCCATGCTTCAATGGAATATGAGTGGGAATATAAAACTCACCCAGCAGACAAGCGTTCATCTTAAGCAAGATAAAGGTTAGTTTATTGTGGCACAGTGGTTAGCACTGCTGCATCACAGCACCAGGGACCTAGTTTTGATTCCCACCTTAGGTGACTGTGTGGCGTTTGCACATTCTCCCCGTGTTTGCGTGGGTTTCCTCTGGGTGCTCTGGTGGATTGGCCATGGTAAATTGCCCCTTAGCGTCCAAAGATTAGGTGGGATTGTGGGGGAGTGGGCCTTGGTAGGGTGCTCTTTCCGAAGGCCGGTGCAGACTCGATGGGCCAAATGACCTGCTTCTGCACTCGAGGGTCTGTACGGATTCTAAGTAACTTTCAGCAGTAACGTTTGTATGTGATAAAGGTATTAAAATACAGGGACAAGGAGTAAAAGCAGATCGAGATAAAAAGATGAAGATTTCAGGTCAGTTGGAGGTATTGTTCCAGGCCCATTGCTTCAATTCCTTCATTCCAAAGTGATGAAAGTTTAGTTTCAGTCCAGTAGCTGCAGTTGAAGAGTTAGAGTTTGCCTTTGCAGGTGGAGCCAGCAGATGTTTGGTAGAGAGGGGGGTCCTCTCCCTCACAAATTCTGCAGTTACCCCAACCTGAAAATTCTGACATTGATGCAGCACTTATAAACGTTTGTAAACCATCACTGCTGATCTGACTTCAAATGGTGTATCTTGGAATGATCACTAAAACACTTGGAAAGATTGCTCCTGCCCCTCGAAAATGCTTGAAAACCATTGTGAAAGCAATCTTCTGCATTCAGATGCGATCATCAGCAATTGGATGTGCTTGGGAATCCAACGCAATAATGTTTCACCTACTTGCTTAACAGTCCCTGGTCAGGATTCTCCATTCCCCGCTGCTAAGATCGGGAATCCCGATCGGGCACAGAATCCCACGGCATGGAAAACCGGGAATAGCCCGGGTGGCAAACTGATCGTGAGCCTCCACCCCGCCAGTCACGGTGCGTTAACTGACAGCCCAACCTGGCTTTACTGCCGATAATACTTGGCTAAAAATAACACTCTCCCTCCCCTCCCTCTTCTTCCATACCCTTCTTCCTCTCCCTCCTCCATCTCCCTCCCCTCTCCCTCCTTCTTTCCTCTCTCCTTCCTCCTCCCCCCTCTCCCTCCCCCTTAAACTCTCTCTCCCCTTTCCTTTCTCTCACTCCCCATCTCCTCTTTCCATCCCCTCCACTTCTCTCTCTCCTCTCCTCTCTCTCCCTCCATCTCTCTCCCTCCCACTCCCTCCCTCCCCTTCCCACTCTCTCCCTCCCCCTCCCCCTCCTCCTCCTCTAGCCCTCAATTAAAAATGTTCTACATTTAGCCAGTGAACAAAAGTCTCTGGTCGACTGTAACACATTGTGAGAGGTCTATATAAAACAATATAAACGGGGTAAATGCCTTGAAGCTAGATGGCACTGTGTACCAAGAGTGCCATTTGGTACAATTTTCTACTGGAGCAATCTAAGACCCATACATTTGACAAATGGAGTGAATTTTAGTGTTCTTTGGGGACACAACACAAAGACAGCTCAGGTCTGGTCATTTTCTGACATTGTTCAACAGAGGCTACATGAGAAAAGAGAACTGGATGGCAAGTTCTAGAAGTTTCATACAACCAATTCACTTCAGATGCTCTGATATTAAAGCATGGAGAGAGGGGACATTGGTCTTTTTGACTTTGTAAAATAAAGTGGGCAACATTGGATGTTATTTCCATTGTGATTACTGGGAATGACAATTGGGAGAGATGTGTAGTGGGCTGTTCATTCAATTAGGCCTGTTTTAATGCTTACCATCCAAAGTCAGAATTAACCCCAAAATGTGGTAAACTTTGAAGCCATGGATTAAATATCACAGCACTGGCAATATTTCAAGTAACTTCTATACAAGGTGATTGATCAATGCCTACAAAGCATCGTTTAAGTTGGAAATTTGGAAACGCAAAGAACTAATGTGTTTCATATGTATCTCAGTCAAATAACTCAGTGGGCTATGAACGGTTGAGGAGTTATTAAGATTAATGAGCCGTTGCATTTTTAGGCATGCACTAGGTTTGTTTTGGTCGTGTCATTAATCAGAGTCAGACCTCTAATCAAAACTCCTGTGCTGCAGTTTGGTTGAGTAATTTATTACATGATCCAAAAGAGCAGCATTTTCTTTCAGAGAGAGAGGTAAGTTAGCGCTTGTGTCAGCTTACACACTACGCTCTTCATTGCACACTAAAGATGAACAAGTCATCTGTGACATGATTCTGTGTTGTACATGGAAGTCGAACAACAACAGGAGAAACAATTTCATTTTGAATTTGGTGAGGATATTTGCATAATACCAAAAATTAAACCGAGCAAGGATTCCTTTCCCTCTACAGCAAAGAGCAGAGACTTATGAATGTTATTGTTTTGTGATTTTATGGCTTATATATAGAATATAGAATATAGAACATTACACCGCAGTACAGGCCCTTCGGCCCTCGATGTTGCGCCGACCTGTGAAACCACTCTAAAGCCCATCTACACTATTCCCTTATCGTCCATATGTCTATCCAATGACCATTTGAATGCCCTTAGTGTTGGCGAGTCCACTACTGTTGCAGGCAGGGCATTCCACGCCCTTACTACTCTCTGAGTAAAGAACCTACCTCCGACATCTGTCCTATATCTATCTCCCCTCAATTTAAAGCTATGCCCCCTCGTGTTGACATCACCATCCGAGGAAAAAAGGCTCTCACTGTCCACCCTATCCAATCCTCTGATGATCTTGTATGCCTCAATTAAGTCACCTCTTAACCTTCTTCTCTCTAACGAAAACAGCCTCACGTCCCTCAGCCTTTCCTCATAAGATCTTCCCTCCATACCAGGCAACAGTCTGGTAAATCTCCTCTACACCCTTTCCAATGCTTCCACATCCTTCCTGTAATGCAGTGACCAGAATTAGTCTGTGAATTTTTAAAAATTAAACTTAGAGTACCCAATTATTTCTTTCCAATTAAGGGGCAATTTAGCGTGGCCAATCCACCTACTCTGCACATCTTTGGGTTGTGGGAGTGAAACCCATGCAGACATGGGGAGAATGTGCAAACTCCACACAGACAGTGACCTGGGGACGGGATCGAACCCAGGTCCTCAGCGCCGTAGGCAGCAGTGCTAACCACTGCGCCACTATGCTGCCCCTAATTTTAATAAACTTCCTCAGTGTGAACAGTAGCACATGAATGCTCAATTAAACGCTGTCAGTCAGGAAATATATTTGCGAGAAACTGATACTTTGATTTAGGTATGGATTCAAATGTAAATATTTTTCCCTTTTACTTAATTTCCCTTGCAGACTAAAATAAGTTTGTGATAACCTTAAGATGCTATTTTTGTTGGCTCCATTACTTTTTGAGAACAAAAATTGCCTCACTGAAACAGAAGTCCCAATTTGGGAATAAGTATAAAATAGTAACTATGCTTGAGTTATTCATTGGTCAACAGCAAAAAATGGTATGAAATATGTTACTAAGATAATAGCAAACTCCAAGTTAGCATACAATTCAATTCTCCTGTCTTTCCATCAGAAACTTTGGCACTTTCCATGTCTGCGTCAAAACTTGAACAAGATGTTAACTGCAGCTGCACTGATCGAGAATAATGTTGACATGTGCAGGGGGCAATATTGGATAGCCTAGACACACCGGTCCAGAAAAACAGAAATCACAATGAAAGATTGGCTCAAGGGCCATTCCTTCTGACACAGGCAGCTTACAAAATTGGTGCTACCTGCTATTACCATTCTGGACCAGACCCCAACAGTTGCTAGGCTACTGGACAGAAACCCCAATATTTTTTAAGACTGTGAGGAAAGGATACCTTGCTCCAGGAGCGATTTCACAAAAAATAGGGATGTGGTTTATTAAAACAAACTTTATTACAAAGCATTAAAATATCTTTAACATCAAACAAGAACATAGCTTACAATTACCCCTTAAAGAATGCTAATCAATAGGTGACACAATGACCCTTATCTGCTCTCTTTATTTCCACACAAACAACAAAACCACCTCAGGTCACAATCCACTTTTAAATATAGTTAGCAGACTCAGCAATACTTGGATACTCCACTTTGAGAAAGAAAGATCTTTTGTGACTGCTTGAAAGAAAGAGACCTGACACCCTGTCAGAATAACGCAGAATCTCAGCTGTATTCTTGAGAAACTTTCTTAGCTCCCCGTCCTGCCAAAAATGGACTCTGAAAAACTCAACACCTGAATGCTTCAGGCCCTGGCTCCTCCCATTAATCTTACTAAGATGAACACAATGTCTCTAATTATCTACCTTGCAGGGAACCCTCTTAATATGAGTATAAGGCCATTAGCCCAAACTTTTACGAAGCTTTAATTGCACCTGTCTCCAAAATGTCTAGCTGTTTTTGCAAACCAGGATTTTTAAAAACATGACCGCAGCAGTCACACACTATCCCATGCTTTTAATCCTTACTGTACCAAATACTGTTGCTCGTAGTGTCTTTACTTAATTTGCTCTGTTTCTATGACCTTTGCTCTAGAGTCGCCAGGTATCTTTATGAGACCACCACAAGGTTCAAGGTCAAGTGCTGATCAATAACTCAATACACCAGTTAGTAAGTTTCAAATCAAAACACATTTATTATTCACAGTCAATCACTACCCATGCATAAAACCCTACTTACTAGACTATCTCTAACACTAAGAGCCCTATACTTAGCTTTGGAACTGGCCCACCAGGTCAGGGGAACAAATGGCCTTTCATTCGATTCTGAGTCTGCAGGCTTCAAAGCTGGTATAGACTGGTAGCTGGGAGCGCCTATCTCATAGCGTGCGTTGACTGGAGACTTGCTTGGTTGGTGCAGCTGCTAGGCAGGTCATGGTCAAGCGTTGTTTCGAGCTGCTGAGAGGCCCTGCCAAGAAGGATGAATTGAACTTGGGGACTCTATTTTATAGTCCCCAGGGGCTTCGCGCCCTTTTTGGCAGACCCCGTACCTTGTTCCCAGTGATTGGACTAAGTTCTGATCACTTGGATCGATTTCTCCAATACTGGAGCTGTTCCCTGATGGCTGGGCAGTTCCTAAGTGTCCGTTGGCCTTCCTTTGTCTTGGCTCCTGCTGGCGCCGAGGAGTCTGGCTTGGCCTTGTTTACCATAACTGTTTCCAATTGTTCCCGGGGATCGCTCATCAATATGTAGATGGTTGTTAGTTTCAGTGCTGTCTGGGTTTCTGCAAGTTCTAATATACAGGAAACTTTGCACCTGCTTGTTTTTCCTGTGTTTGACTGAATTTCCCTGCATTCTTAGCTGATTTCCATTTTAAAGTCGGGAAGTGGCCAACCCAGGTGGCTACACACCCTCCTTGTGATCCCTAACGCGAAGCGTGAAGGATCACATAACTGCATCGTCTTCACTCCCTGACCCAGCGAGCATTCTTCCATGGCCTCTACACTGACCATAACTATGCAAGAAAATTTTAACTGACAATTCTAAGTGGCGATATATCGCAACAGGGACATGCAATACAACATTTTTTTTAAACGGTACCTCTAACTATCTTCCATAAACTACACTCACTTAAACATCCAATCATACTAACTTCCTAACAATACAAAAATCATAGCAGCATTCAAATTTTCCTCTGGCTTGGCGGTCAAGCAGAGAGTTATCTTTCAGTTGCAAATTAGACATATTTCTTTATTCACAAATGACGCAAAACGAATGTCCTTTATTGTAGATCAAGGGGTTTGGGGGCCTGGTGAAAAGCAAAATAGGGGATCTCATCCTGTATACCGGGGTGCGAGAGCGGTAGGCTCTCCTTCGCCATTTTCTCATGCGGATAGTCTGCACGATGCTGCAGAATATCGCCAATGCTAAAAGGGATTCAATTACATATGAAAGGGAGTACCACGTTATAAACCTATCACACCATGATGGTGTATTGTTACTTGTCACTGGGCTCTGGGTGCTATGGAGAAGTGAATCATTGACGGCCGGGGGGGTTGGGGTCAGGGGGTTCGCGTTCGCGCGTAACCGGATACAAATTATAATGATAACGAAAAACACGTATGATGTCTTCATTGTTCTCTTCTTTCTTCTCTTCTCTTCCTTTTCGTCTCTTCTCTCCTTCTGGAGCTTCTGGAATTCTGTGGATCAAGCATAGTTTCTGTTACTATCTTGTTTAATATTTTGTACGTTAGCATGTCTGTCTTTTAGTGCCAATTTCCCTTTATAATTGGTCACCATGTGTGACTCCCTCACTTAAAAAAATGTATTTTTTTAAACAGAATATTTGGACTAGACATCTAAGAAAATACTGCTGTACTGCGAGCTGTCTCACAGCCTGTGTGATTTACCATCCCAGTGTTTGAGGATGTAAATAGCATAGGGAAGCAACCTAAGGGTTTCCAAATCCAAACAAAAGAATTTTGAACGTAACAAGCCAAAATGGGGTGCGTATGGGCCGCAGCGGGTAAGATTTGGATGGAATCTTCGGGTAGGACGGTGATCAATGCTGTATGTTCTCTACATGAGTGTAGCTGACCAGAGGGGGGTCCTCAGGCAGGGCGGGGACCAATGCCGTTTCTCCACTGCCTGAGCAACTGGCAAGAACGGGTAAGAATGTGGTCGTCGTGGGGGCTACCTCTCGAATTAGGAGAGCAACTATGAGTCGGGTTCTGTCGACAGACTAGTTCCTCTGAACTATTGTCTGGGACAAACTTGTTCCATTAACAGCCGGGGGGCGTTAAAGGAGTGGTGACGTGGGGCCGTGAAAAAAACTTTCCGAGTTTGCACACAACAATTAACGATAACACTAACGAACAAACATTCAACAAACATGGTGCAGGTTTCATCAGAAAGGACACCGTTTTTCCCAAGCGGTTCCTTTTAAAACATCATCTGGACACCTCAGTTATCAGTTGCGAACAGGATCGCAAAGGGGTTCTCGTTTTGGGAGTCAGACTCAATGTCATCATCTTCTCCCGGATGCCAAACTCTTGAATGGATGAGGGTTGCTAAAGCTGCATGGCGTGACTTCGGGTCCACCTCGTCGTTCCGGACGAGCCTGTATGAATTGTCATGGTGCCAAATAGTCGTGTCTAATTCTGTGGGGATGGAGTCGGGGTCGTCATCGTAGGGCGGTGGTCTTTGGTGAGGTTTGTTAAGGAATGTGATCAGGAAGGGATCACTCGAAACGTGTTCAGCTTCGATGGGTGTGGGGCCTGTTGCATGGGGATAGTAGGGAGGCGTGCTCTGGCTATCGTGTGTGTCACAGTCGCTGTCACTGTTGCTGCTGTCTGTGGGTGTTCCGGGGCGGAGTCTAGAGTTCGGGGGTGGAGTCGAGGTTGAGTCCGTGGATGGGGTGGACGTGTTGGGGGAGGGTAGGAATACGTCGGCTGTAGGCGGGGCATGGTCTGCTGCATCGAGCATGACGTGGTGTGCGGGGTTAGACTGCGAGCCATATGCCTTGAGCTGATTAATATGAAACCACACGGTCTTCCCGTTGGGGTACTTAATCTTATAAATGGAGGGGCTTACTTTGTCCGCAATGGAGTACGGACCCGAATACTTAGGTGACAGGAACGTGCTGGGGTTGTAAACGGAGAGCATGACCTGCTGTCCTACCTCAAACTCAGTCGCATGTACTGTCTTATCGAAACAGGCCTTGCTCTGTTACTTCCTGGTGCCTAATTTTACTGCAGCTGCTAGCTGAGCCGTTTTTCCATTCTCTACTAATTGTTTCACTGTGTTCTCGTGTGTGAGGGCCGTTACTTTGGGGCTGGTCAAGTCAAGTCCTAATAAAAATTCTGTGCCTTTCATGGGGCGTCCGGTCATGAGAGTGTGTGGGGTGTATCCTGTGGATGTCGAAACAGTGTTACGCAAAAACATTAGTGCAAAAGGGAGGACTGAATCCCAAGTGGTGCTGTTTTGTTGGACCATTTTCCTGAGGGTTGCTTTTAGGGTCCGATTCATTCGCTCCATGATACCACTTGACTGGGGGTGGTATGCGATGTGGAATTTTTGGGTAATGCCAAATATCGTGAGGACGTTCTTCATGACATGTCCCGTAAAATGGGAACCTTGGTCGGATTCAATGCTGCGGGGGAGTGCCCATCTTGTAAAGATGTGGTGGGTTAAAATCTTAGCTGTAGTCTTTGCCATGTTGTTCCAGATGGGAATGCTTCTACCCATTTTGTAAACGTGTCTATAACAACTAACACATACTTGTGACCATTCCTGCAAGGGGGCAATGGTCCTATAAAATCAATCTGGAGGTTAGTCCAGGAGCCATTAACAATTCCCTGTGGCTTAATTGAGCTTTCTTCGCATATCTGTCCGGATTGTTTTGGGCACAGATAAGGCAATTTTCTACATAGTGCATGGCGTCTTCCTTTAAATTCGGCCACCAACAGAACTGCCTGAGGTGGGCTGTAGTGGGGTCAATTCCCTGATGCCCATGACTATCATGGAACAAACAAATAAGCTGATTCCTGTCCTGTTCAGGAACCACATAAAGGGTGTCTTTTAGGATCACACCGTCATGTGTGGTCAGTGCATTTTTAAACCTATCGTATGGGGCTGGAAATTTTCCTTTTAAAATCTCCCTGAGATTACTATCTTGCTTCTGGGCCTGCACTAAATCTTCGATATTTGTCTGTGAGACCTGAACTGCATTCACTGGGGCGCTTTCGGGGGGGGGGTTCCAAAAATATCCATGTCTGGAACCTGCTTTAGCCAGTGCGTCGACTTTTACATTTCCAGGTGGGGAGGAACGGTGGTGACTTCGTACTTTAGTAATGCCAAATATCCTGTCCTGTGCTTTGTCCAAAATGTGCCGGAGCAATGGGGCTGAGGGGAGGGGTTTTCTGTCCGCGGAAACAAATCCTCTTGCTTTCCACAGGGGTAGGAATTCTGTGAGGCTGTTACAGACATATAGGCTGTCCAAATATATGTCTGCTGGGCTGGGGAAGGAATCTGGGTGATCTACAATGTATGCAATGGCTGCTAGTTCTGCCGCCTGCGCACCTAAGTGTCCTGGCAGTTTTAACGAGATTTCTTCCAGGGCGTGTCCCTGCGCGTCCTCCACATACTCAAGATGCCGCATCCTGTAATGCGCTTCCCGTTTAATATAGTGGAAGAACCACGTGTCTGTGTGCTGGGGGCTCTGGGGTGAACTACCTATCTTTTTGGGGGGTGTTTTCGTGATAAAGGGGCCTGTGTTGTGGTGCGGTGGGATGATTTCACATTCGTTGGGGGTGCCTGGGTACTGAAGGTTGTCGGCTAGGAAAGTGTGGGTCTTGGTCCTTTTAACAGTGATGTACCATCCCTGCAAAAGAAGGGTCCATCTGGCTGCTCTGATCTGGCTTACTGTACCGTCCTTAAGTCGTCCGTCTAGTAAATGTTGGGTGGGGGTGTGTTCCGTGAGGATTGTGATGGAGTTTAGTCCGGTGATATATGAAAAGGATTGAACTGCCCAGAAAACTGCGAGCAGGTGCCTTTCACAGGCCGAAAATCCCTGCTCCACAGGATCTAAAACTCTGGAGGCGTAAGCCACGGGTCTTAACTGTTCGTGCCGATCCTGGAGGAGCGCGGCCGAAAGGGTGCAGTCAGTGCTAGCTATCTCTATAGCACAAGGGGAAAGCGGGTCTGGAACCTATAGTGCGGGGCTGCAATGAGTGCGCGCTTTAAAGCATCTACAGCATCCATTTGCCGCGGAAGCCATTCCCAAGGGGCTCCTTTCTTTAGGAGTTCTGAGTGGGGTGCTGCTTTGGTGGCGAAACCGTCAATATGGTTTCGGCAGTAGCCAACCAGTTCTAAAAACGACCGGAGGGTGGAAACATTCTGGGGAAGGGGCAATTTGACAATCGAGTCAATTTTTTAATGTTCGATCTCGTGTTTACCATGCGTGATAATCGTTCCCAAATATACCACTTTCTTTTCCAAAATTTGGGCCTTCTTGGGGTTCACTTTACATCCAATTCGCTGTAGGAGTTCCAGGAGTTCGGACAGAAGCGTGATGTGCTCTGCCTTGGTGTCTATCTGCAGTAATAGGTCATCTACATACTGGACCAGACATTCGGGGACGAGAAAATTTTGATAAACCATTGGCCAGCTGTCGGTGGAAAATGGAGGAGGAATTGTGGAATCCTTGTGGAAGGCATGTCCACGTGTACTGCTGACCTTTAAAAGTGAAGGCAAATTTGTATTGGCACGCTTTTGCCAATGGAATGGACCAGAATCCGTTACTGATGTCCAAAACCGTAAAATATCGTGAGTTGAGTCCCTGTTTGAGCATGGTCTCGGGACTTGTGGCTACCGTGGGGGCTGCTGCGGGGGTGACTTTTTTGAGTTCCCGGTAATTGATGGTCAGTCGCCATGATCCATCGGGCTTTCTCACTGGCCAAATCGGGGCATTATTAGTAGAGGCTACTGATCTAAGTATGCCTTGTTCTAATAAACTATCAATAACTTTTGATATTTCTCCCTCTGCCTCTCGGTGGCTTTCGTGGGGCATTGCATTCTCATGCAAAGTGACCTAATTGTCCACAGTTGTAACACTCCTGTGGTTTTTGTGGGGGGCTGTTCATGCCTTTGTTCACCCATGCGGGGTTCTGGGGCACTTTAACTGCTTGAATATCTGCCTCTGCCTGCTGTTCCTCGGGTTTTCTAATCGCGGGTTTGTTGTGGACAGCTCCCAGGGGCGGGACAACCTTTTTAAAACCCACTTTTCGTTGTGCGTTTCTTCCGAGGGGTCATAATTAGTACAAGCTTTTTGTCCTGCCTCTGTGGCATGGGAGATAAGGGTGCGGGTCCATTTGGCCATGTTGTCTGGGGACAAATGGGCACGGTCTAAGTTACCGAAAACGGCTGTAAAATGGATCCACAGGCGTCCAGCAAACGCTGTGGGGTGGTCTGTTTTCTTCTGCCTGCACTTATTCAGGCCTTCTACTGGGTCAGCTCTGTTATAATCTATCGCGTCTAGGATTGCCGTGTGCATCTCTGCAAGGGTGCCTCCTCCTACATTCTGTGGGTCGGGAAGGACTGCTACAACAGAAGGTTCTAAGCTTAAAATTGTGAGCTTCACTTGCTCACGCTCATCCAGGCCGTACATGGTCGCCTGCTGCTTCACTCTAGCAAAGAAGTGGTGGGGGTCTGAGGTGGGGAGCAACGGTGTGATCTTTTTGCACGTGTCCCGTAATTCGGTCACGGTTAAGGGGGTGGTGTAAAGGAATTACGCGTCTCTGTCCGATGTGACTGTGCGGTGGGTAGTTACTGGATTCATGAGTGCCTGATCTATCTGCTCTGTGGGGGGTTGGGGTGCTTTTCTCCTTTGGGGCTTTCCTTGCGCACATGTTCCCTGTACATATCTATGCACGGTTTTGTTTAGTTCTTGCCAATCAGGGCCGTCTTCTTCATCTAATTGGGATCCAAAGGTGCTTTGAAACCCATTTTGCACTGAAAGCAAAGACTGTAGTTCCGCAATCTGCTTCCAGCATTTTGCATGATCCACTGTGCTCCGTGGTGGCAGCATGGAGTGCTCTTAACGCTGCTTTTAGATGATCGCTGCACTGCCTTTGCAATGCCTCTACCTGTTTCTCTGTCTCTTCTCTTACCAGGACTGTACATTGTGTGTCCTGATTCGCCTTATCGTATTGGGTTTGGAAGCTGCTCAGATTTGCTAGACAAGACTGGTTTTCTCTTGGCATCATCCACCTCTCCGTCCTTTACTGCCAGCTTCCTTCTCAATTCTACATTCTCTTTCTCGATCTCACTAACATCGACCTTTCGATGTCTTTCTTCTATCTCTTTGCAAAGCGTCCAAACTACCTCCTCTGTGCCTCGCAATTGTGCCAGACAGGACATGATTGCCATCAGCTTGCGAGATTTCCCTAAGCTCTTCTTATGGATTTCGCACAGGTTCTCCCACCAAGTATGTCTTATACTCCCGGGACCTGTTTCCTCATTTGAACAAAAGTCACTCCAAAGGGGCCATCCCTTCCCTTTGAGGTACCTTCTAATCACAACTTCCCAAACAGGACACTGAACTACTCTGCTGCTAGTCGCTGTGACCACAAATTCTTGAGGGTTCATGAGGCGTTCCATTGCCTTCATTGCCATTTTTCCTATTTGAATGCTTTCTTTTAAAATTTGGAACGAGGGGCACTAAGGCGGTGCTGTAAACATGGTTCGGCTTTCGCTATTTTCTGGAATCCAAACTCCCGACAGTTTTTCGCAACAAAATCTATCAGTTTTACCTTTTAGCCCTGTTAGTTACGCATGCATTAACACACTTCCGAATTATGAGGATTGATCAGAACTGCTTAAACACTTGTGAATGTTTCTGGTCCCAATTGGACTCTCAATTCAAATTTTGGGTTCTCTCGGAGTGGTTAGGCCACTTCTAAGTCGAGTCCCGTCAGATGTCGCCACTAAATGTTGCTCGTTGTGTCTTTACTTAATTTGCTCTGTTTTTATAACCTTTGCTCTAGAGTCGCCAGGTATCTTTATGATACCACCACAAGGTTCAAGTTCAAGTGCTGATCAATAACTCAATACACCAGTTAGTAAGTTTCAAATCAAAACACATTCAGCATACACAGTCAATCACTACTCATGCATAAAACTCTACTTACTAGACTAAATCTAACACTAAGAGGCCAATACTTAGCTTTGGAACTGGCCCACCAGGTCAGGGGAACAAATGGCCTTTCATTCGATTCTGAGTCTGCAGGCTTCAAAGCTGGTATAGACTGGTAGCTGGGAGCGCCTATCTCGTAGTGTGCGTTGACTGGAGACTTACTTGGTTGGTGCAGCTGCTAGGCAGGTCACGGTCAAGGGTTGTTTCGAGCTGCTGAGAGGCCTGCCAAGAAGGACGAATTGAACTTGGGGACTCTATTTTATAGTCCCCAGGGGCTTCGCGCCATTGGGGGCGGACCCCGTACCTGGTTCCAAGCGATTGGACTAAGTTCTGATCACTTGGATCGATTTCTCCAATACTGGAGCTGTTCCCTGATCGTTGGGCGGTTCCTCAGTGTCCGTTGGCCTTCCTTTGTCTTGGCTCCTGCCACTTGTAGTGTCTCGGGTTTCCTCTCCACCAGAATTTATGCATATTTTCTGGTCCCCGTAATGGGAAAACGATTAAAGAATACAATGTTTCCTTAAAATCTCATGGGTTTGTGCTTAACATATTTAACTTCTAGAAGAGGTGCAAATGTGTTGGACAATGGATCCCTTAGACTTACTAGGGCCTCCTGTGTTTCCCTTTTCATATTCAAATTCTCTGTGAGATGATTAAATCATTTCCAATGTGGGTGACTTTAACCCCTTGCTTGCTGGTTTTCCCTTGGTATTTGTTTAACCCCTTGCCTGCTGGTTTGCCCTTGACCTGTGCTATTACAATACTTTGAGACATCTTTATTATACCAATCCTGGCACATATAGCAATTTCTTCCGCTAACAGCCCTTATATGGAGTAGTTGTTGCCAGCTCTATCAGGCGCCCAACCAACCAACATGATGGAAAAACCACACACCAAGCGTGCCAGAGAACCTCAGAGAAAACTCAGATGTGCAGCTGGAAAGTTACGTGTTGGTTTTCTCACCTCTGTGCACAGAGTGAAAAGGTCCGCCCGGTATATCAATAAGGTTACACAATTCATAAGCCAACTAATTGTTGGCTGAATCAAATATCATCTTCGGGTTGTTACAACAAAGCTTTAGATTGATTTACCACAAATTGGCAGACACGTTGCAATATATCTTGACTGGAAAAATCTATTTTAGAAAGCGCATTTTGTCCCATACAATTCTTTTATGATCTTTAGTGGCAGAACTATTAGGGAACATTTAACGAATTTTCCTCAAAATATAAGGGCTTGAAATTTGGTCTGTGTAATGTCCATTTTTATAGGCACTACACAAACTACTTAGGCCTCAATATGGTGGGTAGGAAGCTAATGCACTTTCAAGATAAGTGTTCTATTTGTTAAGGATGAAAGCTTTGTGTCCTTTACCAGCAGTTGACGTAAGCACTTTGCATATGCAAGTAGGGTGACTATACCTGTTCAAGATCCCACCTCTAAGATTTGCTTGCCCTGAAGCAACCAATTCGAGCATCACCTATACTGAGGGAAACCAGGAAGAAGTCTTACAACACCAGGTTAAAGCCCAACAGGTTTGGTTCAAATCACTAGCTTTTGGAGCAATGCTCCTTGGAAGGAGCAGTGCTCCGAAAGCTAGTGATTTGAAACAAACCTGTTGGACTTTAACCTGGTGTTGTAAGACTTCTTAATATGCTCACCCCAGTCCAACGCCGGCATCTCCACATTAGGGAAACCATGCCTAGGTATAGCCAGCTAAGCTTAATCAAGAAGATAAATGCAAAAATAAAATATTGCAGATGCTGGAAAACCTGAAACAGAAACAAAATCATAACTGTTACCTCCTCTTTTTAAAAATACCCAAGTATACCCAATTAATTTTTTCCAATTAAGGGGCAATTTAGCGTGGCCAATCCACCTACCCTGCACATAGACATAGACATAGACATAGAACATACAGTGCAGAAGGAGGCCATTTGGCCCATCGAGTCTGCACTGCCCCACTTAAGCCCTCAACTCAACCCTACCCCCGTAACCCAATAACCCCTCCTAACCTTTTTGGATACTAAGGGCAATTTAGCATGGCCAATCCACTTAACCTGCACGTCTTTGGACTGTGGGTAGAAACCGGAGCACCCGGAGGAAACCCACGCAGACACGGGGAGAATGTGTAAACTCCACACGGACAGTGACCCAGAGCCGGGCTCAAACCTGGGACCTCGGCACCTTCTCTTTTTTTGCTTTCCTGTATTTCCTGAATACCTGGTAGTCAGGAATATTAAGTGCCTAACCCTCCCCTTCTTTAAGCAAGGTGTCTGTTAATGTCACTATATCATAGTCTCACATGGTCGAGGTAGAGGATCTCTTCTTGATCCTGCACCAGAGGTAATGGTGAAGGATCAAGAAGAGAAGACATTGCAAGTAATTTTCTGACGATGTTCAGTTAACAATGGAACAACAAGTGAGCAGTCCCAACCAGCTGGATAAAACTGGAGAGGGTTTGAAGGAGGATGGTGTGGTCAACTGTGTCAAAGGCTGCAGACAGGTTAAGAGGAGTGAGGAAGGAAAGTTTATCTTTGTCACAATTACATCCAACGTCATTTGTGACTTTGATAAGAGCTGTTTCGCTACTTTTGCAGGGGTAGAGACCTGCTTGGAGGGATTCTAACATGGAGTTCCAGGAACATTCCAGGGCAGTTGAAATATCTTGGGTGTCCCACAAGGCACAGCAAGTGCAAACAACATTTTTGCAGCTGAACCTTTAGACCGAATCCCTTGGTTTTAATGACTTAGCGTCTCTTTCTCGGCAGCACCGAATTCTCACTCTCACCAAATGCTTGTTGCAACTCTATATACAAAACCATTCCACGTAACACATATTCCCAGTTCTGTTCAGACAACACACAGTATACAAGAAGGTCCATGGTGAATTGTGCTTTGTTATTCAGTCTCAGTCAAATACAAGACAGCTACAAATTGCCTTGTTGACTACCAGGCTAAGATATGGGAAAAAAAAGTTTCCATATCTGATTGATAGTGAGTAATCATTATTTGTTTTGTTTCCATGTGCAAAATTGAGCACTGACAAGATAAGTCTTATAACCTAGATCCACTGTCCCTGGTGAATAATGACCTAGAAAGGTAGCTGCATTTGTACTCTAGCATCAGGTAGCACCTTCAACAGAACAATTATAGCAGAAAAATAGTGGAAATTGGAAAGTAGCAGGTAAGAATCTCATTTGTTTAAAAAAGCCAACAAATATAGTGATATCTCAGCAATGTGTGATAAATAGAGGTAGGGATTGATTAGGAATGATCCTTGCCGAGGAACATATTAGAAAAACTCTTTCAAGATTAAATGGAATATTACTGAAAAAATATTTTCAAATAATAAGTGGTGATGAGTTTACAAAGAACAAAGAACAATACAACACAGGAACAGACCCTTTGGCCCTCCAAGCCTGCCCCGATCACGTGTCCTATTAGCCAACCGCCTGTATCCTTCTATACCCCGTCTGTTCATGTGTCCATCCAGATAAGTCTTAAAGGTCGCTAACGTATCTGCCTCAACCACCTCACTTGGCAGTACATTCCAGGGCACCACCCCCATCTGTGTAAAAAAACCTTCCCCCGCATATCTCCACTGAACCTTTCCCCTCACCTTGAACTTGTGCCACCTTGCAATTGTCAATTCCGCCCTGGGAAAAGAACCTCCAACTGTTCACCCTATCTATACCCCTAATAATTTTATATCCCGTACCAGCCTCCCCGAACAGGTGCCGGAATGTGGCGACTAGGGGCTTTTCATAGTAATTTCATTTGAAGCCTACTTGTGACAATAAGCGATTTTCATTTTCATTTCAACTTCTATAAGGTTGCCCCTCAGTCTCCGACTCTCTGGAACATTCCCAGTTTATTCAATCTCTCCTCATAGCTAATATCCTCCATACCAGGCAACATCCTGATAAACCTTTTCTGTACTCTCTCTAAAGCCTCCATGTCCTTCTGGTAGTGTGGTGACCAGAATTGGACTCAGTATTCCAAATGTGGCCTCACCAACGTTCTATATAACTGTAACATAATTGAAGGCAAGCATGCCATATGCTTTCTTCACCTCCATTTCTGTCATGATATTCAAACACACACATCATGATGGACACACCAACAGGCAAATCAGAGCACACAACACCACAACAATCACACACAAGAACACCAACCACATAAAAAGCACGAGCACGACACCTGGTGGTCAGTAGGTCTGGGGACAAAGACACAGAGAAGAGCTGTTACAAAATCACAAGCAGGGAATCCCCACGTGCAGAGTGTCAAGACAAAACTGTACATAGTAAGTTTAAATAAAATAGCGTTGTACCATATACAACCGTGTTGGCTCATCTGTGTGTCAGAACACCCAACACCACATGGTACAGGAGTGGATCGATACCTGCCTACTAACCTGCCATTCTGGACATGGACCGCACCGACAAACCGCAGCCGTTGCAAGTCGCGGGGAACCTAGGTACCAATTGGAAGCTCTTCAGGCAGCGATTTGACCTGTACATCCGTGCCACCGAAAAACAGAGTGCCTCGGATGAAACGAAGATTGCAATGCTCCTCTTCTACGCAGGTCAGCACGCCGTCGACGTCTTCAACTCACTGGTGTTCGAAGAAGGCGAAAACCAATCCAAATATGACACGGTCATCCTCAAACTGGACCAGCACTTTAAAGTTGAAGTAAATGAAAGTTTTGAAAGATACCTCTTTCAGCAACGCCTGCAAGGTAAGGAGGAGCTTTTTCAACCCTTTTTGACGCACCTCCGGATTCTAGCGCAGTCCTGCGGTTATGGCACCACCACAGAGTCCATGATCAGGGACCAGATTGTTTTTGGCGTTGCCTCTAGTGGCCTACGCCAGCAGCTTCTTAAAATAAAAAGCCTCACCTTAGCATCTGCTGTGGAAGCCTGTGTCCTCCACGAAAATGCTACCTGCCGTTTTGCCCGATTTCAGGCGTCCGAGTTGGCACGGAGGGGGTCCCCAGCCGTCGAATCGGCAAGCCAGGCCGCCCACGACGTCGAACGCATCCAGGCCGTCGATTACTTCCCGACCCACGGCCCGGACGACAGCGGCCGCTTCCCGCGGTCTCCCGCGCAGGTGCGCGCCAAAAATAACGGCCACATCGAGGGACGCACTGCGCAGGCGCGCCCACCGCAAGATCGCACTGCGCATGCGCAGTGGCGCAACGAACGCAGTGACGTCATGACGTGCGGCAATTGTGGAGCTCTACATTTAAAAGGGCAATGTCCTGCAAAAAACCGACAGTGCCTCAGATGTGGCAAGATGGGCCACTATGCTGCCCACTGTCGTTCGGCTCAACCCATGGATCCGGCACATCCCCGACAATCTCGCAGACAAGTCAGGACCGTCCAGCCCACGCATCAAGACTTCCAGTTAAGTGATGCAGATGACCAGGATGCCTTCCGCGTTTCCGTCATCGATGTCAACAAGGTCAATGCTATCAATCCAGCCGATGAGTGGTGTGCCACCCTGACGGTCAACCGATCGCGCGTCACCTTCCGTCTGGACACCGGCGCATCCGCCAACCTGATTGCATATTCTGCAGTCCAGGCCATGAAGGTCAAACCACCCATCACGCCATCCCGGCTCAAGATGGTTGACTATAACGGGAACGTCATCCCGTCCATAGGATCTTGCCAGCTACAGGTAACTCACAAGATGCACATGGCCACACTCCCCTTCGAAGTTGTCGGCTCATCAAAAGACTCGTTACTGGGCGCACAGGCGTGTAAGGTCCTTCACCTGGTACAGCGCATTATGTCTCTCTCTCCAGATGAGATATCCGACTTCCCGGATGCTGAGTTCCACGCAAATCTCCATTCCCTCCTTGCTCACAACCAGGAGGTTTTTGAAGGCATGGGGACATTGCCATACACGTACAAGATTCGACTCAAACCGGACGCCATCCCTGTCGTTCACGCACCTCGCAGGGTTCCTGCGCCACTCAAAGACCGCCTCAAGTTACAACTGCAGGTTCTTCAGGACCAAGGGGTCCTATCCAGGGTCACGGAGCCCACGCCATGGGTCAGCTCCATGGTCTGTGTAAAGAAGCCCTCTGGCGAGCTCCGCATATGTATAGATCCTAAAGATCTGAATAACAACATCATGCGGGAACACTATCCCATCCCGAAACGAGAGGACCTCACCAGCGAGATGGCGCAAGCCAAAATATTCACCAAATTGGATGCGTCCAAAGGATTTTGGCAGATCCAACTGGACCCGGCCAGCCGAAGACTATGCACATTCAACACCACTTTTGGCAGATTCTGCTACAACCGGATGCCATTCGGCATCATTTCAGCATCTGAAGTTTTCCACCGCATTATGGAGCAGATGATGGAAGGCATCGAAGGGGTACGTGTATATGTGGACGATATCATCATTTGGTCCACCACTCCGCAGGAACACATGCATCGTCTACGACGTGTCTTCACCCGCATACGACAAAATGGCCTGCGTCTCAACCGTGCGAAGTGTGCCTTCGGCCAGACGGAGCTGAAATTCCTCGGGGACCACATCTCACGGTCAGGGGTCCGTCCCGATGCAGACAAAGTTAGCGCCATCACAGCCATGCCACGACCAGCTGACAAGAAGGCTGTCCTAAGATTCCTGGGCATGGTCAACTTCCTTGGGAAGTTCATTCCCAACCTGGCTTCTCATACAACGAATATGCGCCATCTCGTAAAAAAATCGACAGAATTCAACTGGCACCAATCGCATCAGCGGGAATGGGAGGAGCTCAAGCACAAACTGGTCACGGCACCAGAGCTGGCGTTCTTTGACACGACTCGCCCTACAAAGATCTCAACAGACGCCAGCCAATCTGGTATTGGAGCGGTACTCCTGCAAAAAGACAGCACGTCGTCATGGGCCCCGGTTGCATATGCTTCACGAGCCATGACCCCTACCGAACAGCGCTACGCGCAAATAGAAAAAGAATGCCTGGGCTTGATAACTGGACTGGACAAGTTCCACGACTATGTGTATGGCCTGCCACGATTTACGGTTGAAACTGACCACCGCCCCCTGGTCAACATCATTAACAAAGACCTGAACGACATGACCCCTCGCCTCCAGCGCATCTTACTTAAACTCAGGAGGTATGATTTCGAACTGATCTACACTCCGGGGAAGGATCTCATCGTGGCGAACACTCTCTCCCGAGCAGTGAGCACACCACCAGATGCGGAGGGGTTCGTGCGTCAAATTGAGGCACACGTAACTCTGACAGCAGCAAATCTGCCAGCTGATGATCCTAGTCTGGCCCACATACGCGCAGAGACGGCGACTGACCCCCTTCTGCAGCGAGTGATGCGCCACATGACGGAAGGGTGGCTCAAAGAGCAGTGCCCCCAGTTTTATAATGTGAGATGACCTTACCAACATAGACGGGGTCCTTATGAAATTAGACAGGATCGTTATTCCGCACAGCGTGCGCCAGATGATTCTTCATCAACTACACGAAGGCCACTTGGGCGTCGAAAAATGCAGACGAAGGGCCCGAGAGGCGGTATATTGGCCGGGTATTAATGAAGACATAGCCAACATGGTGCTCAACTGCACAACCTGTCAGAGGTTTCAGCCGGCGCATCCTCCGGAGACACTTCTACCACACGAGATGGTGACGTCCCCCTGGGCGAAGGTGGGTGTTGACCTATTTCACGCGTTCGGCAGAGATTACATCGTTATTATAGACTACTTCTCAAACTATCCGGAAGTCATGCCTCTCCATGATCTGACGTCGTCCGCAGTCATTGGGGCCTGCAAGGAAACATTTGCTCGCCATGGCATTCCAAGGACTGTCATGTCAGACAATGGACCCTGTTTCGCCAGCCGTGAATGGTCGTCCTTTGCCGCAGCATATGGTTTCACTCATGTGACATCCAGCCCTCTACATCCACAATCGAACGGGAAGGCTGAAAAGGGTGTCCACATCGCCAAGCGGCTCCTGTGCAAGGCGGCTGCTGCCGGATCGGACTTTAACCTCGCCTTGCTGGCCTATCGATCGGCCCCGCTATCCACGGGTTTCTCGCCAGCGCAGCTTCTAATGGGTCGCTCCCTCAGGACGACGGTACCTTCCATCCTGGCACCAACAACAGACCATGAGACGGTTCTTCGGAACATGCAAATGCAGCGTGATCGCCAGAAAAGTCGGTACGACACACGAGCAACGGACCTGCCCCCCCTGTCCTCCGGAGACAAAGTACGCGTCCATCAACCGTATGGTGGCTGGTCAGCACCGGCCGAAGTCCTCCGACAAGTGGCTCCCCGCTCGTTCCTGGTTCGCATGCCGGATGGTTCAGTGCGTCGCCGCAATCGGCGCGCCCTTCGCCGACTTCCACGCTCACAGCCACACAGTACGCACACGCCAGATCCTCAACAGGCTTCCGAGGATGACTTTGTGGAGCTGCCGCACATCACGCCCTTTCCATCGCCACCCATGGCCATGCCTGCACAGCAGCCGGTGGTTCTTGACCCACCCTTGAGGCGGTCAACCCGAACTCGTCACAAGCCCATTAGACTGGACTTATAATACCGTTCATATGTCTAACAAGTTGCACAATTTTACATGATAACCTGTTGTTGTTTATCGTTCCAGATATCGTCTGACTGGACAACTGTTCAAGTTTTTTTTCTTCTCTCGTTCGCATTTCTGTTATGTTCTGGTACAACTTGGTTCATGTGACGCACCCGACATCGCCCCATGTACATAGTTCCGTCATATGCACATGCTGCACACGACACACACACACTCTTAGATGCACTCACGACACGATCATATTTATTACCACGTAGGCACATATCTTTGTAAAAAGGGGGGATGTCATGATATTTAAACACACACATCATGATGGACACACCAACAGGCAAATCAGAGCACACAACACCACAACCAATCACACACAAGAACACCAACCACATAAAAAGCACGAGCACGACACCTGGTGGTCAGTAGGTCTGGGGACAAAGACACAGAGAAGAGCTGTTACAAAATCACAAGCAGGGAATCCCCACGTGCAGAGTGTCAAGACAAAACTGTACATAGTAAGTTTAAATAAAATAGCGTTGTACCATATACAACCGTGTTGGCTCATCTGTGTGTCAGAACACCCAACACCACAATTTCCATCTGTGCTGACACTTTTAAGAATCTGCAGACCTGCCTGCCCAGATCTCTCTGTGTCTCTATGCTCCTGATGGTTCTACCATTTATTGTATAGCTCCCACCTGAATTGGATCTACCAAAATGCATCACCTTGCATTTTTCCGGGTTAAATTCCATCTGCCATTTCTCTGCCCAATTTTGTAGCCTATCCTGTTAGTGGGATTGATGCTATTTATTAAAGCTGGTTCACTCAATCTTACTTCTTGTGAATATAAGCATACCAAGGCTAAGAACCTCCATGTATTATTGTAACACGTATTCTTTTGATGTCTAAATGATGCAATCTTGATACTTGTATGTCTAAACATGAACTGTTTATTATTGGTCTCTATCTATTCACAGATCCAAGGTTACTGTCATGCATAGCGCTGTTCCATTCAGGCAGGCTGCTTACTGAGTGTTCTCTCTGGACAGTTCTTCCACAGTCACCATATACATCATGCTGTGGGTGGTGCTATTCTCCAGTCCCAAGTTTTTTTTAAAAAATTCCAATTATGGGGCGATTTAGCGTGACCAATCCAATTATCCAACTTTGGGTTGTGGGGGTGAGACCCATGCAGACATGGGAAGAATGTGCAAACTCCACATGAACAGTGACCCGGGGCCGGGATCAAACCGGATCCTCGGCGCTGTGAGGTAGCAGTGCTAAACACTGCACTACCATGCCGCTCCTCCAGTCCCATATTAACTCTTACTCTGCTGAGCACCTTTACTTTACAACGACATGCAGGCACATATCACACCTATCATAGTATTACCTCTGTTGCTGACCAAGCCTGATGAATGGATTTTAAAGAAAAACAAATTATTTGCGTTGCTTTGGCTATAGACTCTGAAATATGCTAAAATAGCAAAAGGGAACTAATAGATCAGAAAATGGAGCAAATTGAGATGACATAGCTTAATCACACCATATCAGAATTCAGCTTTAGTTTTTAAAAAATCAGCTTTAAATGATTTGTTAAAATATTGAATGATTTTGGTATTTTTACTTATCATTATTGATATTCGAGTACAAAACTGAATAATTTTCACTTTGTCTGTGTTACCTTCTCAGTTAGGTCATTAGGTATTAGTCTTACAACACAATAATAAAAAGGCAGAAGTGACAGCGAAGATTTCTCTGAAATGTCTGCTTTGTGGAAGGAACTATGTCCCATTTCCTCCTGGGAGCTCTGAGGCGACAGTGTAATATTCAATTGTTCAGTTGTTTGGTGTTTGACTGTGTGTGTTTGTCAACTGTTGTCTGTTAGTCAACCGTGTGGTTACTAAGAAACACAAACTAAATTGATAGCATGGGAGGAGACGTTTTAAAAGAAGTATAAATATACCATTATCTCTGCATAATTTCACGGTATAAAACACAAAAACTAGTGATGAGGTTGATGGAGAACACTAAATTTACCAGTTCCAGCACCTTTCCTATCTTTGCTGGGAGATCCACATATGCTGTGGGATTGATGGATTTTGGGGTTGAAGCCCTATTGCTCACTGTGGCCAGATGTAGCAACAACTGGAAAGAAGATGACATTTGTACATAATCTCATACAAACAATGCATTCGAAGCAGGATTAGGCCACTTGGCCTTTCGAGCCTGCTCTGCCATTCAAAAAGAACATGGCTGATCTGATTGTAACCTCAACTCCACATCCCTGCCTACCGCCGATAACCTTTCACCCCCTTGTTCATCAATAATCTATCTAGCTCTGTCTCCAAAATATTCACGGATTCTTCTTCCACCAACTTTTGAGGAAGAGAGTTCCAGACATCATAACCCTCTGAGTGAAAAGGTTTCTCCTCAAGTCTGTCCTAAATGAGCGATCCTTATTTTAAAACTGTGGCCTCTGTCATTCGATTCTTCCACAAGAGGAAACATCCTCTCCACATAGACCCTGTCAAGTTTTATATGTTTCAATCAAGCCACATCATACTCTTCAAAACTCCAGCGGATTCAAACCTAGACCTCATAAGACTACCCGGTCAATCCAAGTATTAGTTTAGTGAACCTTCTTTAAACAGCTTCGAATGCATGTACACCTTTCGTTAAATCAGGAGAGGAATACTGCGCACAATATTCCAGATGTGGTCTCACCAGTGCTCTGTGTAACTGAAGCATGATAGTCCTACTTTTGTATTAAATTCTCCTTGCAACAAATGATAACACTCCATTAACTTTCCTAATTACCTGCATTCTAACCTTTTGTGATTTGTGCACTAAGACCCCTAGGTCTGTCTGCACCTATAGAGCTCTCACCGTTTAGGTACGTGCTTCTTTCTTATTGTTCCTGCCAAAATGGACAATTTCCCACTTGCCATATTATATTCCACATTTACCAGGCCTTTGCCCACTCACTTAACCTATCTTTATCCTTTTGTAGCCTCCTTGAGTCCTCAACATTTCTTACTATTCCACCTATCTTTGCATCATCAGTCTTGGAGCAGAGGCCTAGCAAATGTTCAAGCAGCTTACAGAAGATGTTTGATATGGTTGCAAAGACTCTCAAAGAATACCTCAGGTCAAAGAAACGTGTGATGATTGAACAGTATACATTCTGCCAGGGATGACAGGGAACCCATCACAGTCAGGTACCCTTAAAAATATGCTCAAATTGTGGAAATAGCCATTGGTTCCCAACATCACGTTCAGCTCAAATAACTTGTGTTCAAAGTAGATTCTCAAAGGTGTTCAGGCTGTAAAAGAAGAACACTTCTTTGATTTGACACATGGGGGAATCTGTTCACTAGAGAGAAATGTGGCATGCATATTGTATTGTGAACGGTAAAGCATTGGTCATTTTAAGGATTGCAGGGCATCGCAGTATTGCTCCCCATTGAAGTTGGCATGAAAGTATTTATAGTCAGCAATGAACTCTACCATCGTTATTGTTTGCAACTTTATCTTGCGCCAGATATTGTGCAAGCTTACTTTATTATTTAATTTTAGTAAGTAGGACAGTTCCAGCATGCGACAAAAATATCACCCAAGACACAGGGCATCACAATAGCACAGTGGTTAGCACTGCTCACCTAGGAGTGAGCCTCGGTAGGGTGCTCTTGGTAGGATCGATGCAGACTTGATTGGCAGAATGGTTTCCCTCTGCGCTGTAGCGATTCTATGAATTTTATTCCGCGGACAGATTCATGTTCGACACAGCCAAAGGCTATGGCTTCAAACTCGAAAACCCCACCAGAGAATCTATTAACATGACTGATGACACTTACACTCCCATATTTAAAGATTTCAAGGGAGTAAAAGTACTGTCAGGCTCTTTGCGTGTACATGACAATTCCAAAAGTTTGAGACAGTTACTGTTTGCAATCCATGGCAATGTATCACAGGAGCTGAAATGACTTGAAGCGAATGCTGTCATTGAGTTAATCAATCCATCACCATGGATATCAAAACTAGTCATTGGGTGAGCAAAAATAGTGAATTTAGTCTGTCTGTCTGGAATAACTGTTTTGTGGACTGACAAAAGTCCTCTTCTTATAATCCAAGAAGGCATCAGCCTGGATTGTAACTCTCCCCAAAAATTACGAAATGTCATCCCCAGCGGGAAATGGGTGTGATTACCGACTGGAGTAAACGGTTGCACATTCAGCAGCTCTCGCCCTTAGTGTTTTTTTTAGTGGTGTTTAAGCCGGATTCTTCAGAAAATATCTCAACATAAGTTGATCGAAGGGAGAGGAAAAGGAGGTGACCCTCAATTTATGGAATCGTGTCCAAAAAAGAGTCGAAAAAGGAGAAACCAAAAGATGAGTGGAAGCAAGAATCAGAGGCCATCGAGCTCAATAGTAACGAGACAAAGCGTGCCCACGCCAGCTCACTGGTCGATGAAGCAATGGGTCGAGTACCTGGATGAGACGTTCGCCCGGCATTGCAAGGAGTGTACAGAAGATGTAACCCAGATGATAGCCTCTATTAAGGAGGTGGTTGACTGGGTGGAGGAGAAAATGACGACCCAGGGACAGGAGATTTTAAAGTTGCAGGAGCTGGCGACTGAACGAGAGGAGGAGTCCACTGCAATGGCTTTGTAAATTAGCATACTACAGGGCAGCCAGAAACAACTGCTAGATAAAGTGGAAGACTTGGAGAACCGGTCTCGCAGGCAAAATATCCGAATTGTCGGGCTGCCAGAGGGGAAGGAGGGATCAGATGCGGGAGCATATGTGGGGAAGATGTTGCAGGAGATGGTCGGGGCAGATGTGTTTGACAAGCCGCTGCAGGTGGACCGGGCGCACAGGGTGCTCGTACGTAAGCCCCAGGGTCGTGAGCCCCCGAGGGCCATGGTGGTGAGGCTACATCGATTCCTCGACAAGGAGCATACCATGAAGTGGGCCAGGCAGACAAAACGGTACATGTGGGAAGAATCAGAGATCCGGGTGTGCCAAGACTGAGGACCAGAACTCGCAAAGAGGAGAGCAAGTTTTAACAAAGTTAAGGCGGCCCTGTTTGAGAAAGACATTAAATTTGGACTGTTTCCCCGGCTCGTCTTTGGGTGACCTACGAGAACCGGGAGCTGTACTTTAGTTCTCTGGAAGAGGTGGTTACTTTCATGAAAGACAATAATCTGGCTTAAGGACTCTTAAGTTCTAACTGGTGGGCTGAGTTTGAAGGAAGGGATGGAGTGGCGGGGAGGAGAGAAAAATGGTTCTGTGTTCTGCTTTGTCTTGTTTAAAATTTCAGTCTTTTAATTCTGTGAGTTAAGTCGCGATGCTCGGGAAGCAAAGGGTTTGGGTGTTATATTTTTGAAAAAAATGTTTTTATCTCTTTTCTTTTCTCTCGTCTTGTGTAATTTGATTTTGATTTATTCTCTGTAACAAGTTGATTCCTGCATGCATAATTTTGATTAAGCTGCTTGAAGCTTCTTATAGTCTGTTTGATTCTCTTTGAAGGTGATGTGACTGATAAGAATCGGTCAAAGGAGGAGGGGTAGAACATGGCCATCTGGTGTAACGACTTTTAAACTCAAACTGTGGTGAGCTGAGTTTGGGGGAAGGGACGGGATGGCGGTGAGAAAAACGGTTCTCTGTTTTGCTATGTCTTGTTTAAAATTTTGGTCTTTTAGTTCTGTGAGTTAAGTTGCGATGTTCGGGAAGAAAAGGGTTTTGTTGTTTTATTTTAGTTTTTTTCTTTCCTCTCTTCTTGTGTAATTTGATTTTGATTTATTGCTTTATGTACTGGATCACAGAGGGAAGAACTTTTAAGATGAGATGGGGTATTTTAGTTTCTGCAAGAAGGATGGTTGATTCTTGCATGCATAATTTCGCTTAAGCTGCTTGAAGCTTCTTCTTTTGTGTTGGATTCTGTTTGAAGGTGATAGGACTGATAAGAATCGGTTAAAGGGGGAGGGGTTTGCCTTGTTGCCTGCGCGTTGGGGGATGGTATGTTTGCTTTTTGGGATTGTTGTTACTGTGTTGAGTGCTTGTGTTATTGCTAGGTGTGATAGAATCTGGCAGTCGGCAGGTTTTTTGACGCCAGAGGGTGGGAGATGCTGAGCTAGCTGGATAGCTGGTTCACGGGAGCGAAGTGGGGGAAGAGCTGAAGAAAGACGAAGTGGAGGGGGAGAGGTGGCGGGAGTGGGGGTACTGCTGACGGGTAAGGGACAGTTAGAAGACTGGAGATGGAGATCAGATGGCGGTCGCCGCTGAGGGGCGGATCAAGTGAGGTGCAGAACACGGGCTAGGAGCTGGCCAAGGAAAGGTCAGTCATGTTTGACCGACAGGGGAGGGGGGGCAAAAGCCCCCCCGCCGACCATACTGGTTATATGGAATGTTCTTGGACTGAACGGGCCGGTTAAGAGAGCTCTGCAAAGGTATGAGTCTGGAGGCTTTACTGACGGCACCCCTGCCGTTCTCACCGCTCGGTACTCCACAAGTCCTGTGGGGGTAGCAGCCCTGAGGGTGTGGGGGCAATGGAGGCAGCATATGAGACTGGAGGGGTGACAAACACCGGTTTGTCCTGGGAGGGGCTGGATGGGGGCTTTAAGGTATGGCAACGGGCAGGGAGGTTTGGGGATCTATTCATCCAGGAGGGCTTTCCGACCTTGGAGACATTAGAGAAGGAGTTTGATTTGCTGGGTGGAAACGGTTTCGGTATCTTCAAGTGCGGGACTTTGTACGGAGACACGTCCCAAGCTTTCCTCGCCTCCCCCTGAGGGGACTACAGGATAAAGTGCTGTCAAAAACAGGGGTTGGAGGTGGGAAGGTTTCGGACATATACAGGAAATTGTTAGAGTAGGAAGGGGCCACTACCAGAGAAGTGAAGAGAAAGTGGGAAGAGGAGCTAGGAGGGGAGCTGGAAACTGAACTGTGGGAAAAAGCCTTGAAAAGGGTAAATGCAGCCTCATCCTGTGCTAGACTTAGCGTGATTCAGTTCAAAGTAGCCACAGGGCCCATACGTTGGTAGCTCGGATGTGTAGGTTCTTCGAGGAGGTGGAGGACAGATGTGGGCGGTGTGGGGGTAGCGCAGCCAACCATGTTCATATGTTTTGGGCATGTCCGAAACTGAGGGAATTCTGGCAGGGATTTGCAGATGTTATGTCGGAAGTCCTGGAAGGTAGGGTAACTCCGAGTCCAGAATTAACAATATTTGGGGTGTCAGAAGATCCGGGGGCAAAGGAGGGGAGGGAGGCCGATATCCTGGCCTTCTCCTCCCTGGTGGCCCGGAGATGGATCTTGCTGAGGTGGAGGGACTCGGAGCCCCGAAATCAGGAGTGTGGGTCAGCGATATGGTAGAGTTTCTCAGTTTGGAGAAAATCAAGTTCGCTCTAAGAGGATCAATACAAGGATTTGCCGGGAGTTGGCGGCCGTTCATCGATTTCTTTAACAAAAACTGAACGTCAGCAGTAAGGGGGGAAAGGGAAAAAGAGGGGGGGGGGGGAGGAAAATAGGAGGCATGTTAAATAAGGACGGGGAATTTAGTATACGGGTAATTGGTGATAGGGCGGGAGAAGTGGGGTACGTGATCTATTGTATGTTGTTATTTTAGGGGTTATTTTGTGCGTCGACCCGCGTGGTTGTTTTAGAAGTGTCAATCTGTTAAATTGTGAAAATTACAAATGCTTCAATAAAATATTTTCTAAAAAAAAAATGGGTGTGATTACCATCAGGTGAGTTGGCACGATCCTGATCCCAGTCCACCCCCACTTAGATATTTTTATGGAGGGAGCGTGTTTGCACTGGCATTTGGAGGGCAAAGGCCTAAACACGCCAGCAGTTCCGGCTCCTTACAGATTGGGGCGCCTTGATCTCAAAGTTAAGTGACAGCCTCCCCCTCCCTCCCCCACGGATATCACAACCCCGCACAGTCAAAGGGAACACCCCCTACCCTTCACCACAGACAGGCAAACTACCCTCCACTACTAAATGTTCGGGTCACTCCCCCACACCACGCAAACATCAGAGTGACCTAGCCCCCCAACCCCGCCTTCCTTGCAACATCAGGTACCAACTCTCCTTTAGGCCCTTCCCTTGGCAGTACCAACTTGGCACTGCCCCAGCTCTCTGAAAATTTCAGCCTGGCAGTGCCAGGTTGGCACTGCCAAGGTGTCAAGGGCAGTGCCAGAGTACTCTCCAGTCATGTCCCTGACCACCTGGAGACGACAAAGTCCTCCAAGCCCCCCCCCCCCCCCACGGCTTGGTCAGCACATCTATTCAGAGAATTTAACAGTGGCTGTGAGAAGGTTCGCATTGAGGAACTTTTGCACTTCAATATCTGAGTGGTGCCAACTGCTTCTATGGTGGCAACGTTCCTCCAGTGCAGGCATTCTGTTCAGGTATCAGAGGTTAAGAAAGATCCAGTTTAAAACATTGCTTTCAGACAGAGCACCTGCTCTTTCTAGGAGGTACTTTAGAATAAAAAAACACATTGTGAACAAAATGCACTTAGGCTGCACACCTGCACTTTCTAGGAAACTATTCAGAGCAGAAAAACACTGTCGAAAAAATATGGTCAGATAGAACACCTGATCAAAAGAGGAAGCATTTCAGAGTTGATGAACCATGAAGTGCTAAAACAAACAAAGCTAACCATCCTTTGAGATAGCCTTCAGCTGTCAATCAAGCGGCTTGTGAAAGCCAACAAGAATGCAAACAAGTACAGAGGAATAAAAACAGGCATACTGCATATTGAAACCACAGAGCCCAATGAAACTTCAAAGGGAGTGAAAAGCTTCTCCAAGTGAGAAGCTGCATACTGGCTCTGTCCTGTGAGAGGATTGTAGAACAGATAGGTTGCAGCAATGCTTTGCCCTGTTATGGGCTGTTAAACATAAAGAAAGCAGGTTTCAAAGCTTCACAGATCTTAAGTAACCCCCACCCTGCTAGAGATCACCGACAAGGCGCCCTCCAGCCCAACTAATCCACCCCCACAACCCTCAGCTGCCTTGAAGGACACCCAAGGCATCTGGTCAGTGGTTGCTGTGCCCTTGGAGGTAAGGGGTTTAAAAAGGGGGATCAGCTCACCAGCAGGAAATCCCTCCAGAGAAACTCCCTAAGGCCAAAAGAAACCTCAAAGTGCAGTTGAATAGCGGGGTCATTCTCAGGGCTGCAGCCACCAAGAAATACCCCGCTAAACGTGCCTGAAAGTAGACTTAGTCCGCTGGATCGCGCACTGGATCTCTGCATAGCTCCAACAGTCAGTGAAAGGATTTTCAAAGCTACTCGTTCTGGCACACATAAGGAAACCTGTGTCTGCTCTCGGGGCTGGATTCTTCCGCCCCGCTCGCCACAAGAACGCCACGGGTGAGGCGCGGACAATGGAGAAGCCCACTGACCTCGGGTGGGATTCTCCCGGACGTGGCCAGAGAATCCCTCTCTCAGTCTCCTTTTGATACCCTCCAGAGCCTTCATTTGACTTTCTCAATGAATTTCTCTCTGTTCACCAGAATTTATTGTTCCATTGATCGTTACAACCGCTTCGACTTAATATAAACCACAATTTATGTCACCATTATAAAATGGATTTCCTCTTCTAAAATGAATAAGTGGCCGCATTCATTTAGTTTATTTGATTATTAGGTAAATCAATCTCTCTAAATTAATCATTTTTTAAACCAAGGAACAAAAAGCTATTGATGCTTTAAACACACTACAGTGGTATCAGGAGTTTAACTCAACTGAACATGATAGGTCAGTGTGACCGAAGGTAACTATTATGGGAAGAAGGAATGAGATATTGAATGATGGGCTGTCTTACTGCTGATCTGATATCACAGTTCTGAAGCTCAGTCAGGTTTTGGTGGGTTTTTACAAACACTGTAAATTGTGCAGCGCATGTGATTTGTTAAAGCACTTATGAGAAGCATAAAGTCAGAATGATGCAGCATATTCAGGCCAGTGCGTCTGTCAACTCTTTGAAAGAAGTAAAAAGTAAACAAGATGTACTTAAAGATTTGGTAGCGCTCAAATTTAAAGGTCACCTAACCCGGATGTTTTCTATGAAGGAATGGATTCCTGAAAAAATAAAAAGCATACATTAAAAAGGATTAAAAAAGCATTAAAAGAATCATAGAATAATGCAACAGGGAAGAAGGAAGTCATTTGGTCCATTGTGGTTGTGTCAGCCCCTCTGAAACAGCTGCTATCTAGTTCCACCCCTCAGCGCTTTCCACATAGCTCACAGATACCTTTCCTTTTATCTGATTCCTTTTTGAAAATTCAACTTGCTTCCTGCACCCTTTCAGGTAATACATTCCTGATCAGAAAACGTCAGCTGAATAACAATGTTTTTCCTCCAAATGTTTCCAGTTCTTTTACCAATCTGTGTCCTCTAGTTGCCATCACTTCTGCGCTTGAAACAGTTTTTCCTTATTTATCTCTGTTCATGATTTTGAACTCCTCTGTCAGATCTCCCGCTAATCTTTGCTCTGAGGGGAACAATTCCAGCTAATCTACTCTCTCCACATCACCATTCCTGGTACTATTCTGGTACACCTTTTCAGCACCCAAAATCGTCATATCTTTCTGCCAGGGTGCCCAGGATGCACTGCCAGGCTGACAGGGGCACGGCCAAGGTGCCAGGCTGGCAATGCCAAGGTTCCAAGCTGGCAGTGCCAAGGTGCCAGGCTGGCATTTTGTCCAGGCTGGGATCGGGCCTGGGGGTGCCCTGCCCATGTGAGGTGGGGTGCAGGGGGTCTTGATGACCCCCTTATAGCTGAGTTGGGGCATTGGGCAGGTCCAGGGGTTGTGTCGGGGGGTTAAGTGATGGAGATGCAATTTGAGAAAGGCGTTTCGATCCCTTCAAGCACAGCGGAGCTCCGCACATTGGAGCCCCTCAGTGCAGGAAATGATACAGGGTGCAGCCTTGGAGGGGGTAGGGTGGGGTTTGCCCGCCGGAGCAACCAAAAATAAACAGAGTACTATTAGATAGCGGGGTTATTCCCGGCACTTGTAGCGTCGGGAGCGACCCCGCTAATCCCACCCAGAATGGACTCTATTTTTTTCGATCACGTTCTGCATTTCTGTTTTTCCAGATGATGTGGATAATCACACATTTGCCGACATCGCATTCCACCTGCCAATTCATACTTGCTTGGAAATCACACATTTAATCCCCGCATCCAAATCATTGATATGGATTGTGACGAGCTGGGGCCCAAGCACTTTCCTAGTGGTATTCCGCACCTCAGCCTGACACCCTGATAATTACACAATTATTCTGACAGTCTGTTTTCTGTCCACTAACCAGTTCTCGACCTGAATTTGAGGATTATTGGGTGAAATGTGTGACACATGTACAACTGTTACCAGCAATTTTAAGAAATCGTAAAAGGTGCCTTAAATATGCTTAAGTGTAATCAAAACCAACATCAATAAAATTAAGGAAACTGGTTGGTGGGATGATATTTGGAACCAGGGGAACAAGCTTTATCCATGGGAACGAATTATATCGCAAGTAATAATAATAACCAGGCTTATTATTTTATTGTAGCCAGGTTATACATCCTCCAGAATGAACCTGGCCAGTTTTCTCTATCTGGTAGTATTTTGAGTTCAAGTTGTGAGTCTTGAAACTTATGTAACCGTTCAAATAAGCACATAACTAAAGTCTTAGTGAGGTAAATAAAGCTTGTATTGAGTATTGTCTACGTTATGACTGATTCGTCTGTTTCGCCAATAGGGGGCAGCAACAGCATGTTCCCCCATTCACATGTACTCTAATTTTGCTTTCTGACCTCTTTGTGGGACCTTATCAAGAGCTTTCAGAATTGTTATTTATTTATTTATATATATATATGTATGTACGTATGTGTGCATGTATTTATTCTTCTCGTTACATCCTCAAAACAAAATCCAACTTCTATGTTAAACATTATTAATCTTCTATAAATCCATGCTGACTCTTTTAAAAAAAATTTAGAGTACCCAATTCATTTTTCCCAATTAAGGGGCAATTTAGTGTGGCCAATCCACCTACCCTGCACATCTTTGGGTTGTGGGGGCAGAACCCACACAAACATGGGGAGAACGTGCAAACTCCATATGGACAGTGACCCAGAGCCGGGATTGAACCTGGGACCTCGGCGCCGTGAGGCAGCAGGGCTAACCCACTGTGCCACCGTGCTGCCCTAAATCCATGCTGACTCTGACAGTAGGATCCAGTGATGCCACCCAAGATCGTGATTTTCAAACCAAACTTACACTGATCCCCCCCCCCCCCCCCCCCCCCCCCCCGCCCCCCGCCCCCCATGCCCCACCCCTTGAAAATCCAGCCCAGGTGTGTCAAGACTTGTTGGACTATATAATATTTACAGAAAACAAAGTGTTGTGCATTGGGGCCAAAATTGTGCTTCCCCATCTCCTTCTTTCTCCTACAAGTCCTGTCCTTTATTTGGAAGCATAACTTCTTAAAAGTGCAGAGAGAATCCTCTCAAAGTCATCCCCTCTATCTTGTGTACTGCTTTTTCATACAAAAATAGAGGCATCCATTGCAAGGTTAGCATTTGTGACATGACATCCTGAGACCCACAATGATTTGGTTATTGAAGGAACATAGCAGCCAGCAGCATGCAACGGGCATCAAGACTGTGCCTTGAGCGCACGCACTGAAGGAGGTGCAGTGGCTGAGGGAGGTGTTGGGAAGTGTACAATGCAGCCAAATGGGAATCCTAAGGAAACCAGAGAAATAATGAAAGAATGTGGATAGGAGGGAAGAGTTCATTGCAGTAACTATTGCTGCAGTGAGTAACCACGGGTTAACAATTCAGTCCGCTACCTTCCAACTGATGCTGAGATCGTCAAACTTTTCTGGAACTGACTCCAGGTCCATTTCAGAGTGTTGTCAGCATTTGCTTGATCAATTATCTCCTGCCAATCTCTCTGACTCATTCTTCAGTTCCCCTGACAGACATCTTTTATATGCATGACGTTATTGCTGACATGTAATGGCTATATCAAGAATCAACTGCCTGTTTCTCAAGGTGGGATACCCTAACTGCTACCAGATAAAGGCTGGGATTTTCCACTCCTTTTTAAGGCACGTATCATGGCAGCTGATGATGGTAAGTTCAATTAAGCACCTAGATAAGCATTTGAAGCGTGTTGCAGTAAAAGCTCCAGACAGTTCCCAGGGGACAAGCCTCAGGCTGCTCTCAGCATATTGCATAACCTGTTTAAGTATTGCTGTTTACATATATATATATTTTTTATTCGTTCTTGGGATGTGGGCGTCACTAGCTGGACCAGTATTTGTTGGCAATCCCTAATTGCCCTTGAACTGAGTGGCTTGCTAGGCCAGTTCAGAGGATAGTTAAGAGTCAACCATTGCTGTGGGTCTGGAGTCACATATAGGCCAATCCGGATAAGGACGCAGATTTCCTTCCCTAAAGGACAGATGGGGTTTTTACGACAATTAGCAATGGTTTCATGGTCATCATGCAGCACGGTAGCATTGTGGATAGCACAATTGCTTCACAGCTCCAGGGTCCCAGGTTCGATTCCGGCTTGGATCACTGTCTGTGCGGAGTCTGCACATCCTCCCCGTGTGTGCGTGGGTTTCCTCCGGGTGCTCCGGTTTCCTCCCACAGTCCAAAGATGTGCAGGTTAGGTGGATTGGCCATGATAAATTGCCCTTAGTGTCCAAAATTGCTCTTTGTGTTGGGTGGGGTTACTGGGTTATGGGGTTAGGGTGGAGGGGTTGACCTTGGGTAGGGTGCTCTTTCCAAGAGCCGGTGCAGACTCGATGGGCCAAATGGCCTCCTTCTGCACTGTAAATTCTATGATTAGACTTTTAATTCCAGATTTTTATTGAATTCAAATTTCACCATCTGCAATGGTGGGATTCGAACCCGGGATCCCAGAGCATTATCCTGGGTCTCTGGATTACTAGTCCAGTGACAATGCTACTACGCCACCCCCTCCCCATAACATTCCAAATGCTGGAGTCTCACATGCTGTGTATGAGGATGTTGGCACCTGGGTTGAAAGCAGCACATCCACACACCTGGCCAAAGCAATCTCATAGCAATTGCTCATGATTAGGGGGAGGGGGAGCACCTTGGTACGCACTCCGCATTGTAGATTGTTTCTGTGGAGAGTAGTTGGCGACACAGGAATCAGGGCTGTGAACCCACAATCACTCATGAGTCAATGGCAGAAAGATTGGTCTTGCAGACGAGTCCTGACTCTTGTCTATTTCTCATTGATATTGCAGAGAGGAGGCTATCAGAAAGATGGAGCCTGCATTAACCCATTTCTGCCTGCATAATTGTGCACAGGCATGAGAGAAGACGGAGAAGATTGCAATGGAGGAGGATAGCTCATCAAAGGGAGGAGCAAACCCCTTAAAACCAAGGGCCAACATGGCCCCCTCCAGATGCAGAGGAGATGGAGACCGGAAACATTGTGCATAGGCACCTTGCTAGAGCCAGGGTGTACAGTCAATGCCTGTCTTATCTGCAGATGGCTGAAAACCATTGCCTCCACAAGTCTTGGAACCTGGTAACTCACATTTGCTACATTCTCAACACATTTGCGCCATGTGGACTTGGAGGACGTCCATTGCCAGTGAATGTGATAGTAACAGCTGCACTCAACTTCTACACCACTGGCTCCTTCCAGGGCATGACTAGAGACCTCAGCAAGATCTCCCAGACACCCAGGCTCAAATGCATACATAGGGTTATAGGCATCTTTTTTCCCAAGGCTCACAAGTGCATCAACTTCGACAGAGATCAAGCATGCCAGCACTGGCCTTCACAGATATTTCCGGGATTCCACGGGTGCAGGGTCACATATGAGTGTACTCATGTGACTATCAAAGCTCCCTGGCAGCAGGTACTACAATACATAAACAGGAAAGGTTTCCACTTACTCAGCATACGACTGCCGTGCGACCATAACAAACAAATCACCCGGACATCTTCAAGAGGCCCAGGCTCCTGGGTTAGCTACTTGAACATAGAACATAGAACATTACAGTGCAATACAGGCCCTTCGGCCCACGATGTTGCACCGACATGTGAAATCACTCTAAAGCCCATCTACACTATTCCCTTATTGTCCATATGTCTATCCAATGGCCATTTGAATGTCCTTAGTGTTGGCGAGTCCACTACTGTTGCAGGCAGGGCATTCCATGCCCTTACTACTCTCTGAGTAAAGAACCTACGTCTGACATCTGTCTTATATCTATCTCCCCTCAATTTAAAGGTATGTCCCCTCGTGCTAGATATCACCATCCGAGGAAAAAGGCTCTCACGTCCACCCTATCCAACCCTCTGATCGTCTTGTATGTCTCAATTAAGTCACCTCTTAATCTTCTTCTCTCTAACGAAAACAACCTCAAGTCCCTCAGCCTTTCCTCATAAGATCTTCCCTCCATACCAGGCAACATTCTGGTAAATCTCCTCTGCACCCTTTCCAATGCTTCCACATCCTTCCTATAATGCGGCGACCAGAATTGCACGCAATACTCCAAATGCGGCCGCACCAGAGTGTTGTACAGCTGCAACATGACCTCATGGCTCCTAAACTCAATCCCTCTACCAATAAAATCTAACACACCGTACGCCTTCTTAACAACCCTCTCAACCTGGGTGGCAACTTTCAGGGATCTATGTACATGGACACCGAGATCTCTCTGCTCATCCACACTGCCAAGAATCTTACCATTAGCCCAGTACTCAGTCTTCCTGTTATTCCTTCCAAAATGAATCACCTCACACTTTTCTGCATTAAACTCCATTTGCCACCTCTCAGCCCACTGCAGCTTATCTGTGTCCCTATGTAACTTGTAACATCCTTCCGCACTGTCCACAACGTCACCAACTTTAATGTCATCTGCAAATTTACTCACCCATCCTTCTACGCCTTCCTCCAGGTCATTTATAAAAATGACAAACAGCAGTGGCCCCAAAACAGATCCTTGTGGTACACCACTAGTAACTGGACTCCAGTCTGAACATTTCCCATCAACCACCACCCTTTCTCTTCTTCCAGCTAGCCAATTTCTGATCCAAACTGCTAAATCACCCTGAATCCCATGCCTCCGTATTTTCTGTAGTAGCCTACCATGGGGAACCTTATCAAACGCTTTACTGAAATCCATATACACCACATCAACTGCTTTACCCTCATCCACCTGTTTGGTCACCTTCTCAAACCAATTGAGGGTAAAGGGTACTGGTAAAAGACATGGTTGATGATACTCGTGCAACAGCCTTAAACTCCTGCAGAATTGAGGTACAACGGGACTCATGTTGCTACCTGGACATTGGTCAAGCACATCCTAGGGGCGCTGAGCATGTGATTCTGATTAGTCTGGCGGAGCACTCCGAGGGTCTCATGGATCATTGTTGCTTGCTGCATGCTACACTATTTGGCTCTGTAAAGGGGGATGACTTTCCAGATGATGAGATGGAGGAGCTGCATGTCTCCTCTGATGAGGACATTGGAGTGGATGGCAGCGATGAATTCAAGGATGCTGATGCTGCAAATGAAGTGGCTATAGGACAAGTTTGACGAGGCAGGCATGCATGGGAGGGTCTCACAGCCACAGAATTCCAGCCTTGGGAGCATGCTTCCTCGTTGAGGTGACGTGCTGTCTGAAAGAGGGTATATTGCCATCAAAGGTCTGAAGGTGTTGACACTTCAAGCATCTCTGCAGCATCCCAGTCATGACACTAGACTACATGATAAAGGGCTGATCCATCACTGTGAGAAGGTGGCAACCTTTAATCGGACAACATTCCTCGAGGTGATCCATGCCTTGCAATGTGACTGCGCATTCTGAGCAATGTCGTTGGTGCAACTGGTGGGTGAGACTGAGGCCAAGGCAGCCAGAGGTTCAGCAGGTCTTAATTCAGATACAGATGAATCAATCCTTCCTGTCACCCTCTTCTCAATTCCACTGGCATCCGGCACTCTCACTCAGGGATGGTGGCCAGCAACTTTTCAAACTATATTGCATGCCGGCCATTAACACACCTTCTATTTAATGCAGACATTATGCCCTCATGAGCAGCGCTGCTCCTGGCGAATTGAAAAATCTCTGACACCATGAAGCCCTTGAGGTCATGTGTAGTTTCCAAGACACAGCATATTAAAATTCAGTACCTTATTGCTCATACTCCATTTCTCCCATCAACATTGTTTAAAGCTATAATTGATAGTTCTAGATTTTGCTCAATGGATCCATGGTACACCACTTGTGACCATTTTTAATTAGCATTTGCGACCACAGCCAGTGATCGGGCGAGGGGATGCACAGCGCTGCATCCATGCATTGAAATGAGAACTGTGTGGCCACAACACGGTGAGAGATGCTGAGGCCAATAGGTTCAAGTACGAAGACATTAGTTCGGCTGAGATGGCCAAAGTTTCATGTGCTTAAGGTGGCAATGTGCTCGCACTTATTGCTCAGCTGATTAGTTGCACAGTCACAAAGTCGAAAATGTGGCTACCAGACAGCATGGTACCTTAGAGCATGGGATCATGGCATGGAAGCCCTGGCAAATGACAGAATGCATGGAGTTCCAGGACATATCATCCTTCTCCATGCATTAACAGATCTCTCCTTCTACACAACACCTTCACCTTTCAGTCATGCATAGGACTTGGGAGAGCACATCTTCCTCTATGTCACACAGACCAGAGTGAAAATGAGATGACTCCGCAACATGTGTTAAAGACGTGCCTTGCACAAGCACTGATCACATTATGAACGGGGCACACTGATGTCAGAATTAAAATGAATGTGGCCGGATACTGGGGTGAATGGTGAGCTGACTGCACATCTGCACATACGACAAGCCCACAATCAGATATTAGCAATAAGAGGGGGGAACCATGGTGAGCGAGTGTCCTGAGTGACTGCAACACAGATCTTAATAAAAGGGAGACAAACACAGCAGGAGGTGTAGAATGAGTCATATTCTATTTACAGTTACGCATACTATATACAAGTTGTGAATGCCTGGGCCATGGTTGTGCTCCCAGTATTTCTTACTTTTCCTAACCCTGCTGCTACATCTTGGTGCTTCCCTGACACCCACAGTGGAGGTGGAGGCAGCCTGTTGACTTCCAAGCCCTGTTGTCTGTATGACCTTGGTGGGCGTTCTCTGGAGGGCCAAGACCTGGAGGACTCCAGCCTGCTTTGGGTGCCTGCTGTGGGGCAGGTGCACCTCCTCAGCCTGTGGGGTTGGAGCTGATGGAGTCACAGGCAGAGTGGAGTTGGATCGGTGGGACGCTCCTGGAGTCAACTGGGTGGATGGCCCCGGGGTGCCTAGCTGCAAGCCTCCTCCCCATGGGTGCCCGAGGATCCTGGCTGACCCCTTGAGGAGAAGGGTCAGTTGGAGCAAGATCAAGCTGCCCGCATCCATCTCACGTCGACACTGTTGGAGGTCACCTATCACTTCAGCAATCGACCTCAGCCCACACAGTAGTGCAGGTCTGATGTCCTGGGCCAGTTTCTCCCTGGAGGCTGCCATACTGACAGTGTTGACCTCAATGTTGGCGTGATCACCTCAGACTCAAGGCAGATGGGCTCCTCCATCGTCCCTTGTAATTTGAGGAATGCAGCTGACATCCGTTCCTGATGTTCCCCTGACCGTTGCTGCAGCTCCAGCAACTGATTTGTGACCGAGTCCCGATGCTGTTCATCGGACTCAGACACAGCAGAATCGTGACCTCCAGCTGTCCTCCAAGTGCCAGCAAGCTTGGATGGCTCAGCCCCCACCTGCTGTGGAGGGGATTGTGTGCTGTGCTCACCAGATTGTGCTCCCGAGCTTGCTCTAGATATATATCCCACTGAGGTGTGCGTCCCTGCTCTGGTGGAGGCTGTGGGTGAACGTTGTGATGGGTCTTCAAATGTGATGTCCTCAGGGTTCTCATTCAAGGTGGACCCAGAGCTGGAGTCAGGGCCCGGGTTGCCTGAGAATATCGGGCTTGTGGCAGATTTGCCTTGGAGAGAATCTGGAAATTCTTAATGTAAAGCTACCAAATAACACACAGAACTGTACATTCACAGTAACATTGACAGAGGGATGATCTGTGCAGGATCCTTACGTGGATGGTTGCCATTGACCTCATTGTCACTGAAGGAATGGTCAACATCATCTCCGTCCAGCGCAATGGTTTTGTTCCTAAAGTCACTGAGGACCTTGGGTTCCAGCATATCTTCCCTGTTCTGGAACCTTCTCTGTTTATTGTGTGCGATCCTGTCCTGCAAAAAGACCAATGGAGAGGGTGGAGCAATACATATAGCAGGCCATTTGAGGAGGATGGCTGGCAGTTGTAAGTAGCTTGTGGAGCCACGGATGGAATGAGGATGAGGTCTGCAGAGGGGATGAGGCCAGTGGAAGATGTGAGGGTGTGTGTGAGAGCATGAGTCATGATGTCCATTGGGCTGGCAGTGAGTGAGATCCCTGTGGATGCCTGATGGCCTAATGAGTATGTGAATTGAGAAAAATGAGATGGTTGACTTATTCTGGAGGAATGGATGAGATCAACCTTTTAATGCACTGGATGGCCGAACTCACCTGGACAGCATTTGCATTGATCACTGCTGTCACCGCCTCTCAAGCCTGATTCATGATGTTGCACCTCCTGTAGCCAGAGAGAGGGCATAAAACATCACAGAAGGCCTCCATGGCATCCAGCAGGCGTCCAAGTGAGGCATCACTAAACCTGGAGGCAAGTACTTTTCGATGATTTGGGAGCCACCTCTTCAATGGAGCTGTCCTGGACAGCTAGCATTGAGCGCTGTGCATGCTGTGACCATTTAAATTGGCGCCCTGAAGAAGTGGTGTGGTCACATCAGGGCAGGTGAACCGAAGGCCGCCCGCCACCAATCTGGCTGGTTTCACATGAATACACAATCACTGGGGCGGGATGAAATGAAATGAAGGGGAAGATATGGTGCAAACACTCGCCATTACTGCCAGCAGGAAAAGCTGCCCACTTGTTGCAATTCAGGGAAAATTCTGCGCATAACCTGCAGCTGGGTGAAAAGGCCACAATTCCAGAGCTGACGTTCCTTTTTAAATACTGCAGAAGCCCCTGTTGAACGAAAGCTAAATGTGATGTGGAAGTTCTACCCAGTACTCATTCATATTATTCAAATAAGCTGCACCCAGAAATATAGATAGAATTAGACAATCTTTGCATGCAAGATGGCTCTCTGCAACAGCACGCTGCCTGGTTCCACCTCCCAGCTCTGCCGTTTTCCCCACCATGTATTTTTTCTTTCGTGATTATTATCCAATTCTCTTTTGAAGGCTTTGATTGAGCTTCCACCACACTCTCACGCCATGCTTTACAGATTTGAACCACTCGTTACAGAAAAATATTATTCCTCATGTCACCATTGCTTATTTGCTCAATTGCCTTTAATTGGACGTTGTTCACTCTTTTTGCCAAAGAGTCTCGCCATTACTGGCTGTCTCGCTTTCTGATTCGGCAGACTCGGGCTTCAGCCCCTTACCTCTAACAAGGGGGAGTTGATTTTAAACCCCCCTCACTCACCACTCACTCCCAGTCAACACACAAGCATGGCAGCATGCAGACCTGCTCCTCACTTTGGGAATACCGACCTGGTCAGGCTTCTTGAAGCTGTGAATGAGGGATGGGATATTCTGTTCCCCAGAGGTGATTGGAGGGCCAGCAGCAGCGTCACCAATACCGCCTGGGAGTCAGTGGCTGCTGCTGTCAGTTTGGGCAGCATGACGAGGAGGACCAACGTCCAATGTTGGAAGAAAACCAGCAACTTCCGCCAAGCTGCAAAGGTCCGTTACCATCTCGCTCCTGGCATCAGTTCCTCCTCCCATCCCTCAAATTCCCAACCTCGCCCCACATATTGCTGGCTGACATCCCTTACCCTCCCCACATCCGATCCTTGTGCTTGTTCCCCAGCACCCCTGGCACCCACCAGCACAATTCTTTCATTCAATGGACTTAAAGAGGATTCTCTGTCGTCCGACGCCGGAATTGGGAAACGTGATCGGGTGGCGTATCACGCGTCAGCTTAAAATCGAGGCCAGCTCCGGGCGCCCTCCAACTGTCCGCCCCCTCAGGTACACCTGACGTACCGCTGCACGTGTGTGGTGCGCACCAGATAGCGCCCCAGGAGCCTCTTCACTAAAGTGCCCAACTGAGGTGCGTTTTTCAGGGATGGTGGAGGGTGTTGGAGACAGCCGTGAAGGAAGGTTGGTGCCGTCTCAGGTCTGGTGCTCCGGGCTGTCGCGGGCTGGTATTTGGGGGTTTGCATCGCTGTCCGGCGCCACCTCATCACCGGACGTGTCCCGGGGTTGTGACCGGGGGCGGGGGACACCAGAAGGGTCCACCTCACCGCCAGGTGATCCTTCAAGACACAAGACATGATGATCGCGGGTTGGGGTGGTGGTGTGGGTCAGAAGGGCTGGTGTGTAGGTGATGGGGTGCTGAGGCGGGGTGGTGGGGTGGGGTGGGGGTGGTGGGGTGGTGTGGAGTTGGTTGTGGAGTTGTGCCACACGTGCCATGGGGACACCGTAACTCAGCGGGAGCTCACTTGGTTCTGCGATGGTAACCTCCGCCTCAGCGACTGCCCATTCCCCGAGCCCACCGACCAGATCCAATGCCCGCTGCTCTGCGATGGTGAGGTGGGCCCCCTCCAGTCTTTGCTCTCTCCCTTCGATTGTACGTTGTATCTCCTGAGGGGGGGCGGGGTTGTGTGGGGAAAGTGCATAGTTTTAGGCTGTTGGACGCGGCAGCACAGGGGGTGGGCAACTCGTGGCCTTTGTGAACGTGGAGCCTGGCTATGGCGGGCGGTATGGATGCTGGCCAGTGGTGCAGGGTGGAGTGTGAGCAGACTGCCAGCGTGTGGGGTTCGGTCGGCCTCTGGGTGGGGGGGGGGGGCGGGACGGTTACAGTTGTGTGTTGACAGGGTCACGGTGCTGGCTACTCACTCTGGCTGCACTGAGGATGTCGTGCAGATCTTTCCGGTACTATTGGACAATCCTGGTGGTGGGGCCCATGGTGCTCTCCACTGATTTGTTATGTTGTAGGTGTAACATAAGCGGCTTCCTTGTGGTGCACTTGACAAAGGAAAGTTCAGACGTGGAGATAATTTCAACACATTTATTAAACTATTTACACTTCTATTACTCGGGTTCGACACTACTGCTAATCCTACTACAGCTACCCAGACTGACTAACCAGTTGCTGCAATCCACGTGGTGGGAGTGATATTGAATCAAGCCTGTGTCTCTACTCACTGACTGTCTCCACTGGAAAGAGGCAGATCATGTGTGTGGTGTCCTTTATATATGGGTTGGTGTAATGACCTCCTGTGGTCGTGTCACCTCTGTGTGTATCGTGAATGTCCATTGGTCGTGTCCTATCTAACTGATCTATTGGTTGAGTGTGTGTGTGATGTCTCTGGTGCTCCCTCTAGTGTCTAGCTAGCCTACATGCATTTACATTGATGCACATGACCACATCACCCTTTTTTTATATGTTACATATTTTCTGTACACTTTAAGAAAATTGAACAAAAAACAGGTAGATAGGTTAAGGTATATACAAGTCATGGGAACAGTGATTAAACAATAAGTCCAAATCATTCGTGTGAGTCCAAAAACCATCAATCATCATGGTCAAATGTCTCTCTTGGTTATGAACGCCATCAACGTCCCTGTGCCACAGGAACCAAGAAGTGGTCAAATCACTTCGCTGTCTGATTTGGAGTCTGAATGTGTGGGGAGAGGTGTGTCTCGGGTTGTGTGTGTGTGCGGCGGGGAGGGGGGTTAGAGTGGGCTGGGCTCCGGGGGAGTGCCGGGAGGAGGGTCCGTGCCGGGGAGGGGGTTGGGGTCCGTGCCGGAGAGGGGGATGGGGGGGGTCCGTGCCGGGGAGGGGGATGGGGGGGTCTGTGCCGGGGAGGGGGATGAGGGGTCCGTGCCGGGGAGGGGGTGGGGGGTCCGTGCCGGGGAGGGGGATGGGGGGTCCGTGCCGGGGAGGGGGATGGGGGGGGGTCTGTGCCGGGGAGGGGGATGGGGGGTCCGTGCCGGGGAGGGGGATGGGGGGGGGGGTCCGTGCCGGGGAGGGGGGATGCGAGGGCAAGTGAGTTGGTCCACCTGGCCAGGTGCCAGCCTCCAATAGTTGGACCCATGCGATCCATGCCACCTGGCTGGGGGGAAGGAGGGGGTATGGGCAATGATGACATGTCGTCGTTCCCCCCCCCCCCCCCCCCCCCCCCCACCAGGCCGTCATGTTTTCCGATCATCCAGCGATGTTGGCCGCCGTGGCGGCAGCCGCTAACGTCCATGTTGCCCTGGATGAGGAGGAGGAGGAGGAGGAGGAGGAGGAGCGTGCCAGAGAGGCGGCGCAGGCTGCCGCAGAGGGGCAGGCGGCAGCCGCCCAGGCTGGAGGGACACCTGACCGACAGGACGAGGAGGGGGAGGAGGACGTCACGGCCCCACGGCAACGGAGGCACCCGAGGGCGCCCCGTGTGTACCGGCCCCGGCAGTCATACCAGGACCTCACGGACCGGGAATGCAGGAGGAGACTCCGGATGAGGCGGGAAACCGTGGCACACATCTGCCACCTGCTGGCACACCTGTCACCGCATGGCACTGGCGGGGGATACCCTCTCCCCGTGTCTGTCAAGGTTACGGTTGCCCTGAACTTTTATGCAACGGGGTCATTCCAGGCACCGAGTGGGGACCTGTCCGGCATATCGCAGTCATCAGTGCATCGGTGCATCCGGGCAGTGACAGGTGCCCTATATGCCATGGCGCACCGCTACATCCGCTTCCCTGTGGACCGGGCCAGCCAAGATGCCCGGGCAGTGGGCTTCTCTGCCGTGGCCGGGTTCCCCATGGTCCAGGGCGCGATTGATGGGATACACGTCGCCGTGCGGCCACCTGCAGATAACAGGGCCGTGTTCACCAATAGGAAGGGGACCTATTCGATGAACGTACAGGTGGTCTGCGGCCACCGCATGATGATCCTGCAAGTCTGCGCCCGTTACCCAGGCAGTGTACACGACTCATACGTGTTGTCGCGGTCATCCATCCCCAGCATGTACGAGGGACGCCATCCCCGGCTGAGGGGCTGGTTGCTGGGCGACAGGGGCTACCCATTGCGATCGTGGCTGATGACGCCTATACGGAGGCCACGCAATGAGGCGGAGAACCGCTACAATGATGCCCATGTAGCGACAAGGGGAGTGATCGAGAGGTGCTTTGGCGTGCTGAAGATGCGTTTCAGGTGCCTGGGCCTCTCTGGGGGCGCCCTCCAGTATCGGTCAGATAGGGTCGGCCGCATCATTGTGGTGTGCTGCGTCCTGCACAACATAGCCCAGCAGAGGGGCGATGTGCCGCAGGCAGAGGAGGGCGGAGTGGAGGAGCAGCAGGAAGAGGCGCAGTCCTCCCCAGATGAGGGAGATGGGGGCAATGGTCAGGGCAGACGGGGTAGACACAGGCGGGTGGCTGTCCACCGTTACCGGCTGGCCCAGCGGGCACGGGACAGACTGATAGCCGCCCGCTTCACTGACTAGATGGGCGTGGGAATCGGGTAGTATGGCCGCAGACCACACACCATGACAACACCCGACCACCCACACCCCCCACCCAGCACCCTCACCCCCCTCCCCAACCCCACCCACCCCACCCGCATGCACACCACCACCCCCCCCCCATTGCCGATCCACCTGCGGCACAACGGGCCGGGCTCACACAGTTGCGGGTGGACACGTGTCTATCGCAGGCCATGGAGGATGATGACAACCCGCCCTGCAGTGAGCTCCTGGCTCCACATCGTTGGACTATGTCTGACCCATGGCCACAGTACCACCATCCACCCGGACCATCCCTGCATGCGGCTGTGACACTGCAGCGCACGGTCCCGTCCTCTGCCCGGGGGATGGTGATGGCGGCCCAGGGGGAAGGGGGCAGACTCACCTGGGTCTGGGGTAAGACCACCCCTCACACACACACTTGCGCTCAACGAACATGACACCCCCGCACGCTTTGGACAGAGCACAAAGGCAGCTTCTGTAGGTGTAACATTGACTTTAATAACCAAACGAGTTCATGCACGTGCCCTAGACCCTAAAACTCATCTGTGCCCTGCACCCGTGCCAACTTACTCAGTGTCTAATTGTTTGGCCTTACGGGCCCTTTGACTACGTCTACGTGGTTCCCCAGACGGTACAGCAGAACTGGAGGTGGACTCCTGTGATTCCTGCCCTCTGACACTGGATCCCTTTGGCGGCCGTTTCCTGGGGCGTCCTGGCCTAGATGGGCCAGGCTGCGGCCCGGGCGACTGGGATGGCGAGCTGCCAGCCTGTCCTGCCCGTTGCCCACCCGATGCACCTGGGACGGAAGGGGGGGGAGTCCGAGGTGTCGCGGTGTTCCGGGACCTCCCCTACAGGGGGAGCCGGGACGGACCACACCACCTCCTCCTCCCTCGGGGTGCCTGATGGCCCCCAGGCCTCTACATGGGTGGGGGATGCGAACGGACTGGCCATCCGACGCCCCCCGACATCTGGCACTGCCAGCCCTGGAGGCCCGTGCTGGTATCGACAGGGGTCTGCAGGTTTGCAGCCATGGAGCCCAGGGGGTTGGCAAACCCTGTCTGTGACAGTGCGACGCCGGCTCGCACATGGCCACTGGCGCCGATGCCCTCAGCGATGGCCTGAAGAGACTGGGCCATGGCCTGCAGAGACTGGGCCATGGCCTGCAGAGACTGGGCCATGGCCTGCTGAGACTGGGCTATGGTGTTGAGCGCCTCTGCCATCTGGCGCTGGCACTGGCTCATGGCCTCCTGTGAGAGGGCAGCCATGTCCTGGGCCACAGGCGCCACCTGCACGGAAAGCCCCAGGCCTCGCAAACCGTTACCCACGTCTGACACCGTCGCACCCATTGCCTCCATCGCGGACGCCACCCGTGCGGTGTCGGCCTGGGTGGCACGCATGACCGGCACCACTTCCAGCTCCTGGACGCGGGTGGACTCCTCCACCTGCGACTGCAGCCGCCGCAAGCCGGCCGTCACCCTCTTCGCTCGTCTCCGGGTCGGTGGTTGTATCGGATCTATGTGTGGATGTGGAAATTCCAGGAACCCGGGATCCATCTGGGTGGCAGCTGTTCGCTTGGGCTGGGCTGCCCTCCGACCGCCCGGCCCCTTGCTGTTCCTACCTCCACCTGCTGTACCGGGACGGCTGTGTTGTGCGCACCAGTGAGTGTACCAGACGCCTCATCACTAAAGTGCCCAACTGAGGTGAGTGTTTCTGCGATGGTGGAGGGTGTTGGTGACAGCAGTGGCGTTGTGTCATGCTCTTCGTCCCACTGTGAGTCCATGGCACCTTGGGGTGGGGGATCGTCTCCACCCATCCACTCTGAGTCACTGTCCGGTATTTCGTCTTCCTGGGTAGTGCTGTCCCGGGTGGGGGTGTCCTGGGCAGTGCTGTCCCGGGTAGTGGTGTCCTGGGTAGTGGTGTCCTGGGTAGTGGTGTCCTGGCTCGGATGTGACGGGGGCCTGTGGCTGCCCCCCTCGTCGCTGGGTGGTCGCTCCCGCACGTGATGGGGGTGTCGTCTCCCTGTTGCTCCAGGTCTCTCCGTCTCCCGTGGTGTGCGAGGGGCATCCTGTGGGCGTCGCATGCTGGAGGGTCCGGGTCTCTCTATCTCCCGTGGCCTCAGAGGGGCATCCTGCGGGCATCGCATGCTCGAGGGTCCGGGTCTCTCCGTCTCCCGTGGCCTCCGAGGGGCATCATGCAGGCGGTCTGCATCTGCGGGGATGGGTGCTTGGACGTTTGGTCCTGCGATACACAATGAAGCATGCATGGTTAGACACACAGGCAGTGATCAGGTGATATGGGGGAGGGGGGATATGGGGACGGGCTGTCGGTGGCGCACTTGCTAGTACGCCCCCGACCTCTGCATCAGCAACCTCCCGGTCGTCAGGTCCGCCAGCCAGTTCCAGGGCCCTTTCCTCGTGTTCGGTCAGTGGCCTCTCATCAGCGGGGCCTCCTCCAGTCCTCACATGCTCCCTATTGTTGTGTGCGCGCTTCTCCTGTGGGGGGGGGGGGGGGGGCGGGGTGGGGGGGGGGTGGCAGGGGTAAAAGGCAACACTGTTAGGCAGGTATATGAATGCACGCCATCGATTGCGCGTGCATTGCAGAGGTTAAGGTTAGGGCTGGATTCACTTGGGGATATGGGGGATATGGGGGAGGGGGGATATGGGGAGGGGGAATATGGGGGAGGGGGAATATGGGGGATATGGGGGAGGGGGGATATGGGGGAGGGGGGATATGGGGGAGGGGGGATATGGGGAGGGGGGATATGGGGGAGGGGGATATGGGGGATATGGGGGAGGGGGGATATGGGGGATACGGGGAGGGGGGTATGGGGAGGGGGGATATGGGGGAGGGGGGATATGGGGGAAATGGGGGAGGGGGATATGGGGAGGGGGATATGGGGGAGGGGGGATATAGGGGAGGGGGGATATGGGGGAGGGGGGATATGGGGGTGGGGGGATATGGGGGATATGGGGAGGGGGGATATGGGGGAGGGGGGATATGGGGAGGGGGGATATGGGGAGGGGGGATATGGTGGAGGGGGGATATGGGGGAGGGGGATATGGGGGAGGGGGGATATGGGGGATATGGGGAGGGGGGATATGGGGGAGGGGGGATATGGGGGATATTGGGGAGGGGGGATATGGGGGAGTGGGGATATGGGGAGGGGGATATGGGGAAGGGGGGATATGGGGGAGGGGGGATATGGGGGAGGGGGGTTATAGGGGAGGGGGATATGGGGGAGGGGGGATATGGGGGAGGGGGGATATGGGGGAGGCTCACCCTGCCTGCTCTGACGAGGTCGTTCACCTTCTTGTGGCACTGGGTGCCTGTCCGTGGTGTCAGGGCCACAGCGGTGACGGCCTCTGCCACTTCCCTCCACTGACGCCAGCTGTGGCGTGGGGGAACTCTGCGGCTGTGCCCGGTATACAGGGCGTCCCTCCTCTGCTCCACTGCGTCCAGGAGCGCATCCATATCCCGTGACTCGAACCTCGGGGCTGAGCGGCGGCCAGCCATCCAGTCGGGTGTTCTGGTCGGGTGTTCCGGTCGGTTGGGGGGGAGCAGCGTGGCCTTATGAGCCGTCACGCAGTGCGGCGCGTATGACGCTGCACGGCGTGAACCACGTGCGCAAGCGCGGATCCTGTTAGGTCGCTGCTAGCCCATTTCGGGCCGGAGACTTTCGACCCATTTTTCCGACGTGACGCAAGTCGGATTTGCGCCGTTTTTTGCGCCGATCGGCGGACTTTGCGCCGATAACGGAGAATTTCGCCCCTTGCATGGGAAGTGGGATGCTGTCGTCACTCATCTCACATACCGTGGGTAGAGCCTCAGTAGCTGCTTGTTGTTCACTTGGGTTGGGTAAATTGTCAGAGTCTTCATCTGGTGGTGCAAACAATGTGGGTGGACTGTCATTGTCTTGCTGTTGTCCTTCATTTGGGCTTGGACTATCGACGTCGCTTTGTTCTTCACTGTAGCATGATAGACCGTCATGGTCGACCTGCTGTGCACTGGAGCGTGGTAGACTGTCATAGTCTTCTTGCTGTTTACTTGAGCATGGCAGACTTGCAACGTCTGCCGCTAGTTGGTCAGAGGAGATGGCTGAACCATCATGGTCTTGTTCCTGCAAGAACTGCGCGTCGGAGTCTTGCATTGCTTCTATTACGGAGTCTGTCCACGAGCTCGCTGAGGAGGCTTGTGACACTGGAGTCACGTCTTGTGTGTGCAAGGACTGCGCTCTGGAGTTTTACGTTTTGCAATTATGGAGTCTGACCACGAGCTCACTGTGGAGGCTTGTGACTCTGGAGCCACTTCTTGTTCGTGCAAGGACTGCGGTGTTGAGTCTTGCGTGTCTTCTTTCGTAGAGTCGGGAACCCTGAGCGGTGCGTGGACCACGCTCTGTGTGGCAGCAGGCCGCTCTCTGTGGGCTTGTACCGCTCCCTGTCTCTTGGTTTCAGGCCACAGCATAATCCTGCACTCATGAGTTGGGATGTCATATCTGCTGGACTGAAGATCCTCAAATCCGAAGAATTCGTCGTCGGGGTCGCCAATATGCAACACGTCTAGTTGCGGATCGGATTTGGTACTGGGGTAGCCTCCCAAGGTGAAAGGTTCGTCTGAGTCGTTGTCTTCCAAGGCCACATCATCACGTTTTGTGTCGGAGCTGGCATTGGGCTCGCGTTGTCCAGAGAAAATGTAAAGGTCAGTTTCGAAGTATTCAAGGTCAGAATCATCGGTTTGGGCGTAGGTAACTGCTTGTTGCAGGGTTCTCCGGAGGTTAATTTCATTTCCTGGTTCAATTTGAGGCATTGTGCTGTCATTCCAGGCGAAGGAAGGTTGTTTTACGGCTTTTAATGATTTTTTTCTTTGATTTGGGACGTTGCCCCTTTAAATGGGCGTGGTCCGGGGCCTCTGATGCCATGACGCATGTGACATCATACGTCGGAATCGTTTGCGCATGCGCAAATTGCTGTTCCTGTACCGGGGGCCGTTTTTGTGATTGCGCATGCGCGGCGTCTCGTGCATGCGCAAACGAACCTTCCCGTCCTGTGCGCTTCTCGCGCAACTGCAGTCCCTTTAGAAAGATGGCCACCGATCAAAATTGTTCTCTGCTCCGGGATCTCGGCATTGTGGTGAGTACTGGTGCTTCTCTTACCTTTTCTTGCTGGTGGGAGTGTGTTTTCCTCACAGTATTTGCCGAGTTTGTCCAGGACTGCCTGGAAGTCGCTCCTGTTTTGCCCTTTGGAGAACTTGAATTTTTAAAAGATTTCTTCTGCTCTGGCACCAGCGATGGTGAGCAGAAGCTCTGTCTTTTCCGCATCGGCCACGTCTTGTTGGTCGGCTGCTACCAGGAAGATTTCAAACATTTGCCGGAATGCCCGCCAGTTTTCGCGGAGATCGCCGTGGCACTGGAGCTGCTGCGGAACCCGGATTTCGAACATCTTGCCTGGGTATCATTGCTGGTTGTCACTGTACGCTGAGGTATGGCTATATGGATTGAAACAGTTCAGTCCTGGTACCATGATTTGTTATGTTCTCGGTGTAACATAAGCGGTTTCCTTGTGGTGCACTTGACAAAGGAAGGTTCAGACGTGGAGATAACTTCAACACGTTTATTAAACTATTTACACTTCTATTACTCGGGTTCGACACTACTGCTACTCCTACTATAGCTACCCAGACTGACTAACCAGTTGCTGCAATCCACGTGGTGGGAGTAATATTGAATCAAGCCTGTGTCTCTACTCACTGACTGTCTCCACTGGAAAGAGGCAGATCATGTGTGTGGTATCCTTTATATATGGGTTGGTATAATGCCCTCCTGTGGTCGTGTCACCTCTGTATGTATCGTGAATGTCCATTGGTCGTGTCCTATCTAACTGATCTATTGGTTGAGTGTGTGTGTGTGATGTCACTGGTGCTCCCTCTAGTGTCTAGCTAGCCTACATGTATTTACATTGATGCACATCACCACATCCACCTCTGCCACTGGCACCCTGGCCCAGTGCATAACAGCGAGTGGCAACCTCATTTCCACCCCGGGGAACAGGGTGCCACACCTCTCCTCTACGGCATCCAGCAGGGTCTTGAGTTCTGCATCTACGAACCAGGGTGCCGCTCGTCAACCTCTCGAGTGCCAATCCCGACCCCGGCAAATCGGACACCGTTTTTCATTGGAATTGCTCTAGTTCCACGTGGTGCCTGTGCTAGCCCATTAACGGATCCTGAATTGCTCCGGGTCCGGCGCCACTTCCGTGGTCGTAGAACACCACCGATTCAGTCCCGGCATCAGCACTAAGTCTCTGAAACAGAAAATCCAGCCCTAAATTTCTCAGCCACAGAAATAAATCATGATCATCAGATCATCTTTTTATTACATTGAAATAACCTCAATACATTATGATAGATATCTCAGAAAGAGAAATTACAGTTTTCTTAATTTGCAAGGGCTTCACTCCCTTGGAGATGTTCTTAGTCAAGGTGTATGGTGCGGCAATGAGGTGCCGCATTGGAAATGAACAGTTAAAAATAATTGGTCGGATGCATTTTATCATTTTTTTCACCTTAAAATCAGTACTGCGAACATTAGCAGACATTGTTTATGTTAAATGGGCTGGCAACTCATTTATATTGCTGGAGAAAAGAATTTCACAGGAAATCATTCGGAGCTAATGTTCAAAATGTCAAATTTCAAGCCATTTTTGACAGTACCAGTTAGATTTTGCTCCATTTTGTTGCCACAGTATGCGCTATGTCCCATCGTTTCAGCTAAATAATAGTTTAATCAGTATGATGTGTGATGGCACCAATTACATGTGAAATGTCACAACAATACTGTCTGAGGATATGCAAATGACGGTCTGCCCCACATTTCCTGCTGCAGTTAGGAGTGTGATGTTGAAGTACCAATTGCTAATAAGCTAACGTCAGTGGCATGATAAATATCACTTTCAGAAAAATTAATTACAACTCTGGATAGAAACCCCAGCTGTCTGAAGCAATTGTCTTGGTGAAAGTAGCTGATTGTTTTTAGATCTGAGAAGACCAATGTTGCACTCAAAATGAATAAAAATCAGAGAAAAACCTTAGCCCCCCAAAACTGTGCCTGACCACCAGACCCTCTCCACACTCGACTTTGAGGGCCCTGGCTTGGAAGAGATATGAGCAGCTCAGTGTGGATGCTGGGAGCCCCTGATGGTTCTGGGTTTCAGCTCCAGACCGGGTTCCGCGCTGGTGTTCCGCATTCTGGTGCTGGGGAATCTCAGTGAATTTTCAGAACTTATGGTCGTGCAGCGATAATGTCACTGGACGATTAATATAAAGGCCCAGACTAATGCTCTTGTTCAAATCGAACTGTGGCCATTGGTGGAATTTAAAATTCTAGCTAAGTAAAGTCTCAAAGTAAAAAGGTAGTCTCAGTAATGGTGGCCATGAATGTTGTAAAAACCCATCTGGTTCACTAATGCCCTTTAGGGAATGAAATATGACATTCATACCTGGTCTGGCCTACGTGATTCTCTAGACCGACGACAATGTGGTTGAATCTTAACTGACTCTGAAATGTCTGAGTAAGTCAGTTAGTTGAAGGGCAATTAGGGACAGGCAACAAATGCTGGCCTTGTCAGTGATACCCACATTCCATGAAAGAATTTAAAAATACAATCAGCAGTTGTCACTTTTAAAGATCTCAGCACCTGCACATATAAATATCCTTCTGTACAACCACCCCCATTAGTATGTTTCTTTGGTCACTCTCCCAACTCTGGCCTGCAGAATAATGGGTCTTGGATTTTCCGGCCCTGTCCCCCCATCACTGCACCGCCCCGCCCCTCCCCACCTGCCTGTCTGCGGCAAATTTCACACTGTGGGACGGAAAATCCCAGCCATGACTCCACATCTGCATACAGTCACTGGGCTGAACTTTCCAGCTGCTGTATCTAGATAAGATTTAAGGGGTCTCTGGGGGGGGGGGGGGGGGGGGGTGCAGGTGGAGCTCGGGTCACTCCTGTACTGTGAGGCAGGGGGGTTGACCCACAAAATCCTGGGGGTGGGGTGAGCTTCACTGAGGGAGGGCCCAGGCGCCAGACGTCCACTCAAAATTTCCTGGGGAATCCCTTGCCATGCAAATATTTGCATGGCTAAGGATTGGGAATCGCTGCCTGATTTATATTCCGAGCATGGGTGAAAATCAGGTGCAATTCAGCTCTGGCAACAGAACATTGGGCTGTATTCTCCATTTCAGCAGCTAAGTGCTGATGCCAGCGGAACACGTGTGGGCCGGGATTCACCGACATCGCGGCCAACTGTTGACGTCGGCGTCAAAACTAGTGCGAGCGATGCCGGCGTCAACGGGCCTCCAGGTCCAGTAATTCTCCTCTTCTTCAGGGGCGTGGGCCCACCCATACGTGCCATGCTCGTCTCCGCGCTGGCGCATGCGCGTGGTTGCCGTTTCCGCGCCGGCCCCCGGGCAACATGGCGGAGCCCGACAGGGGCCCGGCGTGGAGGAACATAGGCCCCCCCTCGAATGCGCACGCCCGCCGATCAATAGCCCCAGATCGCGGGCCTGGCCACGTGGAGGCCTCCCCTGGAGTCGCAGCCCCCCGCCCCCCCCCCCACCAGGGCGGCTCCCGCAGCCAGAACGACGAGGTCCCACCGGGTGGGACTATATGTAAACTACGTTGGCGGGAATCGGCGGAACTCGGCGGGTACTTGGCCTGTCGAGTGCGAAAAATCACTGCGGGGGGGGGGGGGGGCGCTTTCAACGGCCCCCGACCGGTGACGCGGCGACCACGCGGGCACGTTTGGCGCCAACTCTCCGGTTGCCGGAGAATAGGCAGTCCGGCGTCGGAGCGACATGGCGAGATACCCCCCCCCCCCCCCCCCCCCGCCGGGCGATTCTCCGACCCGGCGCAGGCTCAGAGAATCCTGGCCCCCTGGTCTTTTATGACCAAAAAAATCCGCGTGAAACCCTCACCGATTGTGGACCGTGAGGGGCTAGCACCAGTGCTGGGCGAAACTCCTGGCTCCCGCACCGGAAATGGCCGGAGAATGGCCAGGTCCCTGGCCACGTATGCGTACGGCTGACGACCTGGAGTGGTCGCACCGTACATCGTGGCGCGGCCATGCACGGACCCGACCCACCACCTGTAACTCACAGTCCACCCCCCATCAGTTCACCCAGCCCCCGGACAAGCCCACCCGGCTATCGGCACGGATCCCTGCTGAATGTGGCGGCGCTGGGCACATTCCGTCTCCGCCACATGGAATTTCTGCACGGCTGAGTCCACACGTGTCCCGTGTTGTGGGTCCGGGTTTACAGAACCCCAAAGTGTTTCGTGGAGTTCAACCGACCCACAACCTTTAATAGATTGTGGTGTGGGAAGCACATGGCGTACTCTCCAGGTGTGGTACAGCACAAATGGATAAGTGGTTTTTTAAACAAAACAATGTTTATTCTATGAACTCAAGTTAACCTTTTAAAAACAAACATTGAATATCTTAACACCCAATACTTCAAAGATAACCCCAAAAGACTACAACACTAAATAATCCTTCAAATTGTTCCTTTCAACATCTAAAAGACTTCAAACCTCCAAAAACAGACATGAGGTTACATTCAATATATTTATAGTCTTTGGATTGCAGACATCAACAGACCAGCTCTGTGTTTCTTCCTGCAGCTCACAGCAAAACACACAGACACTCCCAGCTGCCTTCTCAAACTGAAACTCAAAAAAGCAGAAGTGAGCTCAGCTCCCCCCACCTTCTGACATCACTTCAGTAATATGATCAGCTCCATTTCTTAATTTCTTCAGGTACATTGCTTAAACATCCATTTCTTAAAGGTACTCTCACATGACACCCGCGCCATCGGGAACTCAGCTCATTGGGGGAGGAGCATCGTGGGAGGGCTAGTTGATGACGCGCCAATGCCGTTGCAGAGCGCACGGCGCATGATGCGATGATGCTATTTCGCAGGGGGCGGAGCATGGCTGACTGGCACCGGCCCCGATTTCGGTGTTGGAGTTGATTCTCCGCCCGATCGCCGATTACGATATCGGCGCGGGCAATGGAGAATCACGTCTAAAGTCTTCCAAATGAAGAATCTTGCCCTCAGTACTTGTTTAAAGCCTTTGCCAGGGGGTGTCAGTGCCAGGCTGAAAGGGGCACTGCCAGGGGGCCAGTCTGGCAGTGCCGGGGTGCCCATGTGCCAGGTTGGCACTGCCAGAGACCACGTCCGGGAGGTCTTCTCAGGTGGAGGGATGGGGGTGAGGGGATATTCCTGGGGACCATGTGGTTGTGGGGGGAGGGGATGGTTCATAAATGTGGATAGGGGCTGAAAGCCGTGGGGGGGGGGGGAGGAAATAGGGACAGCCAGACAAAATGGCTCCTCTATCTGCAAGGAGCCTTTTCTGCTGGGCTCACCAGCAGGAAAATACTCAACTGCGGGCTTGGTGGAGAGAAACTCCCCGAGGTTAAAAAAAGAGGCAAAGTGCGGTTGAATAGCAGGTGCCTGGATTCTCCGTTTCTGAAGCTAAGTGCCGGCACCAACAGAGAATCCCTGGTGTTCCACGATGATAAAATCGGTGTGGATCCCTCACCAATTCCGGTACTGGTAAGGGACTAGCACTGGAGCCGCGTGGAACACCTGTGGATCGCGCGGAGAATCGCCGGGTCCCGGGCCGCGCATGTGCAGGGCTGACAAGCTGTAGCCGCGCACACCTTCACCCCCACCGGTCTCGCCCAGAAACATGATGCCGGCCGTGCTGGACTGCATACCCACCCACCCCAACCCAACAGCCCACCCCTTGACCACCCCCCACCACTCACACCAGCCCTAACAGAAGTCCCCCGGGCAGCGGCACGGATCTCGGCTGAGTGTGGTGGTGCTGGACACTGTCCACAGCCGGCATGCCATGCTCACGACCGCCCGGACAACACGTGGCCCGCGCTGTCGAGAACTCGGCCCATCGGAGGTGGAGCATCATGGGTGGGCCGGCTAATGGCACGCCAATGGCGTTGCGGCTGCGCGTGGCGTGCTTCCCGTTGATGCCGATTTGGGGGGGCAGAGCATCGCGAACTGGCGTCAAACTGGCACCTGCCCTGATTCCGGCGTTGGAAGCCATTCTCCACCGATCGCCGTTCCCGATTTTGGCGTAAGGCTACGGAGAATCCAGCCCTGGGTGTTTCTCGGTGCAGGAGCCACCAAGAAGCACCCCACTAAATGCGCCCAAAGCTGGGCATAGATTTTTTTCTGTTGAATTGCGCCCTAGGATTGCCTGGTATTGGCTATCATGCCAATGTTGGGCGAGTTACACCAAGTCTGCAGTCTACCCAGTCGTACGGCTTCCTACTTGAGTTCGCTTTGTAATACTGCTTCCATCTGTAACCTCGGGGTTGGTCCAAGAGTTCTTTTTGGAATGTTTCCATGGAGGTAAATGCTCGTGCCCGATTATTCTGTTGGCTAGTTCTGTTGCTGTGAAGTTGCAATCACGCTCTTTGTCTCTGCCTTTACTTAGGAATTTATATTGGTCCCTGTCCGTTGTTGCCCAAAAGATATGAACGGGATTCTTTGGTCCGCCAGCCGCGTTTTCCGGGATGGCACGCTCTCACTGGCAGCAGGATTCGCCGTTCCCCTTGTGGCCACCCCATGCCATCGGGAAACCCACGGTGCACAGCTGGCAGTCTGGAGGATCCCACTGACACAGAATTCCAGACAGTTTATTCTAAAATTGAGCTTCACTTGTAATTGATGTTTGAGTGTTCGCCATATTTTCCTGGAGTTTTAAGGTTATTGTCTGACAAGCCTAAAATATTCAGTCTGTGGTGCCCTTTGTTGCTGATAGCAGCTTATATTTTTATGGCTGGTTTATCTGGTTTGGGAATATCAAGGCCTAGAAAAGAGCTATTTGCATTGGCTGAATTGGGTGTACTCAGAAAGGAGCCCCATTGCCTTCCCGTTGAATGTTGGAATGATTGTGGCTATTGCAGGATTATTAGGACTATATGGAACAGGCTTTTCACAGCCCTTCATCAATTTGTTTGGCTCTCTGCAGCACCTTAATTGGCCACAGTGCTAGCTGGTCATAGCTTGTTGGTTGACTGCAATGTGGAAGTGTCCAGCTGTTTCTGTCTTCGCTGGCTGACTTGAGGCTCTGCCCACAATGCTGTGATTTTGGTGCAAAAAGTAGGTTTAGCAGTGAAAAGAAGGATATTTTTTACAGCATTCTTCTAACGCCTCGGGTGTCTTGAGAGCGATCCTGAAAGGACTCTTCTTTCCGAGCAAACTCTCCAGTGTTTAGTCACCTCCTCTGCACCCAACAAACTGATCTCCGAAAGAGATGGGGCGGGATTTTCCGTTGCCGACGCCGAAATTGGGGAAGGCGATTGGGTGGAGAATCAGTTTTGACAGCAAAATCGTGGTGGGCGCTGGTTTCACTCCAAATCACAATTCTCCGGCGCCTCGACAGCAGCGTCAAAGCATTCCACTCCACACATACAGTAAACGCCATTGGCATATTATTAGCGGGCCTGACCCGGTATTCTCCGGGGCCTCCACAACACTCCGCCTCCATCGGGACGAATTCCCGATGGCGAGGTTCACTTGTGCTTTTTAAAATTGTGAAACAGGCGCCATGGCTGATGGGGGAGAAAGAGGAGGTAGGACACGGAGAGGCGCGACTGTCCGCTGCCAATCCCGAAACTTCCGGGCTGGCTAAGGGCAGGGGGGGTGGGGGTGACGGGGGAAAGGGCCATGGAGCCGGGGTGATCCCCCAAAGGGCTGGGGCAGTGTCCAGACACAGACCGCCACTTCTGCGGCCTGCAAGGCAGCCATCTTGCTGCGCATGCCACTGCCCACCCACTCTAGCCCCTGGTTCTGGAGAGTGACACTCCACCACCCTGCATGCCACCAGGATGCCTGGGCAGTGGGTTTCACCACTATCGGCGAGATGCCCGGGACAAAGATGTGATTGACGTGATGAATGTCGTCCTAGAGGCACCTGCAGATGATAGGCCACTCTACACAAGTAGAAAGGTGTTCTATTTGATGAACGTGCAGCTGATATGTGACTATCAGATGCGCATCATGCACGTCTGCACCGATCCCCAGGCGGTGTGCATGACGCCTTTATCCTGGCACCCCGACAGTCCCTGGCCTCTTCCAGGCTCAGCCCCGGCTGAGGGGTTGGACCTTGGCGACAGGGGTTATCTGCTGTGGTTGTGGCTGATAATACCTATCCGGAGGCCACAGACCAATGCAGAGACTTGCTACAATGACACCTATCCGGAGGCCACAGACCAATGCAGAGACTTGCTACAATGACATCTATCCGGAGGCCACAGACCAATGCAGAGACTTGCTACAATGACATCTATCCGGAGGCCACAGACCAATGCAGAGACTTGCTACAATGACATCTATCTGGAGGCCACAGACCAATGCAGAGACTTGCTACAATGACATCTATCCGGAGGCCACAGACCAATGCAGAGACTTGCTACAATGACATCTATCTGGAGGCCACAGACCAATGCAGAGACTTGCTACAATGACATCTATCTGGAGGCCACAGACCAATGCAGAGACTTGCTACAAAGACGCCCATGCATGACTGGGGCTTGATCGAGCGGTGCTTTGTCCTGAAGATGCGATTTAGGTGCCTGGAGGTGCCCTCCAGTATGACAATGGGAGGGTCGCCCGCAACGCGGCAGCCAGCGGTGTCCGTCACAACATCACGCAGCAGAGGGGCAACGTGCTGGAGGGGGAGGATGAATGCCAGTCCTCGTTCGATGAGGAGGATGCGGGGACGGCAAGGATGGACAGGACATGGGGTCCAGGGAAGACACACGACGTGTGCGCCAGGGCCAACGCGCACTGGACGCTCTGACCGCCTCCTGGTTCACCGACTGGGGGCACTCGTGTCCTCTCGGTTTTCGGGGACGTCGCACGGCGGCTGCGGACTGTGTCCAGCTGCGCCACAGTCGGGGGGGGGGAGCCGTTCCGTTGGCGAGGGTGGGGGCTTCGGCGGGGCTGGGGGGGGACTGTTGAGGGGTGGTCAGGTTGCGGCGAGGAGGGTTATCGGGGTGCAGTATCTGGCAGGTCTTGTCCGCGCGTGGCTGGTGCCATGTTGTACGGCGTGGCCGCCACAGGCTGCCACCGTGTGCATGCGCGGACACGGGCCCGTCATTCTCCGTCCTTATCTGCAGGTAAAGCTGGGCTTTACATGGCGCAGCTGCTACCCCCCCACTGGACGGACCATCAGTGCGGGGACGGCACTGGCGTTTTGGTCGTAAGACTAGACCCTTCCTCCGGACATAGCCGCAAAATCGGAGCATCCAGCCCTTAGTCTCAGGAACGGAGAATCCGGCCCATGGTCTCCAGTCTGTGAAGGTCTTCTCAAAGCTCGACCCCTCCTTCCCACGCCAGTATCAGCGATTTGATGGCTTTTCTTGCACAAACTGTGTAGCAGATAGATTTAGATGACTCAAACTCTCCCATATTTGAACAATCTTACCCGGACCCGACTCTTGCTAGCTGGAGTGAGGTTTGGTGTCCTGGAATGAAGATCCGACTGTGTGTAGGATCCCTACAGGACTTCAGAGTGACTTACACATTGTGAGTACTTGACAATTGTTTTCCTTCCGCACCAGTTCTTCTGCTGGATCTGAAAGGGTTTAGTCTTCTGTATTTCTCTGCCAAATCTTCAAAAGTCACTGACAACAGTGCTGTTAACATGTTTCATTCTTCTATTTGGCGCAAATGTACCAATTAAATGACAAGCATGAGTAAAGCGATAATGTGGGTATTTATTTGAAGATAAGATTATATGCATAACAATGTTAATTGGGAGGCTATGTAAGTATGCATGACCTTTACGGCTGCTGCTCTGTTATGTGTACGCAGTCGTGGGGTTGCATGTCATACCCTGTCTTGAGTAGGTACTGCTTGAGAGCAGATTTAGGTACATTTCCTTAAAGGTAGATGTGCATCAGATCACAACAATGACTTTTGGTCTTAGTTTCCTTCGTGTTGACAGTGCTTCTAGGTCAATAATTACCAGGTTATATAGACCAGTGTTTCTTATTATTCAATAAAATTGCAATCGATCTCTTTACAACTGATCCAACTCTTACAATCCTTTCTAAAACATTTTAAAAACTAATGACAGGTTCCACAGTCATTTTAAAGAGAGAGGGGGCGTGATTCTCCGACCCCGCGCCAGGTCGGAGAATCGGCGGGGGGCCACGCAAATCGTGCCAAGCCGCCCCAACGCCGGGATGTGATTCTCCGCAGAACGATACGGCGCGCACAAGGGATACACCGCGCATGCGCGGAAATCGTGCCGGTGGGACTGCGCATGTGCGGGTTCGCGCCGGACCCACTGCGCATGCGCACATCCCCGCCGCCCATTCCACGGCCGGATCAGTAGCTGGAGCGGCATGAACCGCTCCAGCGCCGTGCTGGCCCCCTGTAGGGGCCAGATTTGCTGCTCCTGGGGCCGTGTTGCCGCCATCGAGAAACACGACGGCGTTTCCGACGGCGTTTCCAACACTTAGCCTCAGGGTCAGAGAATCCTGCCCCAGAAAGTTTCTTTACTGTATTGCTGGTCACAGATTGTCACAATGAGAATTAATCTTTCACATGGTTTATATACAGCTACATTGGGGTGCCCTGGGCAGGATGATGTGGTCAGGCTGGCAAGGCACATAGACCAGGAACAGAAACTTTCATATTGGCTGGAATCGATACTGACCATTTGAAAGAACGCTCAAGTCAACACAAACTTGTTATCGCTATATGGACTTTGTAATTACCCACCCACGTTTACACAAAAGAACAAGACCATTCTATGAATATGTAACAAATTTCCAGACACAGGTGATCCAACTTTGCAGCAGAACGAAAGTCAGACAAAAGAAGCCATCAGACTCTATAATGAGCTGATGGCTGGTACAATGAGGGTGTTTCAGAGGACAATGGGTCTTGATTGAATTACCCTGGATGAACTGGAGTATCCAGTTTTTCCCATTAACGAGTTGGGGCTGGATGGAACAATGGCCAGTTGCGGGCGTATACTTACGACTCAATGCTAACAGACCAGTATTAAGGAAGGAACATCAGGACAGATCTTCAGCGATAACCTCGGAGTCCCCCATTGCAAGAAGAAGGGACCCTGGGTTTCGAGGCCCAGAGAAGATATCCACATTGAGTGAACGTAGCCTGGCCAGCCTCCTTCACTATTTGTGGGTAAAACCGAGAGTTTAACTGTGAGTCTGAGTCATACTTTATTGAGTGAGAGAATTGTGAATAAAGTTGAGGTAAACCGTGAACCTGTTTTGTCCTTTGTTCATCTCGCAAATAAGGGCACCTGGGTAAATCTTCTGATTAATGCACTGGTCGAAGTGTCTGAGGTTTCACATATACAACAATGGGGCTGGTTTAGCACACTGGGCTAAATCGCTGGCTTTTAAAGCAGACCAAGGCAGGCCAGCAGCACGGTTCGATTCCCGTACCAGCTTCCCCGAACAGGCACCAGAATGTGGCGACTAGGGGCTTTTCACAGTAACTTCATTGAAGCCTACTCGTGACACTAAGCGATTTTCATTTCATTTCATGGCATCTCATTTCCAACTGCATCACCAACTTCACACAGTGCTCAATATCACTCGTTAAAAAGCTCCAGAAATCAGGGCTGATTAATAATATATAAATGCTCAATCCTACTTCATGCCTCTGCCACTTTTGCCAGCCTCACACCTGCATCTCCAGTTAATAAACTATGATGGGCACGTCAGCCAAACACGTAACGTACTCACTGAAATCAGTTGGGATTCTCTTTTCCCACTGGTGGGTTTCCTGGCAGCATTGGGTGGCTTCAATGCAAAATGTCACTGACAAGCGGTAGGAAGAGAGAATCTCACCACGAGTGAAAGGCACACTGCCGATAAACACACAGTTGGGGAATCAAGCCCAGGATGTCCTTTCTCACCCTCAGTGCATCTACCAGCTTCTGATTAACTAAAGGCATCGGGGGAATAAACTCCAATCCTCAAGCAGCATTGCATCTTTTCAATGGGCCTTTAAATATTTGAGGCGAGATTATTTCATGCTGTTTTGAAAACCCCCCACTCATGCACAGTGGCATTGTGAAATATAGCAGGAAAACTATAATGAGGCAAATTGGACATATCAATGCACTCTGTCTCCCCCAACTCCGCTCCATTCCTATTGTTATGGGCCAGGGTTTAGAGAATCCCAAAGTGTATCATGGAGTTCACCTGACCCACAACTTTTAATAGATTGTGGTATGGGGAGCACACGGCCCACTCTACAGGTGTGGTACAGCAGAAATGGAAAAGTGGTTTTCTAAGCAAAACAATGTTTATTCTATGAACTCAAGTTCACCTTTTTAAAACATACAGTGAACATCTTAGCGTCCATTAATTCAAATACAACCCCCAAAGAATACAACATTAAGTAATCCTTAAACTGTCCTTTTAACATCCATAAGACTTAAAAAATAATTTTTAACAGAAGCACATCAGGTTAAAGTCACTACTGAGAGCAGTTATTAGTTTTAAATCACCAAAGGATCGATTTACAGTCTTTAGGTTACTGAGAGAGGGACTCATACACCTTCTGGCTGTGACTGCAGCTATCCAGCTCTGAAAACAAAACTAAAATACACCCTGAAGCACAGCCTAAAACAAAAGTGAAAAGCTGACAGACAGCCCAGCTCCACCCACTCTCTGACATCACTGCAGTAATAAACACCCACTTCTTAAAGGTACTCTCACATTACACTATTTTCATGTTAATATCGAGCATCTGTTTCTTAAATCAGACCTCTGGGCCGGGGTTCTTCCAAAGGGTGGCTAAGTATTGACGCCGGCGTCAACAGGCCTCTTGGCCCAGCGATTCTGTGGCAGGGGGCCAGCATGGCACTGGAGTGCTCCACGCAGCTTCAGCTGCCGTATGCGGCCCTGCACTGCCGGATTCCGTGCCGGCCCCGCACAACATGGGGGAGCCACACAGCGGGCCAGCGTGGAAGAAGGTAGGCCACTCCCAGATCGCGCGCGCCCGCCGATCGGTGGCCCCTGATCGCGGGCCTGGCCGTCGTGGAGGCCCCCCCTGGACACCAATCCCCTTGCCCCCCACCAGGACGGCCACCGCAGCCGTGACACCAAGCTCCCATTGGGTGGAACCATACGTGATCCACGCCAGCGGGAACTCGGCCGGTCGACCGCGGAGAATCGCCGCGGGGGCCTCTTTCAACGGCCCCCGGCCGGCGCTGCGTCGACCGCACACGCGCGACTGGTGCCGATTCTCCGGTTGCCGGAAGTTCGCGTCCAGTCTCCACCCCCGCGCCGAGCACGATTTTGACGCGGAGGCTCGGAGAATCCCGGCATTGCACTTTAGGAAAGAAAAAGCCGTACCAACATGAAGGAAATTAAGACAAAAAAACCATTGTTGTGATATGATATACTACGTTTTTGAGGATCGAGAAACATTTTAATTGGTTAAATAATTCAAGGTACACATGTGTGGCTGAGTTTCTTCTCATTTATTATCACCTCTCCATTTTTATTCATCTTATTATTTTTACACTGTCATATTTTATATTTGAAGCTATCACATTTCAACTGTCTGTTGTAAAACTTTGCCAATTTATAAGTTGGTTTAGTAGGCTCTGGCTATTGAATTGCTGGCCATGTTATTAGAATTGCAAATGCATTGTGCAAAGTATTGTACACACAAAGACGTTGGTGGTGACACTTATTTTTAATTTCTTTTGTTTGCAGTGTGGCATTTCACCATGGATAAACAGTGTATCATACCTACAGAAACCATCTTGACCTAAACAGCAGCAAAACTCTCAACCGGAGCAAAAGTATAAAACATTAGTGCAAAGTTCTTGGGAAGAAACAATAAGATTCAGTAAGATTCAGTAAGAAGCAGAACTGCTATACATACTGTTAAAACATATTCCTTTATTTTCCTTCCAGACTCCCTTCTACTGATATATGTATATGTGGACAAGTGTACAATGGAATTTTTAATATATCACATCCATCCCCTTATTAAATGAGAGACATGCCGAATTTCAATGGTTTGTTTTCAAAAGTGCGAACAATAAACTTAAAAGTCTCTTTTTCAATTGTAGAATACTTCTGTTGAGAATTTAATTCCTTGAGAAATACCCCACAGGCTTCTCAATTCCACTTCATTTTCATACAACGACACAGCCCCCACCCCCCACACACCAACATTCAACTTCACCATTAACACTATTACAACTTTTCTATTCATTTAACAAAGCACTAAGTCATATACGAGATGAAAGATTTGTTCACCAATGTAAAATAGTTCACTTCGTAACATAACCACTTAAGTATCGTGAACATTCCTGAGTAGAGGAAGAAGTCTTACAACACCAGGTTAAAGTCCAACAGGTTTGTTTCAAACACTAGCTTTCGGAGCACTGCTCCTTCCTTGGGTGAGCAGTGCTCCGAAAGCTAGTGTTTGAAACAAACCTGATGCACTTTAACCTGGTGTTGTAAGACTTCTTACTGTGCTCACCCCAGTCCAACGCCGGCATCTCCACATCATTCCTGAGTAGGATATTGTCTAACATCAGGCGTGGTCTCATTTAACTCACATTCTTCATCTCGGATAAGAATGTCAGAATCAGACGTCTGCGCCTGACTGGTGTTTTCAGTGTTTTAAAGAATGGCACATCCATGTAATGATTTGCGAAGTATTTTTAGCAGTGATCGTTGATCCTTTTGTGTTGGTCACAACAAATGGCTGGATATCATTTGGGTTTGTTTGCTTTCCAACATGACCATCAGGTTTCAGAAGCACTTTATCTCCTGGTTTTAGTGGTGTAGCTCTGAATTTCAGCCTTCAGTCTGCATTTACTTTCATTCAATCCTTCTATTCATCTTCTTTTGTTGCCACTTTGATGTCAGCGTGACTTTGGCAATGCATTTAAGCTTAAGATGTTGCTCGGCAACCAAGTTTTTCATGACTAGTGGACAGTACAATTGGGACATGAATGTTACATTAAAATAACACATGTTCAATAATGCAATAAACAAAATAGCTTAAGAACACAACAGAATGTCAACCAAACTCCACAAACAGTGTTCACCATTGCAGTATATATTCTTTTTATGCACTGTGTGTCATTTATTAGGTGGACAAAGGACAGACATACATTATCTGGAGAATGGATCAACACGACCTGTCAATGCCTTTTTTTTGCAGTCAGCTGAACAAACACAATTGAAAATTGTATTTATTCTTTCTTAACAAACAAAAGCTATTCACCAGTTGAAATATTTGCATTTAATTTCAAGTTGCTGAGCAGTCAAAAAGGGACATTTTTTTTGTTTGTTTGGGATCTGTTACTCTTTATTTGGCAGACCTCCCCTGGGGCAGGATTTTCCATTGTCCAACGCCAATATTGTAATGGGCGGTCGGGCGGAGAATTGACTCCAACGCCCGAATCGGGGCCGGCGATGGCTTGACTCTGGCTAGCCATGCTCCGCCCCCTCGGAAATGGGGGCGGAGCAGTCACGTCGGCGGCGTGCGCCGTTGCAATGCCATTGGCGCGTCATCCAGAGGCAATATTTAATTTTGCCAGATCAGGCACACTGCCCCCTGCTCTGATGAATGATTTGGCACAATGATGTCAGGTCAGCAACATGACGTCATCATGCCATTCTGTGATAATACAGAAGGCACTGAAATTGGAAGCCCTCGAACCATGGGCTGGATGCTCTCTTGGCGGGAATCTCTGCTTCACCGGTGTTGGGATTCCCACAATGGAAAATTCCAGTGGTCGGCTGCCAGGAAGGAGGATCCCGCCGCAGGCGGGGGCACGCCGCACCAAAAACAGGGTGCGGCGGGACGGACAATCCCGCCCATGTCATATTTTTAGAAATGAATTAATGGTCAATTCAGCTTGTTCACAAGCCCATCGACTCTAATTTTATGTGGCCCACTCCATTTTTAGCTAGGCACGAGGAGAAATTGCTGGGAGTGATTCAAACCAGGTATGATGAGGCGGTCCAGGAGAAAACGACTGCGAATGAAGGTGGCAGTGTTTGCTCGTATTTTCAATGCACAGATTAATTTTTTGGAGCTGGCCATTGGGACAGATTGAGAGGGAAGGGCCTTTCTGATGCTTGAGGACGTGTATAGCCACTTCCAGTGGCTAAGATGTGATCCGTTAAACTGGGTGATATGCAGAATGGATTAACCTCTTAATTCTCTAAGAGTGACTTCAAGCACTATGAACAAATGTCATGTCCTCTCTCATAACTGTCCTACTCCTGCTTAGCAAAAATTTCAAAAGCATAGAATTACATAGGGTACATTGCACAGAACCATCCATTCAGCTCAACCAGTCCATACCGTCAAGTTTTTTTCATCCTCCAAATTGAATTCATAACACTCCAGTTTCTCCCCCAACCCTTCCAGTGAGGTGAAAAGTCGAAGGAGGTAGAGGAGGGCAGCTGTCCAAGCAGGTGAGGAACCTGCTGCTGCACAGGGGCCTGCAGAGGAGAGGCAGCAACAGCAGGCAGGCAGGTGGAGATAGGAGAAGACAGTATCCTGCCCACAGAGTGTATATGCAAAGGATAATCTGCAGCAGAAATCAGAGCATCAGTGTCTTTGAAGACTGCGCCACTTCAGGGAGACAATGACATCCCTCTGTGGCATGCTGGGAGATTAGTTCCAATTGCATTGATCGCTTTGAAGCAATGAATTTATTCGTTTCAGGGGCATTAGCATCAGTGGCATCTCATAACTAGCAACTCACAATGCATCAAGATATTGACAGGTGCAATGTTCAGGCGAATCAAACAGTTCATTTTATTCAGCGTAAATAATGCTAGTCAGGCCGAAAGACCCAGAGGCTTTGTAATCATAGCTTTATTCCGAAAGTGCAAGGGGTCATCGATTGCAGGCATGTGGCCATCAAAGCTCTATTGAGACTGCCAGAGGTCTTTTGTCAACAGAAAATATTTTCTTTCACTCATGGTTCAGCTGCTCTGTGATCATCGCCAGTGACCACACCATGCAGGTGTGCATGTGCCTGCTACCCTGGGAATAGCCTTCATTTCGATATACTTTGGCACTGAGACATGGTTACAAGGAGATCAAGTCTGGGATTTGAATATCCAAGGAAAAGGAGGTGATGAGGCTTTGTTAATAAAGGAAGAGATCAGTGCTGCCTGTTTCGGCACATGCTACATGGCGCCGGCCGCTCGCGGACCCGGCCTGTGGAATAGTGCCCCCTCTTTGGCCGGCACGCGTGTCCCGGACCACCCCTCAACAGTGCCTCCAGCCCCTGGCAAAGTCCCCCATGCCCGTGATCGGCCCTCCCCAAAGTGTGGTGATGCTGGACTGAGTCCGCAGCCGCCATGCCGAGTTCCCGACGGATGAGACCATGAGGGACCCAAGGGGTCGGGAAGCCGGCCGGTCGGGGGCGGAGCATCGAGGGGCGGGTCTAAGGCCTCAGGTCTCGGGCCTCAGAGTCTGCCGCCTTGGAGGGGGCGGAGCATCACAAAAGCCCCGATTTGGTTGGAAACTTTGATTCTATGGCCAATCGCCGCTCGCGGTTTTGGCATTGGCAACCGGAAAATTCCGCCCAGAGACTCAGTTAAGGAGGACTTTGGAGTGTTCCTTCCAGCAGGCTTGACTGCCTCTCGGTTCTTGATGAGCATCTACTCATTCTCGCCCATCTGTGGGGTGGGCCTTGGGTTCTTGGGCCATTGATGGCCTTCACTGCACTAAAGAAATCTCACATGTCACAGTTATTGGCTAACGAATGTCTAAGTGTGGGTGAGAGGAGCTGATTACAGTGTGTGGGGGAGAGGGGCTGATTACAGTGTGTGGGGGAGAGGGGTTGATTACAGTGTGTGTGGGGGAGAGGGGCTGATTACAGTGTGTGTGGGGGAGAGGGGTTGATTACAGTGTGTGGGGGAGAGGGGGTGATTACAGTGTGTGGGGGAGAGGGGCTGATTACAGTGTGTGGGGGAGAGGGGCTGATTACAGTGTGTGGGGGGAGAGGGGCTGATTACAGTGCGTGGGGGAGAGGTGTTGCTTACAGTGTATCAGGGAGAGGGGCATATTACAGTGTGTGGAGGAGACGGCTTGATTACACTGTGTGGGGGAGAAGGGTTGAATACAGTGTGTGGGGGAGAGGTGTTGATTACGGTGTGTGGGGGAGAGGGGCTGATTACAGTGTGTGGGGGAGAGGGGCTGATTACAGTGTGAGGGGGAGAGGGGTTGATTACAGTGTGTGGGGGAGAGGGGCTGATTACAGTGTGTGGGGAGAGGGGTTGATTACAGTGTGTGGGGAGAGGGGCTGATTACAGTGTGAGGGGGAGAGGGGTTGATTGCAGTATGTGGGGGAGAGGGGTTGATTACAGTGTGTGGGGGAGAGGGGCTGATTACAGTGTGTGGGGGAGAGGGGTTGATTACAGTGTGTGGGGAGAGGGGCTGATTACAGTGTGAGGGGGAGAGGGGTTGATTGCAGTATGTGGGGGGGAGAGGGGCTGATTACAGTGTGTGCGGGAGAGGGGCTGATTACAGTGTGTGGGGGAGAGGGGCTGATTACAGTGTGTGGGGGGGAGAGGGGTTGATAACAGTGTGTGGGGGAGAGGGGCTGATTACAGTGTGTGGGGGAGAAGAGCTGATTACAGTGTGTGGGGGAGAGGGGCTGATTACAGTGTGTGGGGAGAGGGGTTGATTACAGTGTGTGGGGGAGAGGGGCTGATTACAGTGTGTGGGGGAGAGGGGTTGATTACTGTGTGTGTGGGGGAGAGAGGGGTTGATTACAGTGTGTGAGGGGGAGAGGGGTTGATTCCAGTGTGTGGGGGAGAGGGGCTGATTACAGTGTGTGGGGGGAGAGGGGTTGATTCCAGTGTGTGGGGGAGAGGGGCTGATTACAGTGTGTGGGGGGAGAGGGGCTGATTACAGTGTGTGGGGGAGAGGGGCTGATTACAGTGTGTGGGGGAGAGGGGTTGATTACAGTGTGTGGGGGAGAGGGGCTGATTACAGTGTGTGGGGGAGAGGGGCTGATTACAGTGTGTGGGGGAGAGGGGTTGATTCCAGTGTGTGGGGGAGAGGGGCTGATTACAGTGTGTGGGGGAGAGGGGTTGATTACAGTGTGTGGGGAGAGGGGCTGATTACAGTGTGAGGGGGAGAGGGGTTGATTGCAGTATGTGGGGGGGAGAGGGGCTGATTACAGTGTGTGCGGGAGAGGGGCTGATTACAGTGTGTGGGGGAGAGGGGCTGATTACAGTGTGTGGGGGGGAGAGGGGTTGATAACAGTGTGTGGGGGAGAGGGGCTGATTACAGTGTGTGGGGGAGAAGAGCTGATTACAGTGTGTGGGGGAGAGGGGCTGATTACAGTGTGTGGGGAGAGGGGTTGATTACAGTGTGTGGGGGAGAGGGGCTGATTACAGTGTGTGGGGGAGAGGGGTTGATTACTGTGTGTGTGGGGGAGAGAGGGGTTGATTACAGTGTGTGAGGGGGAGAGGGGTTGATTCCAGTGTGTGGGGGAGAGGGGCTGATTACAGTGTGTGGGGGGAGAGGGGTTGATTCCAGTGTGTGTGGGAGAGGGGCTGATTACAGTGTGTGGGGGGAGAGGGGCTGATTACAGTGTGTGGGGGAGAGGGGCTGATTACAGTGTGTGGGGGAGAGGGGTTGATTACAGTGTGTGGGGGAGAGGGGCTGATTACAGTGTGTGGGGGAGAGGGGCTGATTACAGTGTGTGGGGGAGAGGGGTTGATTCCAGTGTGTGGGGGAGAGGGGCTGATTACAGTGTGTGGGGGAGAGGGGTTGCTTACAGTTGTGGTAAACCACTGTATTGTATTATACCTGCTGTATGTAACATGCCCAGGCTTGCCCCTGCTGGCTCTGCCTGTGGCTCCTCCCCTCGGGCTCAGGTATAAAGGTGGCCAACCTCTGGCCTTGCCTTGAGTCTGGGGCCGGCTGCCAGCAGGTATCTTTAAGCTCATTAAAGCCACAGTTTCACTCTCAACTCATATTCTGTCATTATTGATGGTACATCAATTTAATTAGCTTAAAGTTTTAAGATGGACCAATCACTCAAACCTGGTCGCCTGGAGCTGGACCCCCAAGCAGCCGACGCCACTACCAGGTTCGGACAGTGGCTACGCTGCTTCGAATCCTACATCGAATCCTCCGCCATCGCCATCGCCGAGACCCACAAGCTGCGAATTCTCAACTCTCGGGTGAGCCTGCAAGTATACCTTATTATCAGGGACTCTGCCTCGTACGCGGATGCGATAATGCTGTTGAAAGGACAGTATGTCAGGAAAGTCAATGGGGTGTACGCTAGGCATCTCCTTGCCACGAGGCGACAGCGCCCCGGAGAATCGCAAGCTGAATTTCTGCGCGCATTGCGGGTATTCGGCTAGAACTGCAATTGTAAGGCGGTATCGGTTGTCATGCACACAGAGTTGTTGAACCGGGACGCCTATGTCGCAGGCATAAAGTCAGATTACACCTGCCAGCGCCTACTAGAAAGGGGTACACTCGACCTCCAAGAGACAGTACAGCTTTCGGGCTCGTTAGAAGTGGCCCTCCACAACATGGATGCCTACACCTCCGACCACGCGGCAGCCTCGCGGACGTCGTGGGCGCCGCCATCAACCGACCCGGGGGCGCCGCAAGCCTGTGCCGCGCAGCAACCCGCCAATTCCGGAGCCCCAAAATGCTACTTCTGTGGCCAGGGTAATCACCCCAGACAACGCTGCCTAGCGAGAAGCACGACCTACAACAGGTGCGGAAAGAAGGGCCATTTCGCTAAAGTCTGCCAGGCCTGTCCTGTTTTTAAACCCAGCAGCGCTGCGTGAAGCCCGTGGAGGCCGCTATCTTCACCGCCACTCGCCACGTGCGACCCCTGGGGGCCGCCATCTTCACCGCCACGCGACACGTGCGACCCCTGGGGTCGCCATCTTTGAATCACCCTGCCGTCTCCCGGGACACCTGCTCACCCGATCGGAAGCTGGCCTCCGCTACCCTCGATCAGACCGGTCACCTTCCGCAGCTCGCCTCCATCACCCTCAACCAGTCTCGACCACATCACCTCGCCAACTCCATGATGGCCGTCCGGATCGACGGCCACGAGACGACCTACCTTTTCGACTCCGGGAGCTCAGAGAGTTTCAGTCATCCAGACACGGTACGGCGCTGCTCCCTCCCAATCTTACCCGCGACCCAGAAAATCTCCCTGGCTTCCGAATCGCATACTGTGGAAGTCCATGGGTACTGAGTTGCAACGCTTACAGTACGGGGCGTTGAGTACAAAAACGGCAAACTCTACGTCCTCCCACAACTCTGCGCTGCCGTGCTACTGGGGCTCGATTTCCAGTGCCATCTCAAAAGTGTTACCTTGGAGTTCAATGGACCCCTGCCCCTCCCTCACCATCTGTAGGCTCTCGACCCTTAAGGTTTCCCCACCCCCTCTCTTCGCTAGCCTCACCCCGGACTGTAAGCCCATCGCCACTCGGAGCAGACGATACAGTGCTCGGGACAGGGCCTTTATCAGGTCAGAGGTCCAGCGACTCCTGCGGGAAGGGATCACAGAGGCCAGTACCAGCCCCTGGAGAGCCCAAGTGGTGGTCGTCAAGACTGGGGAGAAGCACCAGTTGGTCATCGACTACAGTCAGACTATCAACTGGTACATGCAGCTTGACGCGTACCCCCTCCCCCGCATATCTGACATGGTCAATCAGATTGCGGAGTACCGAGTCTTCTCCACCATTGATCTGAAGTCCGCGTACCACCAGCTCCCTATCCGCCCGGAGGACCGCCAATACACTGCCTTCGAGGCAGATGGCCACCTCTATCACTTCCTCAGGGTCCCCTTCGGCGTCACCAATGGGGTCTCGGTCTTCCAGCGAGAGATGGACCGAATGGTTGACCAGTACGGGCTGCGGGCCACGTTCCCGTATCTGGATAATGTCACCATCTGCGGCCATGACCAGCAGGACCATGACACTAACCTCCAAAAATTCCTCCACACCGCCAAGCTCCTTAACCTCACGAAAATAAGGAGAAATGCGTTTTCCGCACAACCCGCCTAGCCATCCTTGGCTAGCTTGTGGAAAACGGAGTCCTATGGCCTGACCCCGACCGCATGCACCCCCTTTTGGAACCTCCCCTTCCCCACTGCCTCAAGGCCCTGAAGAGATGCCTGGGATTATTTTCCTACTATGCCCAGTGGGTCCCCAATTATGCGGACAAGGCCCACCACACATTAAATCCACCAGTTTTCACCTGACATCTGAGGTCTGCCTGGCCTTCAACCGCATCAAGGCAGATATTGCCAAAGCCGCGATGCACGCTGTGGACGAGTCCATCCCGTTCCAGGTGGAGAGCGATGCGTCTGACTTTGCTCTGGCCGCTACCCTCAACCAGACGGGCAGGCCCGTGGCTTTCTTCTCCCGTACCCTCCAGGGCTCCGAAATTCGACTCTCCTCTGTCGAAAAGGAAGCCCAAGCCATTGTGGAATCTGTGCAACATTGGAGGCATTACCTGGCCGGCAGGCGATTCACTCTCCTCACTGACCAACGGTCGGTTGCCTTCATGTTCAATAACATACAGCGGGGCAAGATCAAAAATGACAAGATCCTAAGGTGGAGGATCGACCTTATAATCTCAGTCCCTGTGTGTGGGGGAGAGGGGTTGATGACAGTGTGTGGGGGAAAGGGGTTGATTACTGTGTGAGGGGGAGAGGGGTTGAATACAGTGTGTGGGGGAGAGGGGCTGATTACAGTGTGTGGGGGAGAGGGGCTGAATACAGTGTGTGGGGGAAAGGGGTTGATTACTGTGTGAGGGGGAGAGGGGTTGAATACAGTGTGTGGGGGAGAGGGGCTGATTATAGTGTGTGGGGGAGAGGGGCTGATTATAGTGTGTGGGGAGAGGGGCTGATTATAGTGTGTGGGGAGAGGGGCTGATTATAGTGTGTGGGGGAGAGGGGCTGATTACTGTGTGTGAGGAGAGGGGTTGATTACAGTGTGTGGGGAGAGGGGTTGATTACAGTGTGTGGGGAGAGGGGTTGATTACAGTGTGAGGGGGAGAGGGGTTGATTACAGTGTGGGGGAGAGGGGTTGATTACAGTGTGTGAGGAGAGGGGTTGATTACAGTGTGTGGGGAGAGGGGTTGATTACAGTGTGGGGGAGAGGGGTTGATTACAGTGTGTGGGGGAGAGGGGTTGATTACAGTGTGTGGGGGAGAGAGGCTGATTACAGTGTGTGGGGGAGAGGGGCTGATTACAGTGTGTGGGGGAGAGGGGCTGATTACAGTGTGTGGGGGGAGAGGGGCTGATTACAGTGTGTGGGGGAGAGGGGTTGATTGCAGTGTGTGAGGAGAGGGGCTGATTACAGTGTGTGGGGGAGAGGGGCTGATTACAGTGTGTGGGGGAGAGGGGCTGATTACAGTGTGTGGGGGAGAGGGGTTGATTGCAGTGTGTGAGGAGAGGGGCTGATTACAGTGTGTGGGGGAGAGGGGCTGATTACAGTGTGTGGGGAGAGGGGTTGATTACAGTGTGTGGGGGAGAGGGGCTGATTACAGTGTGTGGGGGAGAGGGGTTGATTGCAGTGTGTGAGGAGAGGGGCTGATTACAGTGTGTGGGGGAGAGGGGCTGATTACAGTGTGGGGGGGAGAGGGGCTGATTACAGTGTGTGGGGGAGAGGGGCTGATTACAGTGTGTGGGGGGAGAGGGGCTGATTACAGTGTGTGGGGGAGAGGGGTTGATTGCAGTGTGGGGGGGAGAGGGGCTGATTACAGTGTGTGGGGGAGAGGGGCTGATTACAGTGTGTGGGGGGAGAGGGGCTGATTACAGTGTGTGGGGGAGAGGGGTTGATTGCAGTGTGTGGGGGAGAGGGGCTGATTACAGTGTGTGGGGGAGAGGGGCTGATTACAGTGTGTGGGGGGAGAGGGGCTGATTACAGTGTGTGGGGGAGAGGGGTTGATTGCAGTGTGTGGGGGAGAGGGGCTGATTACAGTGTGTGGGGGAGAGGGGCTGATTACAGTGTGAGGGGGAGAGGGGTTGATTACAGTGTGTGGGGGAGAGGGGCTGATTACAGTGTGTGGGGGAGAGGGGCTGATTACAGTGTGTGGGGGGAGAGGGGCTGATTACAGTGTGTGGGGGAGAGGGGTTGATTGCAGTGTGTAGGGGAGAGGGGCTGATTACAGTGTGTGGGGGAGAGGGGCTGATTACAGTGTGTGGGGGGAGAGGGGCTGATTACAGTGTGTGGGGGAGAGGGGTTGATTGCAGTGTGTGAGGAGAGGGGCTGATTACAGTGTGTGGGGGAGAGGGGCTGATTACAGTGTGTGGGGGAGAGGGGCTGATTACAGTGTGTGGGGGGAGAGGGGCTGATTACAGTGTGTGGGGGAGAGGGGTTGATTGCAGTGTGTGGGGGAGAGGGGCTGATTACAGTGTGTGGGGGGAGAGGGGCTGATTACAGTGTGTGGGGGAGAGGGGTTGATTGCAGTGTGTGTGGGAGAGGGGCTGATTACAGTGTGTGGGGGGAGAGGGGCTGATTACAGTGTGTGGGGGAGAGGGGTTGATTGCAGTGTGTGAGGAGAGGGGTTGATTAAAATGTGTGGGGGTGAGGGGTTGATTACAGTGTGTGGGGGAGAGGGGTTGATTGCAGTGTGTGAGGAGAGGGGTTGATTAAAATGTGTGGGGGTGAGGGGTTGATTACAGTGTGTGGGGGAGAGGGGTTGATTACAGTGTGTGAGGAGAGGGGTTGATTAAAATGTGTGGGGGTGAGGGGTTGATTACAGTGTGTGGGGGAGAGGGGCTGAATACAGTGTGTGGGGAGAGGGGCTGAATACAATGATGCACGATCAATTACACTCAAGTCAAAGTGATTTCATAACTGAAGGCTTTAATCGACTAGAACTTGTTCCCCAGCAGCTTCGGTACAGAAAGTGAAGGCTGCTGGGATGGCACCGGTTCTTATACTCCGCCTGTCAGGGCGGAGCTACGTATCAACAGCCAATAGTAAACTCCTAGGTTTAACCAATGGTCATCAGCCTCTTAGGTACAGCAATACCTGATAATACCACATTCACCCCCTGTTAAAAAAGAGTCCGGCGGGGGTGGTGGCCAGTGGTAACAGTCGCCTTTAACATGGTATGATCAGCTATGGAGGTACCGTGATACCTCCTTACAGGGCTGTCGAGAATATTTACAAAGTGTTCGTTCACGGTTAAAGTCACAGCGAAGCAATCAGTCGATCGGGTGGCCTGATTGTCCTTCTGGATCGTCTGGGCTTCAGTGGTGATTCTGGTGGGGTCCAGCTGGTTACGACTCCGGGAGCGTGGTTTCTTTGCCTGGAAGCTTTGTCACCCCTAGGCGGCGCTGTTGGGACAAACGGTTGACATGGGGGGTGGCGCCTGTAGGGGGCGTCGGTGGGTGGGCGGGCCTAGGCAGGAGCGGTGGGAGTACTGACCCTCCAGTGAGGTGCTGTGGGGTGGTGGGGTTGGGGGTAATCGTTCGGGTGGGTGTGGGATTCCGCCGGGCACCAGGTCCCGTAGGGAGACCGTATCTCGCCGGCCGTCAGGGAACGCCACGTAGGCATACTAGAGGTTAGCGTGCAGCAGGTGGACCCTCTCGACCAACGGGTCCGACTTGTGCGCCCCCACGTGCTTCCGAAGCAGGATGGGTCTGGGTGTCGCTAGCCAGGTTGGGAGCGAGGTCCCGGAGGAGGACTTCCTGGGGAAAACAAGGAGACGTTCGTGAGGTGTCTGATTGGTAGTTGTACAGAGCAGCGACCGAATGGCGTGGAGGGCCACCGGGAGGACTTCCTGCCAGCGGGAGACTGGGAGATTCCTGGACCGTAGGGCCAGTAGAACAGTCTTCCAGACCATTCCGTTCTCCCTCTCCACCTGTCCGTTTCCCCAGGGGTTGTAACTGGTCATCCTGCTTGAGGCAATGCCCCTGCTGAGCAGGAATTGATGCAGTTCGTTGCTCATAAAGGAGGACCCCCTATCACTGTGTATGTACGCGGGGAAACCGAACAGTGTAAAGATACCCTGGAGGGCCTTAATGACGATGGTTGCGGTCATGTCGGGGCAGGGGATGGCGAATGGTAACTGGGAGTACTCGTCAATCATGTTCAGGAAATACGTGTTGCGGTCGGTGGAGGGGAGGGGGCCTTTGAAATACATGCTGAGGCGTTCAAAGGGACGGGAAGCCTTTATCAGGTGTGCCCTCTCTGTCCGGTAGAAGTGCGGTTTGCACTCCACGCAGATTTAGCAGTCCCTGGTGACTGTTCTGACCTCCTCGATGGAGTAGGGCAGGTTGCGGGTCTTGATGAAGTGGAAGAAACGAGTGACCCCCGGGTGGCAGAGGTCCTCGTGGAGGGCTCGGAGGCGGTCCACTTGTGCAGCGGCACAAGTGCCGCGGGACAGGGCATCAGGAGGCTCGTTTAGCTTCCCCGGGCGGTACAAGATCTCATAGTTGAAGGTGGAGAGTTCTATCCTCCAGCGCAAGATCTTGTTGTTTTTAATCTTGCCCCGCTGTGCATAATCGACCATGAAAGCAACCGACCGTTGATCCGTGAGGAGAGTGAATCTCCTGCCGGCCAGGTAATGCCTCCAATGTCTCACAGCTTCAACTATGGCTTGTGCCTCTTTTTCGACCGAGGAATGGCGAATTTCGGAAGCATGGAGGGTACGGGAGAAGAAGGCCATGGGCCTGCCCGCTTGGTTGAGGGTGGCCGCCAGAGCTACGTCGGACGCATCGCTCTCGACCTGGAAGGGGAGGGACTCGTCGATGGCGCGCATCGTGGCCTTTGCAATGTCTGCTTTGATGCGGCTTGTTATTGAAAATATGGAAAGATGTGTCATTTGAAACATGGAAGTCTGGCAATATCTGGTCTGAGAGAAACATGAGAGGATACAGGGAAAGATCTCACAAAGGGTTAACAGCAGCTGCCAGGAGCAGGATTGTAAAATGCAGATATCCTTGGTCAAGCAGGCTTAGCAAACAAGACAAACAGGATTTTGAATGAAGCCAAAAACAATGGCTCACACCTTCATTGAAAGTAACTATCTTAGTAAGCATCTGGAAAAGAATGGATGAGGTTCAGTTTAATTTGGTGAGAATTCTAGGTGTGAAAATTTGCTAATACCAGGTAAACTAAAGAAAACTGGAGACTATCAGTCTACGAGAAACATAATTCAAAGCCAAAATCAAAGTCAAATTTATGAGCTGAGGACACAATTGGAAAATAAAACTATAGAAATGACAGGAATTAAAAGTAACACTTCTTGAAGTCAAAGCATTTTGAACATCACAAAGGAAACAATGTAATCAGATCTATGAGATGAAGTCATGTCAAAATGAATACTTAGTTGGATTAAAAGGTTTAGATCAAAGATACTTTTTACAATCAAAGAAAATAAGAGATACTTTACAATAACGTCATAAAAACTTAACTGTTAGAAAGCGAATATAAACCTCGAGACCAGAACGAGAACCAGAACTCAGAGGGAGAGAGAGAGAAGCAGAGAAGGAACAAGCAGCTAGAGTCAGATTACAGTCAGCTCGGCCATGGGAAAGAGACAGGGCAAAGCAGCCAAGCTAAAATAACTAATACATCAAAGGAAGACTAGAATTTAAAGAGTAGGCAGATTCAGCTCCGAGTCAGCTCAGAGATAGCTCTCACAGCTCGGTACATGGGAAAGAAAGGACACAGCAACTGAGCTAACCAGCGAATACATCTAATGAAGACCAGACTTTAAATAAGATTGATTGTCAAGTTGGGCCTGAAGGTCCCTTCAACCAACCAGAAGGATCCAGAAGCAAGATCTTTTTACTTTTCTGTAAAGACAGTGATTGCATCTTTTAAAAAGAGAAAAAAATATATTATAATAAAATAACTTAAAAGTTTTAACCTGAAACAGTGGTTATTAGTCTACTTTATTTGCTTAGAAATGCGGGACCCAGGATCGATGCTACTAAGTTGTAAGTAGATTAAATCTTCGGTGAAGGTATGGGTCATACCGGAGGATAACTTGAAAATATAGTTTGACCTGAATAGCACCCACTGAAGCTTGCATCGGAGTCGGGGAGTGAGAATTCCTGATCACCATTTAGAATGTCGGCCCTTTTTGGGATGGGGGACTACTAAGAATAGTGGTGAGTTTTCAAAAACAGGCTGAAGGCCTGGCGGGCCTCCGTTGACAGGACGAAGGTCGTGGACTGGATTAGGGGTCGGGCTTTGTCTGCGTAGTTAGTTACCCACTGGGCATAATAACTGAAAAACCCGAGGCAGCGCTTCAGGGCCTTGGGGCAGTGAGGGAGGGGGAACTCCATAAGGGGGGCGCATGCGCTCAGGGTTGGGGCCATAACTCCATTTCGCACTACGTAGCCTAGAATGGCTAGACGGTCGGTGCTAAATACGCATTTATCCTTATTGTAGGTTAAGTTAAGGATTTTCACGGTCTGGAGAAATTTGCGGAGGTTGGTGTCGTGGTCCTGCTGGTCATGGCCGCAGATGGTGACGGTATCCAGATACGGGAACGTTGCGCGTAAGCTGTACGGTCAACCATTCGGTCCATCTCACGCTGCAAGACCGAGACCCCATTAATGACACCAAAGGGAACTCTTAAAAATTGATAGAGCCGTCCATCTGCTTCAAAGGCAGTGTACTTGCGGTCACTATTACGGAGGGGTAGCTGGTGGTAGGCGGACTTGAGATCCACCGTGGAGAAGACCTTGTATTGTGCGATCCTGTTTACCAGGTCGGCTATACGGGGGAGAGGGTACGCGTCCAGCTGCGTAAACCTGTTGATGGTCTGACTGTAGTCAATGACCATCCTATGTTTCTCCCCGGTCTTTACCACCACTACTTGAGCTCTCCAGGGACTGTTGCTCGCTTCGATGACCCCTTCCCTCAGCAGCCTTTGGACCTCTGACCTGATGAAGGTCCGGTCCTGGGCACTGTACCACCTGCTCCTGGTGGCGACGGGTTTGCAATCCGGGGTGAGGTTCGCAAACAGGGAAGGCGGGTCGACCTTAAGGGTCGCGAGGCCGCAGACAGTAAGGGGGGGTATAGGGCCGCCGAATTTAAAGGTCATGCTTTGCAAGTTACATTGAAAGTCCAACCCCAGGAGGGTAGCCGCGCAGAGGTGCGGCAGGACATAAAGGCGGAAATTGTTGAATCTCCTGCCTTGGACACTGAGGTTTGCGAGGCAGAACCCCTTTATCTCCACCGAGTGTGACCCGGAGGCCAGGGAGATCCTTTGGTTTACAGGGTGGGTAACAAGTGAACAGCGCCTTACCGTGTCAGGGTGAACAAAGCTTTCAGTGCTCCCAGAGTCAATCAGGCAAGACGTCCCGTGGCTGTTGATGAAGACCGTCGTTGTTGCTGTTGCGAGTGTCCGAGGTCGACTTTAGTCCAGTGTCACCGAGGCCAGATGAAGCAGTTGCGAGTTCTGATCGGGCGGCATGTAGTCGGCCGTGCTGGGGGCCTGGGGCACATCCAAGATGGTGTCTCCCATGGGTCGCACATGGTGTCCGGGAATGAACAAGATGGCGGCGGGGATGGACAAAATGGCGGCGCCCACCCGTCCAGCGTGGTGTCCGGGGGGCAGAATGGCCATGCCCGTGGGTCGCACGTGGCCCTCGGATAGGGGGGGTGGCGGTGAGCGCTGGCCGGTCGGGGCCTGAAGGGGGGGTTGCCGCGGTGGTCCGGAGTCGCTGGAGACCGCGGACACAGCGCGGGCCTGGCAGACCCCCACAAAGTGGCCCTTCTTGCCGCATCCTTTGCAGGTGGCGGTGCGGGCCGGGCAGCGCGGGCGGGGATGATTTGCCTGCCCGCAGAAGAAACAGCGGGGCCCGGCGGCGTTAGCGGGCCATCTCGCTGCGCAGGCCTGCAGGGTCAGTGGGAAGGTCTGTGGGGCTGCTGCTGCGGGGTGCCATGCAGCCCAGGGGGGCAGCTGCCTGGTCGGGAGCATAGGACTGCGCGTTTTGGGAGGCTACATCCATGGACCCTGCCAGGGCCCGTGCCTCTCTAAGTCCCAGGGTGTCCTTTTCTAGGAGTCTTTGGCGGATCACTGAGGAGGTCATACCTGCTACGAAGGCAACCCTGATTAAAAGTTCCATGTGCTCGCTCCCCGAAACTTGCGGGCAGCCACAGTTTCGGCCCAGCACCAGTAGCGCCCGGTAGAAATCCTCCAACGATTCCCCGGGGCTTTGCCGTCTCGTTGCAAGCAGGTGACATGCGTAGACCTGATTTACAGGGCGAATATAATGTCCTTTTAACAGTTTGATCGCGGCATCATAGTCCTCCGCCTCCTTGATAAGGGTGTCGATCCCAGGGCTGACCCTTGAGCGCAGGAGGTGCATTTTCTGTCCTTCTGAGGGGGTGCCTCCGGCCATCTCGAGGTATCCTTTCAAGCACGCCAGCCAGTGTTTAAATATTGCAGCCGAGTTCTCCGCGTGGGGGCTGAGTTGAAGGCACTCCGGTTTGATTCGGAGATCCATCCTTCCAGCTTAAGTCTAGTCGATTAAATTGAAGCGCGATAAATTACACTCAAGACAAAGTGATTCCATAACTGAAGGCTTCAATCTACTAGAACTTGTTCCCCAGCAGCTTCGGTACAGAAAGTGAAGGCTGCTGGGACGGCACCGGTTCTTATACTCCGCCTGTCAGGGCGGAGCTACATATCAGCAGCCAATGGTAAACTCCTAGGTTTAACCAATGGTCATCAGCCTCTTAGGTACCGCAATACCTGATAATACCACATACAGTGTGGGGGAGAGGGGTTAATTACAGTGTGTGGGGGAGAGGGGCTGATTACAGTGTGTGGGGGAGTGGGGTTGATTACAGTGTGTGGGGGGAGGGGCTGATTACAGTGTGTGGGGGAGAGGGGCTGATTATAGTGTGTGGGGGAGAGGGGCTGATTACAGTGTGTGGGGGAGTGGGGTTGATTACAGTGTGTGGGGGAGAGGGGCTGATAATAGTGTGTGGGGGGAGGGGCTGATTACAGTGTGTGGGGGAGAGGAGTTGATTACAGTGTGTGGGGGAGAGGGGTTGATTCAAGTGTGTGGGGGGAGAGGGGCTGATTACAGTGTGTGGGGGAGAGGGGCTGATTACAGTGTGTGGGGGAGAGGGGCTGATTACAGTGTGTGGGGGAGAGGGGCTGATTACAGTGTGTGGGGGGAGGGGCTGATTACAGTGTGTGGGGGAGAGGAGTTGATTACAGTGTGTGGGGGAGAGGGGTTGATTCAAGTGTGTGGGGGGAGAGGGGCTGATTACAGTGTGTGGGGGAGAGGGGCTGATTACAGTGTGTGGGGGGAGAGGGGCTGATTACAGTGTGTGGGGGAGAGGGGTTGATTACAGTGTGTGGGGGAGAGGGGCTGATTACAGTGTGTGGGGGGAGAGGGGCTGATTACAGTGTGTGGGGGAGAGGGGTTGATTGCAGTGTGTGGGGGAGAGGGGCTGATTACAGTGTGTGGGGGGAGAGGGGCTGATTACAGTGTGTGGGGGAGAGGGGTTGATTACAGTGTGTGGGGGAGAGGGGCTGATTACAGTGTGTGGGGGAGAGGGGCTGATTACAGTGTGTGGGGGGAGAGGGGCTGATTACAGTGTGTGGGGGAGAGGGGTTGATTACAGTGTGTGGGGGAGAGGGGCTGATTACAGTGTGTGAGGGGGAGAGGGGCTGATTACAGTGTGTGTGGGGGAGAGGGGTTGATTACTGTGTGTAGGGGGGGAGAGGGGTTGATTACAGTGTGTGGGGGGAGAGCGGTTGATTACTGTGTGTGGGGGAGAGGGGTTGATTACAGTGTGTGTGGGGGAGAGGGGCTGATTACAGTGTGTGTGGGGGAGAGGGCTTGATTACAGTGTGGGGGGGAGAGGGGCTGATTACAGTGGGGGGGGGGGAGAGGGGCTGATTACAGTGTGTGGGGGAGAGGAGTTGATTACAGTGTGTGGGGGAGAGGGGTTGATTCAAGTGTGTGGGGGGAGAGGGGCTGATTACAGTGTGTGGGGGAGAGGGGTTGATTACAGTGTGTGGGGGAGAGGGGCTGATTACAGTGTGTGGGGGGAGAGGGGCTGATTACAGTGTGTGGGGGAGAGGGGTTGATTACAGTGTGTGGGGGAGAGGGGCTGATTACAGTGTGTGTGGGGGAGAGGGGCTGATTACAGTGTGTGTGGGGGAGAGGGGTTGATTACTGTGTGTGGGGGGGGGGGAGGGGTTGATTACAGTGTGTGGGGGGAGAGCGGTTGATTACTGTGTGTGGGGGAGAGGGGTTGATTACAGTGTGTGGGGGGAGAGCGGTTGATTACTGTGTGTGGGGGAGAGGGGTTGATTACAGTGTGTGGGGGAGAGGGGTTGATTACAGTGTGTGTGGGGGAGAGGGGCTGATTACAGTGTGTGTGGGGGAGAGGGCTTGATTACAGTGTGGGGGGGAGAGGGGCTGATTACAGTGGGGGGGGGGGAGAGGGGCTGATTACACTGTGTGGGGGGGAGAGGGGTTGATTACAGTGTGTGGGGAAGAGGGGCTGATTACTGTGTGTGTGGGGGAGAGAGGGGCTGATTAAAGTGTGTGGGGGAGAGGGGCTGATTACAGTGTGTGTGGGGGAGAGGGGCTGATTACAGTGTGTGGGGGAGAGGGGTTGATTACAGTGTGTGGGGGAGAGGGGCTGATTACAGTGTGTGGGGGGAGAGGGGCTGATTACAGTGTGTGGGGGAGAGGGGTTGATTACAGTGTGTGGGGGAGAGGGGCTGATTACAGTGTGTGTGGGGGAGAGGGGCTGATTACAGTGTGTGAGGGAGAGGGGCCGATTACAGTGTGTGGGGGAGAGGGGCTGATTACAGTGTGTGGGGGAGAGGGGCTGATTACAGTGTGTGGGGAAGAGGGGCTGATTACTTTGTGTGTGGGGGAGAGAGGGGCTGATTACAGTGTGTGGGGGAGAGGGGCTGATTACAGTGTGTGTGGGAGAGGGGCTGATTACAGTGTGTGGGGGAGAGGGGTTGATTACAGTGTGTGGGGGAGAG